>NW_026017110.1:22806646-22845683 GCF_020466585.1 Dendroctonus ponderosae
AAAAACCAGTGAAAAGTAACACAAATGTAGATTGATACTGGGACTTCTATCGCATTCTGATAACAGAGCCGTAGCTAGTTTAACTCGAATGATTATTTTGATATCCGATTTGCATAAATGAGTGATATTAACAACAATGTCTCGTATATAATCAGAAGATGTTAAAGTCAACATTGGAAGTTCGAAAAAATGTCATTATGTTCGACTTCCGTTTACAGTTTGGTCACGTTCGCTGATTATTCCATTTACACTAATTACGACTTCAATAATGGTTCTGGTTAAAGCGTCTTAACGATCTTAGTGTTCTCCTACGACATTCAACAGCTCATTTCCTAAAAAATTTCAAGTCGCAAGTGTGTCACCTTGAAATTATTTGTAAATTTAACGACTAATTCGGGAAATTTAATGAATTTTTGGTTCCTTATACTGTCGAAGTAAGACTCAAAACTTTTTATTTTTTTCACAGATTTAAATAGTGCTCTTATTTCGCAATAAGAACGAATTATTTAGCAAAAAGTAATCAACATTTTTTTGTTTATTTGTTTTTAATTTTTAATTTCTTGATTACTTTTTGATAAATTATTTGTTCTTATTGCGAAATAAGACCACTCTTAATGAATTTGTAATAAAAGACATGAGGAAGTTCTGTTGCATATTGGAACAATACGTACAATTCTAGAAGAAGAGAAATTTAGAAAAAAACCGCAGAACTTGAAGTGCAGTTGAACAAAAATTTGTAACTCCCAAGCAACTTAAATCAACGAACTGAAGTTTTTGCACCACAAAGAAAAAGGCTTTATCAAGAAGTCGACTAAATTTTACTAAAATCGCGACTTTTGCTGATTTTTCAGAAATTATTTTACTTGACAAGAAATTAAAAAAACGGTACAACTTGAAGTGCAGTTAAACAAAAATTTATAACTCCCAAACCACTTACACCAACAAACTAAAATTTTCGCGCCATAAAGCCAAATGTTTATCGAATAGCGGACCAAATTTTACTAAAATCCCCACTTCTCCTGATTTTTCAAAAAATATTAAACTTAACGAGAAATATGAAAAAACCGCACAACTTGAAGTTTGATTAGACAAAAATCCGCTACTCCTAAACCACTTATATCAACACACCGAAATTTTTACACCATAAGGAAAAAGGTTTTATCGAAAAACGTACCAAGTTTTACTAAAATTTCCACTTCTGGTAATTTTTTCATAATTTTTTAACTTGACGAGAAACTAAGAAAACGCCGTATAACTTGAAGTTTGGTTAGACAGAAATTTGTAACTCCCAAACCACATATCAACAAACTGAAATTTTCGCACCATAAAGCAAAAATGATTTGTGGAAAAGTGGACCAAATATCACTAGAATCCCCACTTCTGTTAATTTAGCAAATTTTAAACTCGACGGGAAAGAGAAAAAAACCGTGCAATTTCAATTGCAGTTTAAAATTTTGTAATTCCCAAACCACTTACATCAAACAGCAAACGGAATTTTTGGCACTACAAAGAATAAGGTTTTATCGAAAAGTGGACCAAATTCCACTAAAATTCCAACTTCAGCTGATTTTTCTGAAATTTTCAAACTTGACGAAAAACGCCCAACTTTTAGTGCAATGAGCAGATTAAAATTGCCCAAAGTTCGATCAATATGGTTTATTAACTCAAAACCATTTGAAGATTAATATAGAAGATTCAGATCGAATTGGCCTAGAAATTTGCGTATAATTCGAATATGCAATAAAAAATGCGTCATTCTATTTAAGAAAATGTAAATTTTGTTCCCAACTTGGATTTGAGACAGGGTGTACCAAAACGTTGTTGTCCTCAACTTTTGCATTTAATATTTTTCTCTAAATTTTAAGTTAGATGTAAAAACGGGGGGGTCAAAGTTCAGTCAGTAACTCTGTACATCTTTGTCCAACTTTATATAATATTTACATTAATATAAACGAGATTAACCAGTTATCAATCACAATACACCGGATACGAAATTGTTGGCTTCCTGTGAAAGTGCTTGTTGTAAGAAGTTTGAAGTTTTCTTCGTGGTATAAATTATCAAACGATGAGTGTTGTGAAATTTTTTAGTAGCTTTGGATTTATTTTTTAATTTTAATATCGTTGCATCTTAGATTACGGTCTCCGATTCTAAAATTCGTTTGATTCTCCCAAACAAAGTAGAAACTGCATAAAATATTCTTGTTATTTTATGCAGATTCTACTTTGGGAGAATCAATCGAATTTTCGAATCTAAGACCGTAATCTAATACAACGATTCTAATTTTTATTGAATAAATCATACATTTTTCTTTCAATTGCTAGTCTCACTGTGATGGGAATAACGTTTAAAATATAATGTATTTAGTATAATATTTTAATTAAATGTGTGATATTAGCATTACAAACATAGCAAGTAGCAAGCATATACAAAGTAATATGTATCTACTTAGAAAAAGTTGAAGGTTTTCAAAAACTTTTACTCAAGTAGACTTATATTTTGCAAGCTATAAAAACGCTTTTGGTATATACAGTACGAATATTTGAAAAGTTGATTATTCCATCAAAAGGGATTGAAACCGAAAGCACATATTGAAGGATGAACTTTAAAAATTGCCAGCGAAACACTTAAAATATTTGCTTGATATTTTTTCTTTCTATGCAAAATTTGAACCCAGAAAAGATCCTAATTTGCGGATAAAACCCGCAATTATCGATAGACATCGAAACCCAAAAGTTTCAGAAATTAAAGGTCCATAAAGGATAAAATGAGAATGCTCACATAGCCAGTTGATTTGTAGGACAGGCATCTCTCCTGGATATTAAGGAGCTCTTGTGAGTTGAGCCTCAAGTATAGAATCGGGCTTTCACGAAATCCCACAAGATCCTGCAGTATGCCTGGCAAGCCGTATATTTTTAATGAAGTGTTTGTCAGCCGACGTTTAGTTTGTGCTTTACCTTTCTCCCATGCTTGTTTACTTTGCTTGAGAGGGTTTGGTTTAGAATCTCTGTCTATTGGGTGATTGAAAAAACATTTTAGTCAACAATCCTCCTCCGCGTTCATCTGTAGAACATTTCGAAACTACTTTTTCCAATTTTATTTGGGTGCAGTTAATTCAACAAAAGCTTATACTTAATAAACCTATTTTAATTCAAGCAACGTAAAACCATCCGTAGAAGATGCTTCTGTGTAATACGAATGTTAAAAAGTAAGTTTACCCCTTCAATATGCTCACATAAATCAAACGACTCTCACTGGATTTAAGCGTTTCCGTTTGGCCGGTCCAGCGGCAATTCTGAAGCTTTGCGATACCGTTTCCTACACAAGTGCAAAGTCCTTTTATCTGCTTCAACATTCTTGCAAATATTGCATATCGATGATGTCTAACTTTCGTTTTTGTCGTTTCAAGCGAGACAGATCTTTATGCACCTATAAACTGTTGTTGGACTTTTCGTAGTTCAATTTAAGAAGTTTAGATCCCTAAAATGTTTATTGCAAAACTAAAAAGCTGATATTTCTATGATATTTGCGCACATGTTGCATCTGTATTGTATTTAGAAAATTTGACGTAAGTCCGTCGGAAAACTTTTATTTGAAAATGTCTTCTCAGCTCGAGAAGAGATATGTTAAGTCTTTATCATCATGGTACCTACACGTGAAGAGATCGCCAAAAAATACATAGGCAGCACATTGGAGAAGAATTATAAAATCTAAAGCAAATTTTGCAGGCTTAAACGGTTTAGACAGGTTGCTTAACAGATGCAAATTTTTAAGATTGTGATTAAACTGACTTAAAGCAAGAACTAGTAAGGCCTCAAAAGAACTGTTATTAACACATAATATTTATTCAGAAACTTATATCATACATTACCTCCATATGCCGTTGTCGGCATCTTTGAAAAAGGATAAGAAAACACTTCAACATCATGTAAACCTGTGTTCTCCGATAACAACTGGTGGTTGTTCAACATTTTTGTTGACTTCTCGAGTTGTTCTTTGATAAAACGGGTCTATAGACACGATGTCTGGCTTGTACTACATCACAGAGGGTGGAAGATGACAACCGATACCTATTGAAATTGAATAGATAACAACAGCAAAGAATTGAGATGTTTGTTCGAACGGAAGGAAACACGGTGTCGGTTGGAAATTTGAGGCATGTTTGTTTATATATGTATTGGAATTAATGGCATGGAATTATTCATATCGAGAAGAAAATTGGCAATTGCTACTGGGTTTTCTGATATGAAGGTTTTAGAGAGTGAATAGCGAAAGAAGTGAAGAAAAGGAATAAAATGAATACTTTTTAAGCTCAAGGTTCATACATAAATATAGAGTTGCCCGGTTTTAAAGCGCTTCTTCAAAATTTGAAACCGTAAGGTTTGTTGATTTTTTTGTTCCACGTACTCAGAAAATGCACAGTAGCCAAAATGCCACATTGGCCAAAACATTTTTTTAAACACATGTATTTAGTTGTTAATTGAATGTTTCATGTTTCTCTTTTCCGAATTCCAAATGTGTTTTCCGGTAATTCTTGCATTTATCAGAACATAAAGTGACTATTGCTGACATTATATTTGGTATAATGTTTTTCGCAAATTTCTTGCCAATGTAACTTCAAGTTCCTAAAATGTAAAATATTTTGAAATGTTTTATATGGTTTTATCGAAGTTCTTGTTTGCTCCCAGTTTTTTCCAAGAAGTCCTCAATTTTTGAACATCTTTTTAAGGCGAAAATTTATAATTTATTCAGCAAAAAAATTCTCAAAATGGAAGTAAGCTAGGAGACAGCTCTCAACATTATTGAATAGAAGACATCTTGCAAGTGTCAATTTGTTCTCATTTTCCTTAATTTTTCAATTTTTTAGGCAGCAATTTGGAAATGCAGGTTGTGTTTCAACATCTTTTTTTCCAAAATTCTGCAAAAAAATTAATACTAAACAGAAATTAGCTAGAATTATAACTTCAGTAATATTCAATAAAACTGCTTCAATAAAAAAATTGCCAACATTTAAGTTACAGTTTGATTCAGCAAGTTGAAAAACTTTTTCTAAAAATGTCTTTTTTGCTCAAAATTTTAGGAATTTGTTAAAGTTGTAGATTTAAATTACAGTTTGGTTTAAAGCGCGATTGAAAGAGATTTTGCAAACATTATTCAGTAGACGAAACCTTGATTCAGTCTAAAAATTTCGATTTATTATGATTTTTCGAAATACTTTTGTACTTTTTTTTAAAATAAAATTGGACAGAAACGATCATGTTTCAAGATCATCCGAAGATATTTTTCAAAACAATGTGCCTTGAAACAGAAATTAGCCAGAATGGTGCTCTTCATTTTATTTAAAAGACGAAACTTTGACCCATTCGTCCCTGCAAATGCCAATTTAATCTCCTTTTTGCTCAATTTTAACCAATTTGTTAAGTTGAAAGCTGAAAATTCGGTTTGCGTTTGGGCAATTTTCCTCAACCTCGTTCTCAACATTATTCAATAAAAGAAACTTTGATCTAATAATTTTTGGCAATTTTCAAAATGAAAGTAGAAAGTTAGTTTCCGTTCCAACTCTTCAAAAATCGATTTGTCCAAATTGTGTGCTTTAACAAAGAAATCAGCTAGAATGTTCTCAACAGTATTGAATAGAAGAGATCTGATCGATTCAACCTGCAAAGTCTTGGAATTGCAAAAAATTCTAAACAGAGAGAAACAGTAAAGAAAACAACTAAGTTCAATATGCCATTACATATTTGGAAAATTTAACTATAATTTTTAAAAATCTTCAACAAATTTGCTTGCTTTTGAAAACCTCTAGCGAAAATCAATTTTTTGGTAATTTCCCGCTGTTCGTGCAGCGCGTTTGAATTAGTTCCTAAAAAAGCACTGGAGAATAATGAACAAAATAAAAATATATTTTAACAATATCGGATACGTACAGAAAGAATAGCTGAATGTATCAATTTACTTGAGCAGTTCTCCCGTTTATCGTGCCGATTCCTTCAGAAATATTGATTTGAAATGCGTTCGAAAAGTAAATTTCCGGTCGGGGATTTGCAGTGATATTAAAAGTGAAAAACACGTACAATTTTCCATCGCTTCGCGACGGATGAAAATAAAAGAAGTCCCTCATGGCATCAGTTGTTCCCCTCGATTTTCCGTTTCTGTGCGACGGCCAATGGGGCGGCTCGTCTATCTTCATATCGCGGCCGCAATTAGACGGGTCGTTGGCCACCACGTGGGGGAAAAATCATCCCCAACGGGGATACGCGAGATAAAATGCCGGGGTAATGGAAGATGATGCCTAAAACGCTTTGCCATTGAAACGTATTGATTTAGTATTCGTTCTGGAATTGTATCGTTAAAATATAACAATTAATTGTCTACACATTTGCTAAAAAAATATTGTAATTTAGGTACAGGTAGGTTTAGAGTCTGAAGTTTACATTCTACGATTGCAAAAATTCAAAGGACCAACCTGTACATCAAACTTTTTAAGTCGGACAACTCTGTAGAATTTTTATCAAAAATTTAACTGGTAGGAAGTCTACGAAACATCTGAAGTTTGTCAAGAAGCTGTGAAGAAGTGTTGAAAATAACGCATAAACAAGGGGTTAAAGCTAGATTTGTATGTTTGTATACTTTACTTTTTCGCGCACGAATTGGCTTCAAATTTTAGGAAATCAGCGAAATTCTACTGGGTCTTTCAAATTGTTTCTGCAACTGGTTGTAGACTCATTTAAGAATGATTTCCCCAGTATTATATTAAATTTTAATTTAATAGCAAGTAAATCACTTATTGGCACTATATCATCGGGGTCGAATTTTTATGCAAAACACTTTTCATTAGCCGTGGTAAAAATGGCCATCATCAATCACAGAGCCGCAAAATTAACGTCGTCGACCTGCGTGTGGCAAACTTTTCAATTATTCGGGCATTTGCACGTGCCAGCCCCAATTTAATCACGCCAACAATGTTTCCCTTTGCTCTTAGAGTCCAATCAACATGTAAAATGATTTAGAGCGGACAAAACGCCGATTCTACACTAACTGCATCTGCAAATGCGTTTGCCATTGGCGTGTTTACATTCACTGCTTTTTTAAAGATATTTTCAAAATTAGCTTCTCTTTTTTTATGCCACTGCAATTGCATATTATGTTCTGTGATACCACGACAGTGATGTTTATTGCACATATTTATTGCAAATAAAATGTTTACATTTTTGGACAATTTTTAAGTTGATAATTGAGATTGCAGATTAGTTTCCCACACGTTTGAAATAGGATTTTGAAAAATGCACTCAAAATCAGAATTAGCTACAATGCTGCTTTTCGCATAATTCAAAAGAAGAAACTTTGGTCTATTCGTCTTGCAAATACGATTTTTCCAAAATTTTAGGATGTTTTAAAACTTGCAAATACAGATGTCGTTCCATCCTCTAAGGGAGAGATTTTGGAAATATTCGGCACTAGAATCAGGAATTCGATAGAAACTTTGTCCCATTCGTCCTGCAAATGTTAATGTATTTCTTTTTTGAGATTTTTTAAGTCGAAAGCTAAAAATTTAGTTTGCGTCGCAGCACGTTGCGAATAAATTTTTGTCAAAAATTTGTTGGTTTACATGCTTACATTCACTTCTATTTTTTAATAAAAAAATTATCCTTTCAGTGCCGCTTCAAATATACTTAGGTTTTATAAGTTCGCCAGTGGTTGTTCCCACATATTTATTATATGAATATGCTTAGGGAAATTATTAATGATTATTTGGCAAAGTATTTGAGTCTTTAATACTGTCGTTATTTTCTTTTCATTGGAAATGTATCCGTTTTTATTTAATTCGATTTTGAAAAACTTCTAGTGTTGATTCAGACGATTTCTCAGATGCATTTTTTGATAAAATGGGGTTTTAAAATCTATAAAATGCCACTTCTTTTTTATGCAAAAAACTTCGGTTTCGTGTAAATTTAAAACATTGTAAAGTTATATAGTTTTTCGTATAAAATGTTAGTGCATGGTACAGAAAATTAATCCCATAAAGCGCTGCAGAAAAAGTATAAAACTCTTTAACCCTTGATTCTCATTTAATAAGTTTTAAATTTTGTTTTTAAATATGTTGGAAAGATTTTCTTTCAAAATGCTTCTATTGCTCTATTCTATTGCTTCTATTGCTCTATTTCAGCTTCTAAACTAGTTCGAATGCATTTATCACTAAGACGGTGCCTTTTGCGTTATTTTGAAAATGCTGGTTTGATTTAGAAAATGGGAGAATATTAATTTAACTAAACTTAATTAATAAAAATATTTTTTTGGTTCTGCATTCAGTAGCGTGCAAAATAAACTTGACATTTAATTAGCGCGGTAATTAGCATTTAAAAGCGTGGTATATCGGCTTTTCTTAAGGAAAGCGTACTGCCTTCGAAGCTTTTACTTGATGAGTGAGTAAAATTAAAAACTCCAAAAAAATATTGTTGGTCTCTTAGAAATAAAACTGAAAAAAAGTAATACCAATGAGAATTGTACAGCGTGACAAAGTAAAGTGATTTAATGCGATGAACTAATAATTATCGGCAGAAAAGTAATTATCATTTTATACACGGACGCCCGCGCAGTTCCAGATGCGAATTCGGTGGTAAATTTTTCAGAAGAATATTCAATTTTCAAAAAACTATACCCGCTAGTGTGAAAAACTGAAATAATGAAAACATTATTCGCATCATAAATTTTTCAGATTTTCACTTCGAGTTAACTATTCAAAGTAATTTAAGCACATTTCCAGGATCATTTTCATTCATTCAAGAACGAAAACCTTGTTTCTTAATGTGCGTAAAAAACAATTTGAATTTACACTCAAAAAATGGCCAGATTTTAGGTTTTATGGCGCATTTTAACACACACAACAAAATAATGATTTACATTAGTTTTTGCTTCGAAATTCTAGTAGCAAAGGCAGCAGAAGCTGCAACAGTTTGACGAAAATATTATCCTACCACACTCCAAGTTTGCGCGAAAATTCTGCTTTACATCCTTCATACTCATCACACTTTAGAAGAATCTTGATAGTTTTTCACAAGGAAAAGTGCAATTTTACTCAGTTTGTAGGGCAAAGAGCCCTAGAATCCTATTATGAAAATTGTGGAGAACTTTTCTCGAAATACGATTTTTATGTTGAAACAATTTCAATATAAATTGATCCAATGAAAAAATCTGTGCCAGACATATTTAAAATTCAAAATTTCGCATCGTTATAAAAAAACAAAAACTAGATTTCCTACAACACTGTAACAGACACACAGTAATATTAAATGGTGATAGCGCTTAATATAGTGGACAGCTCAGCTGGGTCTCCGCAATATATAGCTCTCCCGTGGTGAAACTGCCACGTATGACTTGTTAATCAGAGTTTGATCAATGTCGGCCTTTAATGCGTTTTATTTGTTGTCGACATTTCAACCCTTGGAAATCAAAGCAGTGCGACCGTATTCGGAGGAAATAACAAATGGAGAGATCAACAGTTTAAGGCAATAGTGTTTAAGTGATTTTCATTAGTTGTAATTCATCTGAATAGCTACACAAAAGATAAGGTGAAAATTGAGTTGGACGCTTTGACTTCAAACACAAAACTTCATCTTCACTTGCGCCTCATTATATTTTGTGATTCAATATTTGGATTTATGCACTTCGATTTTCAAAGATTCACATTTAAAATTCATTCGCCTATTTCTGCATTTTACTGGGAAATTTGAAATTCAAACTCGATAGTCCAAGTTGCGGTTTTCATTTTCAAACTAACAGTATGAGTTGTAATTTTTGAGAAAAAACGCGAAACTACCGCTGAACTAGCCTAAATCTGGTTTCCATTTCGAAAGTGGGAACATGCTCATTCGATGCTCAAAGTTTCCCATTAGAAATTAGAATTGCGACTCTAATTTGGAAAATCTCTCATTTTCAGCTGGACGTGTTTAGCTCAGTCAGAAGTTTTTTCTTCAGAAATTTTGAATGTACTTTATAATATGAATAAAAAAATGTCCAACTTGACACGCAAAATTTATTTATGCGGCTTTCATTTGGAAACTTCGAGTTTGAGCTGCAAATTTTGAGATAAAACATGAAACTTTAATTTCACTCGCCTAGTTCCGGTTTTCAATTCAAGACTTCCACCGATACACTTTGCAATAATTTACACCCAAAGTTTCATATGGCAGTGTTCCCTTAGAAACTATAATAGCTGCTCTAATTTACCTGTCTATTGCCGTTTGTTTTTTCCTAAGAAATTTCGAAAAGAAAAATAAATCCTCAGAGTTTAAACTCGATATTCCAATTTTATGCTCGAAATTTATTAATGGATCATAAAATTACGGCCTTCATTTAGAACTTCAAGTGTGAGCTAGAAACTTTGCGATAAAGCGTGAAACTCCAACTTCACTCGGTTAATTCTCATTTTCATTTCAAGCTGGAATACACTCGAAATCTCAACTCGATGATGAAAGCTTCACGTTAACTATCATTTCGCCTGTAATTTTGAAAATTCGACTGCCTGCTAAAACTGTTTAAATACGCAATTTC
Organism: Dendroctonus ponderosae; assembly: GCF_020466585.1. Taxonomy (NCBI): domain Eukaryota; kingdom Metazoa; phylum Arthropoda; class Insecta; order Coleoptera; family Curculionidae; genus Dendroctonus; species Dendroctonus ponderosae. The sequence goes on from NW_026017110.1 coordinate 22,817,196, forward strand.
GTCCTCATTCTCAAGTTACACATTTAATTTTCTTAATCCGGCAAGCAATCGAATCCTCTTGAATTTGGAATATTCGATTTTGACTGAATATTTTGAGGCCGATCACTAAATTGCAGCTTTACGCATACAATCCTCTTTTTTCCAAAACTCGTTCAACACGCCACAAGTTGGTCTTGCCGTTAATATAATCTCCAATTATTTGAGCTTTTTTCCCTGGTTCCTTGTGTATATGCGAGGCGTTTTACTACTATATCAGAAAATCCCATCAACTTTAACAAGTTCCCCAAATGCCTTAATTTATATTCGATTAGAAACAGCTCATTCGTTCTCGATTCGCTTGACCATTCAATCAGAGTTCACAGAAGCCGGAACAAAGCATATATGAAGGATTTCTTTTATTCAGAGCATAGGGTAGAAGAACTAAGAAAATTGCTTTAATAAAATATCAGACACACACACACACACACACAAATAAAACGATGGATGCTAGTAATGAAGAAAATTAGTATTTTAAGGACTTTGAGATACTATATTATAAATGAAAACAGGAAAAATTAGTTTACCAATTACAAGAAGTAATTTTTGCCTCAAGTATGAACTAAGCAAATACCGCTGGTGTGTTTGAATCATCTATTTAATTAGCTGCACAAAATATCAATAATTTGTTCATAATTCGCAGAAAATTTCGAAATTAATAAAAATGTCGAATTAAGTGAAGGTTCAATAGATCACTGACTAAGGTAATAATTTTGCGTAAATATTTTGCTTAGTGGAAAGAAATTGAACCAACTACATTAGCTGTGAGGAAGTTGGTTGAATCAATTTTGGTGTTAACATACGTAGATATAAAAAATGTCGTTGAAAAAACTTGGTTTCTGGACCAAACGAGACCTTTCGACACAACGCAGGGCATAAAAACTGAAATAAATTGCCTCAATCATAGTATTTACTGCCCTACTTAATGCTGGCATTTTCATGGGAACACATCAATAAACGTTTTCTTTGCTCGTAACATCTCAATCATAATCAAAGCCAGACCCCGGAAAACTTTCAAATTGCCTTTTAACAAGCGTATCGGCGTATGGCACGCAACCCTCCTCAGAATTCATACCGTGGTAATCACATTAGTTAAGCCACACATTTTCACGCCTCATCAGCCCTATTTTCATTTTGCCTCACCCTTAAACTATCGTTTTTGTAGTTTGACAAAATCATTAAGAAGCTGCAATTTTCCAACACTGAAGTCATGTCTATGTTCAATTGAATTTGAAAAAAATGTGTCAAGGAATTTCCAGTTTTACGTTTATGTAAATTGTGTTAGTTTACGCATTATTGTACTTTTTAGCTTATTTGCCAAAGTTCAGACGTCTAACGAAAATTTCCTATTTTGAACACTTCTGGACAACAGCACTTCAGTGAAATCTTGACTTCCCAGAAAAGCTCTTTATTGTAGATAAAACAATGTGCTTACTGTTCTTAACTTTTTCTTACTTTAATTTTCCTTTCAATATGTTATTTTCCATCGCCACTACTTCGAAAATAATTCTAGTTTGCTATTTGCTGTCTTTTATTGCATTTATTGCTTCTTTGTCCAAGTTATTTTGTTTCTACGGTCTTACAAAAGATAACGTTTATAATATAAATGGTTTGTGAGTTTTTCCTTTCTAAGAGTCTTCCTTTAAAAAGCATTTTTTTGTGTGACCATTTCCGAATTTTTTTTTGTATCTTCCTGTTATTATCATTTTATCCTTTTTTATGGTTTTTTTCTGGTTCGTAAATCTACGTTTCACTTTCGCTTAAAATTACATGTTCTATTTTATTTATAATTTATTAGGCGATTTATTAGACGTGGAAATTACTAATGAATTGAACGACAAGGGCAGAGCATTTCCTAACTTTTTTAATATGACCTCTTATAAAATAGATTTAATTGTTATGGTATATTGGGATGCAAAGGGTTCAAAAGATATAGAAAATGTAGATTTTTTGAAAATTACTTTACCGTTTACCGGAATTTTTTAATAGACATGAAACATTTTAATAAAATAAACTATTTGTACTCCTTTTAAACAAATTAAATTGCTTTACAATTTAAATTAAACTGGATTAGATGTATTTTCGGCAAAAAACGTCTCAATTTGCAAAAGTTTAGTTTCTGTCCTTTTTCTGCTTTAAAATTATCATTTCTCATTAAATTGAAACGAAAAATTACTGTAAATTTTTAATAAGTTAAAGTAACTGTAACTAAAAAACGTTAAATTATATTTTTGATGTTAATTTTTCATTTAAGTATTGATAGTATCCAAGCGGAAGAGCAATTTTAAATATTGTTGGAAGAAAACCTTTCTACACGCATTATAAAGGAAGCCACATATAAATGACTATTATTTTTTAACTTGACAGGAAATTTAAGAATATTTGCGAACTGAAGCTGTTTATATTTATTTAAGTTTACTTTTAACAATCATTAAAATGTTGCAATAGACAATACCAGAGCAAACGGAAAACAAGTTTGAAGTATTGAATGAAAAAATAGTTTAATAAAAACTAAGCGAAAGCCAAATTAAAATAGAACTGACAATTTGTGATAGAAACTGCTAAAAAGCCGTTATAGTATAGAATATCGAAACTAAAAATACATTTAAAAAATCTGCTTCCGGACTTTTGTCAAACGCACGTGAGTCATCTCTACCATTGCCAAGTTCTTTGACAATCACCAACAGTTGCCAACACTATTTAAATATCACGGACCATTTCTTGCTGCAATTTTATTATCTAGCATGATAGATTGTATGTTTTTCCATAGGAATTTGTACCATTTTCTTCGTGTTAATTTTTAAAAGTCAGAAAGTTTGCCAATAACATTTATTATTCTACAACTTGAAAAACGTTTAACTTTGTAAGCATTATGTATTATTCCAATCGTGAAAACTAGGTCGAAAAATTCGTTATCAAACAGCGTTAGTTTTCCAATAGAGTTCCCATGTCAAGTCGCGTTACTTTTTGATATGCCAACAATGCCTTTTGACTGTAATTTATTGTTGTTTTGTTATCACATGTGAACTGTAAAATCAAATTTAATAGAAACCGCGACTTCACTAATAAATAGCCCGTTTTCCCATACGACTAATCCTCCAATAAATAGGAATTTAGTTAGATCTATTCAATATTTATCTTTAGATTTAGGCGTTTCACTGCGATACGATTATTCCAATGTGGAATCGAGTATTCGACGCAAATGCACATGGATTTAGTGGGAACCCGTTTGATCTCTTAGGATTCAGTGCGTATTCTAGATTTTATAGCGAACAAAATCATCCGGGAGAACATTTTCCCGGATGATTGTGCTGTTGAAATGACAATTATTCAATCATTTCGAGCAGTTTCCACATTATTCTACAATGAGAGACACACGTCGAATCTAACTGAAAAGTTGATCAGTTTGTGTTCTTGATCAGACATCATTGGCGTCCTTTATTTTATTAAAAAAGCGTATGCAGAATGATTCAAAATTGGCGTCTTTCCAGTCAAGCACAGATGTTGAAAAAAAAACATTTTGAAACAGTTTATTATCATCAGCATGTTTCATGTAAATGTTAAAGGGAAAACCCAATACATTGTGTCTGTTTCTGATTTAGTTTTTTTGGAAATATATCGGCTTTTTGTAAGGATTATTCTCCTTGCTATTTTTTGTATTAAAAAAGGAAATATTTTTAACAGTTCTACTGTTGGAGTGTGTAGCTGTTTCAACTCTTTCATTTAATCATTGAGTGCTTGTTGAGCTTATCAGCTACATGAATCATATTATTATTATTTCACCCTCAAGAACAGGTGGATTTATTAATCGCCAGTAAACCAACTGACAATGTAAAACTGGTTTCTTTAATTATTTTTGATTGTTGCAGGTTTGGTTCAAGAACCGTAGAGCCAAATGGAGGAAGCGAGAACGCAACGCTATGAACGCCATGAATGCCGCTGCTGACTTTAAGGCCGGCTTTGGAACTCAGTTCAACGGCTTAATGCCAGCAATCAGCGACGATAGCTTCTACTCGTATTCCACGTACAATAATTGGGCGGCTAAAGTCCCCAGTCCATTGGGAACCAAACCATTCTGGCCAGTTGTTCCATCCAATCACCATCAAAGCCCCGTGAACTGTTTCAATGCTGCAACTTCAGTAGCTTCAATGGGCGGAGCTGCTGGTTCAATGCTGCCTGGAGGCATGGGGAGTGGCTTAACCAGTACTCCTGGTGCCGTTTCTGCTCAACAGTGTCCCTACACTACTCCTGCTAATCCGTATTCAATGTACCATCATCGGTCAGCTGCTGAGCCTTGCACAGCGATGTCTTCAAGCATAGCTTCACTTCGGCTCAAAGCCAAACAGCATACAGGGTTTGTAAGTTATCCGAGTGTTAGTCCAGTTCGGTCAGCTTCAGCCGGGCTGCAAGCTTGCCAGTATGCAAATAGTGGAATCGGTGTGGGAGAACGACCTGGCTGAGATGAGGATGAGGCCCTTGGAGGCCATCAAATGAAACACGAGGACCAGGATGATTAATAAATGCTGTTCAATTTGGAAATTCTGCGGGCGGATTTAGAGTTGATAGGGTTTTCATGGCTGTTGTTCCTGTAGAGGATCATCTATTTATGTTACTTTATTGTTGGTAATTATGCAGGATGGATGTGGGCAATGCCTGCACTGCGTCTGAGTGTCAAAGTTGAACCTAATACACTGGGATTCGTTTAAGAGGGGCTTTTCCAGGAAATCTAAAAAAGTTGCAATGGTTTGTTTTGTGTTACTTTCAGTTGTCGCCCTAATGAAAATAGCTTCTGGCTTTTGCGTTTTAACTTCATGTTTGTCAAACAAATGTAAATTCAGAGGGACTATTTTCGATAGGCCTTTTAACACCTCAAAATTTGTTTTTGAATTATATTTCAAACGAATCCATCACAAAAATGCTTTACTTAAACCTCCAAGTAGCCAATTAGCTTCATCGGTAAAAATACTTCTATAAAACCGGAAAGACTTGATCAGAACCTCCAGGTTTGCCAAAACAAATCGGAACGGAAGTCGCACCCGAGTTTTGAACCACAAGCTCAGCCGGATCAACCAATTTATTTTCTTCAATCTTGCCGATTTTCGAGGAAATATGCCATGTTTTGTGTCTTTCTAATCGTCATTAAGATATTCTTGTTTTTGTAATTTTTTAAGGATTTTTCGAAGGGCAATTAAATCTGAACCCTCGATTGGCCAATAAAAATGTTCTCTGAACAGTTCAGGCATTTACAAACTGTGTCATCTGAAATCGTCGTTACTAAATACTAAATAATTATATTTTGGCTCGTGTGATTAAAAAATAATGAGCTGTTATAGGTACTGTTTTTTGGCTGACCCAAATAATTTTCCCAGATGTGTCTAAATTTGTCTTCCTCATACAGCTATGGAAACCTTCTCCAGGCGTAAAATCCTTTGGATATGCTGTTTGACTTGAAAGTTTCACACCTGTTAATTTTTAAGCATCCTCAATGCTCAATCCTCATTACGTGTGTATCTGAAAGCGGAATTAATTTAGATGTTTTGGGACTAACTTCAAAGCATATCATGATAATGTCCCAAATTTACCATTTTATACGTTTGGAAAGATGTTCTTGAGGAACACCAACAGTACTTTTATTATTTGCGTTGCAAACTTCTAAAATGTACGTTTTCACCGCTAATGGCTACAATTCTGTTTCTAAAAAGAATTGCACTTGAATTTGATAGCTTCAATTTTCTAAAAATTATTTCAGTGCTTTTAATCAATTTCTTGAAAACTGAATTAAACCACACATATTTTCAAATATAGCAAGCCTTAACAAACATAATGTAAAGAAAATTCTATCTAGCAAATATTGTTTTGCTATACTTAATTTCTTTAATTTGCAGCTTTGATAGATTTAGAACAAAGGCAAAGAAGCTAAACGAACCACTCTGTACTTACTGTTTCGAAAAACCGGTATCATTGAGCTTTCATGTAATTAGCAAAGCTTCACGCTTTGAAAAAAAAATCTTAAATCCCAATACAAGTATAAACCCATTTACTGATAAAGTAGCTCAATCAAAATCCATCTACTTGCATAATTATCCAACAATGAATTTTCGAAAAACTAGCAATACTTCCGGTCAAAAGCCATATCATTTGTTGTACAATTTGTAAAATAGCTCTAATTGTTAGATGTGAGTTTTAATGTAATACGGTGAATCATATTTTGTAAGTATTATGTAAATATTGATGCAATTTTAACATTTCCAAAAATCTAACGCTGTGAAAGATCCAATTTCGCGTTTGATTGAACCTTTTAATGATTCGATTGTCGGAAAATTCTGTTCAATATATCGTCAACGTTTATTTATTTGAATATTTATACCTTTATATAACAACATTTTGAAGAAAATCATCAGTGTTCACAATTTAATAAGGTATGACGCACCAGTAAGTACTGCCACTGATCGTGCCGACTTTTCAACAAGAACTCGTATTTAATTACATATAAAATTGGCGTCATTAGGTTATACAAAAGTTAAGTTATACAAAAGTCATTGGGGGCAAGCACCCTAAAATATGTTCAAGATGGCCACGTTTCCGATTATAGCCGAAGTAGGAATCAACTTGCCAATTTTAAATGAAACCTGCCATTTTATACATAAAATTTCAAATATATCAAAAACGGTTAGACTGCGGTATAGGATATTCTACATGAAATATATTCAAAACCTGGAGTAGAATTAAAAAATATCATAATATATAGGGTGTTCCATTTAAAATAAGCAAGTTGATACCTACTTCCGGTATAATGGGAAGTATGGCCATGACTTTCCCCCAATGACTTGGACCCACTGTTCAATTTTTATATTCTAACTATAGTTTGCCAGACATCGATCACAGCGGTTCCCGGTGGGACACCCTGTATAACAAACACAAACTTGACGATTTGCAAAACACGTTTTGGAGTGAATAAGTCTTCTCATTAATTGCAGTTATTTTATAATTATGTTTTTACCAACGTTGAGCGCAAGAAAAAATGCCAACTAAATCGCAATTGTGCCAAATAATACGACCCAAAGAAATACAATCAATTTTATACATTATTTTATATCTAGAGATATTTGTAGTGGCATTTGTCCATTACTTACTTAGTTTATGTTTTATTAATTTTACTTTATTTTAGTTTTAATTAGTGCAATTAAAAAATTATCCTGTGAATTTACTTAAGTGCTTTCAAATCATTGATAGTATTCACCTTTGTAGTGTTACTGTAGTTGTTAAGAGATCACTTTTATTTACAATTCTCATGGTAATCAGTTAGATGATACTTAGTTTACTGTTGTTTTTTTCTGTATTTCCAAATTTTGAATTGGCGCTGGTCTTTATTTCTTTTTTTTTAATAAGATATTGCAAAAATAAAAATGCATTTCTCTTATAACATTAAAAACAACTATTCTACAGTTGTAATTAACGTATTTATTAAAAAGTGGCCATGTATCAAAGAGATTCAAGTTATTTAGACCATTTCTGTAGGTCTAAAGTACAAACAAGAGGCTGCCATGTGCAATGTTAACGTTACAAAAGATTAACTGATTGACAATATGCGTATCATTCCTGTCAACCTATGTTCATTCTTTCGTAAGATTAAACTACTTAAGCAAATAGAAATTATCGAATTTTTGTGAAAATAATTTGTTAATAGATGTATAAATGCAGACATAGAATGTAAACTGTATACAAAAAAATGTACTGGTTGTAGGTACGTATTCAAAGTAAATAAAATATACTCTGTGCATATCGTCTGTATAACAGTGGTTTAAGATTTTCAGCCATCTAGTCACAATAAAAAAATTATTATGTAATGTTTGCTTTTTATTTCATATTCGTTATGCCTTTATTCCTACTAGCTTCCACTAATCGTGTGGACAAAATGTGCTCGGGTTTATCAATGAAGTGCCCAAAATTTGTAAACGTTGGGGTTTTCTAAGGCTCTTTGAATTATTTATTCAATTTAACTCTCCATTACATCAATGAGTAGATAAAGTCGATTTTAACTGTTCAAACAGATTAAGAAGGTTTCCAAATTTTTTGCTAGTAAACTATTCTTTGTGATTTGTATTTTTGGACCAAAGTGTCTTTTTCGAAACGTATCACAGAACAAATAACAAAACGATATAAAAACGTTCTAAACGCTTTATTTATGCGCCTAGATATAATAAATGTCCGTCAGATCAAGTCATTTTTTCCCGTTCGGCAAATTGTTTCTTTATAATGTACTCAATAAATTATTTTCTTACTCAAAACATTATTTGAAATAAAACTGAGGATGCTTAAGAAAAAGAAAATTACTTTTGCAAAAATGGCTGTTGAAATCAATGACGCGTCTGTTAACTGAACGGGATGTATATAATTTATCCTGATTTATACCGAAAGAGTTTATTATTAACTGTTTTTGAAATAAGTTTACGCTGATTTTGGAGTATAAGACTTTAGAATTCTAACCCAACCTGAATCGATTTCAGGGTTTCATTTCTTTGCCAGCATGATTCTACTCTCTCTTTTTTTTATTCAAAGATAAACTATTTTTTATGTGATTTTTAAAATGTCCTCTAAACAATTTTTCTATTTTTGCTAGGAAGTATCCTCTTCTACGGCTGTTCGCGAACTCACGAACAGAAGTTTTTTGTAGAAATTGAGTTCAGCAAGATTCTGCCACTGCGGGGATTCTTCCTAATAAAAGTGAGAAAATACCCAAAACCGACAAAAACGTTTTTATATAGGGAATGAATTTGTCTGCTATCGAATGTAAGAACGCATCTCAATAATTTTTCTGCTAACATCATCATCATAGTTATTTTCTAGACCGTTTTGAGATTTTACATTAGTCTCCTTTAGGAAAATACAGATGTTTTGGTTTATTATCTTTCCTTATTAGAACATTTGCGAAACAAACATTAATTATGAAATGCTATTTTTGGCATATTTGCACATTATGCAAAATCTAAAGGTTTAAGTGATTGCCGCTATTCCTAGCTGCTTAACTTTTATACTTTTAATAAAAACCAAAAAGAATTTTCATTTGCGAACAAGCTATTCAAATATATTATGTATGAAAAAAGTTATTTGTTTGCTATTTATTCGTTCTGTTTACATTTAGTAGATTATGCGCTCAAAATGAGGAAACATTATCATTAATTTGCAAAATGAACTTTAAGAATCGTCGAAATTGATATTGACTACTTTAAACTTTTAATTCAGCAGCCACATCTGTTTACAATACCAAGTTCTAAAATCAGTAGAACATAATAAATGTATAAATGTATAATGTATAAAACAAAATAAAAATTTTATTGTTACCTGAACAAAAATTATTATTTCAAATTTTTAAAATCCAAGCAACACATTATTTTAAGATGCTCTTTATTGATCATATTTTTTATTCAGATCTGGGTTTTTGAAACCAAAACGGTATTTTTTTCATTTTGCCATTTCTTTTGCGTGAAACAGTCAAACCGCGAACTTCAGTATTTTTTTTTGGTTTTTCGTCGCCATTCTGTTCTAATGATTCTATCGGAATCTGGTCTATAAACTCAGGTCGATTATTACTGATGATATTTTCAGTAGTAAGTCAAATGCAAATAAAGAGAATAAGATGCAAAAGAAAATTTAATAGCGATATTAGGAAAAGTAAGTAATATGCGATAATAAAAGAAAGCGTTAATTTTCGTTCATATCACGTCGTCACATCGTTCAAAACTGCTATTTAAATTCAAACAAAACCGCAATTTGCAAAAAAACATTTCATTTATTTTTCTTTTTGGAAATTATATTTGTCTTTTTAGGAGTACCATAATCAAGTAATAAAAACCAAAAACGTACCCACCGATTACACAGCGGCAAAGTCAGAGCCCAAAATACTTTTCCATCAACACTTATCGCTAAATAATTACAGGCAGATTTCAAAGCGCATTATTGGCTTTAATTCTTCCCACCAAAATTCGCAAAGTATTACCTACAGACTAAATTACGCTTGTTAGTTTAAATCCGGCAGATTTTTATTTTCAATTGAGCTCGTTTTTAAGGCTTATACTCTTAAATTAGTGCTGTGTTTAACCCAAATGGCTTTTCGATACATTCCATTATATCCCATATTCTAAACCGTGCCCGTGTGCATTTACCGTAATAGAAAAATCGAACAGGTAGCTCGTTTGCGAGTTTTCCGTTATTATGTGTTGCATCGATTTAGGCAAGTTTGAAGCTTCAGCTTTGCCTACTAAATAAATTTCACTCAAATTTACCAAACAAATTTATCAGAAATATCCTGTTTGAAATTTACCAATTAACATCGGTTACATATGCGGTTAAAATGAGGTACTCAATCTGAATTAAATGATTAAAAGATGTGGGAATTACTTTCAATTAATTGTATTATTTGAATACGTGGCGTTTTGTTCTTTGTAGAGTGTCCGTAAATGATGCCTGTTCTACAACCTTTTTTCTCTTATAAACATTTGATTTTTATTATTTGCCCACTGCGGTTCCTTCTTTAAAAATGTGCATCTAACTTAATTTGAATTTTTCACCATTCTTTAACACACTTTACTCTAAAGCTGGTGAAATTTTGCAAAAAATTGGTTTCTAGGGTCGTTTTATTCATTTACATCTTCCTTTTTTTCTCATCTCATTTTTTAAATACTTTCGATTTCCTAGATATACAAGTTAAGCGAGTATTGGTTTTATTATTCAAAATTTTCTAGTAATTCAATAAAGATACATATTGCCTCTGCTGAGAAACATGTGGTTTTTTGGTTTTTAGAGATATTTTCCAAACAAATTTGAATATCAGATTAAAGGTACTTCACACTTTTTTTTTTCTTGCCCTCTTGTATGAGTTTGTTAGAAAAATTAATACTTGATTGCAACTTCCCCGAATAATTCATTTCCAACTAATGGGAATCGGAAATTCGCTAATTTTTTTAAGTTCCGCTTTTCATTGTTCGTAGAAATGATCAAAAGAATTCAAAACATCTACAATGAAAAATGATTGACCACTGCTTTGTTCATAAAAAACCAAACATTAGTGATTTTTATTTTCATGAGATAAACTCTTATTAATAATTTTTGGTCATTATGTCAGGACACCCTATGTTTATATCCACTTAAAACACCTTACATTTTTTAATGTGTATTTCAAAAGTGTCGTCAGTACACTTGTGTTATGGAATCGAAAGCGTGTTCAACTTAAAATTGCGTCCAAAAAAGTAAACTGTTTTACCCAAAACATAAAAAATGAAGTGGAATCGGGCGCGTTTTCTTTCAAAACCCCACCTAACTATAAAATTACCTCTGATTTAACTTTTATTATCTGAAATATTTTGATCCCTGTTTACGTGAATCAGTCCCGCTTAGATGAAAGTACATCAAAGGATTGTACATCGAAAATGTTCTCCATAACTATTAATGATTACCCAAAGCCGCTAATCTTGTAATCTTACTTTTTCTCTCATTCTTTCTACAACAGGTAATTTGATTGCTGTGGGGTAATTATACAAATATTTAATGTTTTTCTGACACTTATATGGTGATATATGAGACATTAATTTTGCCGTTCACCATTTTCATTTACCAAATGATAAAATACAAACTAATATTGCCTTCCGATAATTATAAGATAACGGATAGGAAAATATTTATTGGCATCGATGAGGATCAAAAGCGACTGATTTATGATGCAAAAGTCATCAGAAAAAATAGGTAGCCTGTTTAATATGTAATCGTCATTCTCGAGTATTTCCGCGCAGGAATTTGGGCCAATTTGCTTAGCTGATAGTTTATTTTTCCTTAGTAGATGGTTGCTACAAAACATGACCGAAAATTACATGCAAAGTAAAATCCACGCAAATAATATTGGATACGCTTTTGGAAATAAAGAGATCTTTACTGCGACACTTTTCCTATTTTTATATCTGTTTCATTTCCGTTTTATGTGCCTTATTTATCCACCCTTGCACACGTCACTCCCAGTATTTTACAATCTAATCATGGGGAACGCACTGAAGTAATCCCGGGTTATTTCTCTCGGTGTGTTTCCAGTCACCCTTCTGATTCTTCAAAACGTAAAAGGGGCAAACTAAGCCAACGAGGTTTATTACTGAAATGGCTCGGCGTTTCGCGAACTTCCCTCTGAACGTCGGGATGGGAATATAAAATAAACCAAAAGGACCCTCTTGTACATATTTCGTTTTGTTTTTTTCCTCTCTGCTCGCAAAATCTTCCTGAATATTTTCGATTATTATTTCTTGTTATCATTGTTCATAATTAGCAAAATGAGATTTATTTACCCCAGTAATTCGTATCTTAAATGTAATGGTTCGACCTTTTTTCGCACGAAAAAGTATTGCTATATAAAACTGTCAAATAAGCAGCTTATGGTAACTTGTCTGGCTTCTACAAGACCTGAACAAATATATAGGTATGTTATTCAAATAAAGTATTTCACTATCTTTTAGTATCGAATTAATCAATATAAAGCAAAAACAACATGCAATCGATTATTAAAAATGAAATATACATTAAAAGCCACTTTGATAAGTTGTTATTTTTAAGAAACTTTTTAACTAACGCTAAAGTCTCATGTATTCAATTTGCCTCTTCTTGTTACGATTTTTGGTAGAATTTAAAGGCATTTTGAATATTCTCATGAAATGTTGCCTCATTTCCTAAAATTCCCAACTGCATCTTCTATAAAATTTTGCAGCTTTCAAGCTAAGCAATTTGCTAAGCAGGAAGTAATTTGACATGTTCACCATGTTTAGAAGATATACGCCGGAACACATTCCCAAAGTGTCATACGAATCGCGTAAAAACCTCGTTTTTTCAGCTTAGTAGTAAATATTGGTATCAAAAAGGAAATTTTATTCTCCTTTATCAATTTGTATCTTTTAAACTAAAGCAAGCAGTTATTTTCACCATCTCTAAAAGACACTCTACCCGAAAAGTCTGCAAATTTCCTTAAAATTGTCCAGAATCTTGATTTTTATCGGCATAGTAAATATGAGCCTGAAAAGTATGCTTATACCCAACCGCGTTTCGTCTCTTTAAAAAATTTGTATCTTGCAAAATAATGCACGCACCAATTAGGAACTTTGACAATCTTTAGAAGATATCTGCCCGAACAAATCCTGAAAGCTTCATAAAAATCGCAAAGAACCCAATTTTTACAGGTTGATAAATATTGGTCTCAAAATGAAAAAATCAATTTGTATCTTTTAATCTAAACAAGCAGCAATTTTAAATTTCCACCATCTTCAAAACACACTTGACTCGGTACTTTTACAAAAATTTAATTCCAATTGTTCAGATTTCTTATTTTTATCAGCAGGAATATCAGCCCGAAAATGCATGTTTTCATCTTYTTTAGAAAATGCCTATTCTGACGAACCTTTATTTTTTTTTGACGATTTTTATAAGAATCGCGTAGAAACCTGACTTTTTCACCTTAGTAAATATTGATCTCAACTGGATATTTTTACAACAACCCAGCTGCGCTCTCTACTCTAAAAATTCAATTTTTTGAATCTACAGCAAGCAGAAATTCAATTTTTTACCATATCTAGAAAACACTTCACTTGAAAAGTTCTGAGAATTACGTTAAAATTCTTCAGAATCCTGGTTTTTGTCAGCATAGTAAATGTCGTCTCAGTTTTTACCCAATTGCGCTATATCTCTTGCAAAATTTGTATCTTGCAAATTAAACCAGGCAGCAATTTGAAATTTTCACCACATTTAGCAAATTCCTGTCGTATCAAATCATGAGAGTTTCATGAAAAATTGCGCATAATTCTGTTATTTTTTAAATTTTAGTATAAATACCCATTTTCCTATTGCGCTCTCTCCTTTAGAAAATTTTATTTTTTAAATCTAGGGCAAGCAACAATTCGAAATATTTAAAAAACTCTTTATCGGTAAAGTTCTCCAAATTTTGTTAAAATTGTTCAAAATCTTGATTTTTGTTTTGGTAAATTTCGGCCTAAAAATTAATGTTTTTACTCATCTTAAAAATTCGTTCCTTGCAAACTAATGCAAAGATATATTTGAAATGTTCACTGTCTTTAGCAGTTACCCGCCGCAACAAATGCTAAAAGATTAATAAAAACCACAAAAAAATCTAAATTTTTACAGCTTTAGTAAAAATTGACCCCAAAACGCATATTTTTACCATTAGGTACCCAGCTGCGCTTTTTCAAAATTTCCATCCGTCAAATATAAGCAATAGTTTTAAAATTTTACCATGTTTAGAAGACATTTGATCAGAGGAATGTTTCACAAAAGAAAAATTCTGATTTTCGTCTACATGTTAAAAATTCAGTTATAAAATGGAAGGTTTTACTTAACTGCGCTCTCTCCATTAGAAATTCACAACTTCTACAACTAAAGCAAGCAGCATTTTATAAGATAAGACGAGCAACGTTTTATAAAAATTGCCCTGATGTTTACCAGCTTAGTAAATATTGCTATTCTTTCAATTACCTAACTGCGCTTTCTCATTTAAAAATTCGCATCTTTGAAAATAACGGAACAACTAATTTGAAATTTTCACCATCTTTAGAAGACACTTGACCAGAAAAATTCCGTGAGTTATGTAAAAATTGCCCAGTACCTTGATTTTTTCATCATAGTAAATATCCGCCTAAAAATTCTGCAGATTAAAAAATGGAGAGCGCGAAATTTATGGCTTGTACTGAACCTCGCATTTTACCTTACGCCTAAGCATTGCAACTATGACAATAAATGTCTATGTTAAATGTTTTTAGTTTCCTTTATTTTTAGTTCCAAATATTGCATTTAGGTTTTCGTTATTTGCTATCTAAACTTTTCACTATGGCCAATACCCAGCTTCTAGTATAAAAATCATCCAGTTTAAAACGTACAACTCACGTCCCGAATAGGCAATTATTCATTTTTTTTTATTTTACCCATTTTCAAATACTGTTTTCATACCGGCCAATTTATCCCCTGGCACATATTTCGCGAACTCCCGGCCCATAATGTTTCATTAACCCCCTAAGTTAAAATAATAGCCATAGTGTTATGCACTCTCTATTTTGGTCTCTCGTATTACATTTGTCGCCAAATCCAATAAAGATGAATATTAGCATAATGATAGAAGGGCGTTTTGGGACCATGTTGTCACATGTTAACCGGGTGTTAGTTTTAGGGACAACCAGTTTTCTCTATTTGTTAGACACGATTTTTAATTAGTTTTTGCTTGGAATGTTTTATCAAAACGGATTTATTTTTTGAAATTGTTAAAATTTATGTTTCTTCAGTCGTAAATTTTTGGTCCTTCGACCTCAAATTACTATTCATTTTTCACTGCTTCACTAAGTTTCTTTCATTTAAATAAGTCAATTCAGTTAAATTTAAATAGGATGTTAAAATGTATGAACTAAAATACTTAAATACAGAAAATAGAACTTGAAAATTTCCATTTATCAATCTTAACTGATAGGGAGTGAAACATTCCAAATCGTACTAAAGTATTACATGAAATTTTTACCAAATCAATTAATTTTGTCTCTTTAAAAAAAATTCTTCTTATAAATTGATCAGCCAATTAATATACAAATTCTCTACCTGCAAAGCATCAGTTGTATAAACGAAAGGTATTTATTTTTATTCAATAATTTTGCTCCAATTTTAACGTCTGAACAAAACAACAATTTCTTATATTTGAAGTTGTTTTATTTAACTGTTTCCAGATTTTGCAAACTGCAATACAACAGCTTCTACAAAGATCCAAAATTTAAAGTTTAATTTTATCAGTTAAAAGTTTTGGTTTGTCAGTCGTAGTTGATGTGGCATTTTATATTTTGGCTAATTAATAATTTTTGTTTATGTTGTTTACTTGTTCTTTGTTTGCGTCGGGGTTTGTCTCTTTCTATTATTACCTTCTAACAAAAATCGATCAAAATCWTTGATCAAAAACACTAAATTTTTTATTGTTTTTCCACAAATTAATCTGCTCATTTGGTTTTGCTAACAGCATCAATAGCAAAAGTAATGATGAATGAACGGAAATAAAATATTTCGATATCTTGCTGTATAAAATCACAGCAGCAAAGGGAAACGAGAAATTTCCCTGAGACAAACTATTAATTGCTAATGCCTTAAAAAATGCCCAAAAATGAAATGATGCTTTAAAAAATCATAAAAAATCAGTTTGAAGTAATAAGCATGTTTGTTTATGGTTTGTTTACATTTTATTACATTAAAGCATCAGCATCAGAAATATATATCAGAATCTAACAATTCAAAACTATAAATAAATCAAACGAACAAAATCTGCAGATAATCTCCAAACAGCAGCTGAGTCCTCAAATAATTTAATTTTATGCAAATGAAAACCTAAAAACCAAACCAAGTTTCTCGACTTTTCATCTGGAAATATTTGTTTACATATACAGCCTTTGCGACGTTTTTTATGGAAAACTTACTTTCGAAACAGTAAGTATTTATAATAAATCAAACTCTTAAATAGTTGATTTAATGAAAAGAAGAAAGGACGTAAAACTCTAAAAAATGTTTAAATACATTTGTCTTCAACTGAATGAATGCAATAAAATTTGACTCAGTTTTGACGAAACTTAGAGCTTCTGACCTTAAAGTGGTACCCAAAATAGCACATGCCAAGACAGTGAGATTATTTTCTGTTTCATAATAATTTTAGTTGAAAGTTTGCAGGAAAACCATTAAGTATATATTCTGGAACATGTTGGGGGCGGCAATTTGGCAACGATGTGTTGGAGGCGGTCCTGCTGTCACCATGCCGCTTCCAGGTCATAAATAGAGCGCAGCAGTGGAGGCATATTGAGGTTGCATTGATATGTATCAGTGCCGGTTTTATTGCGGGTGTAATCCCTCTATCATAGCTCGATCAGCATAATAATAGTTTAAATGTTGGACGGAAACATCTGGGTTTCCCACCGGCTTCGACGAATAATAATGGGGTGGAAATTCGATCAGGAAAAGACTGTAGCAGGAGGTGATGGAAGATTGGCTTACATTAGCCTTTTAATTGGACTCGGCTTCATTCTCATGAATGTTCGTAGTAATTGGATCAATTTGAGGATCAACCACGTTTCTGGTCCTTGGATAAGCAAAGTTCTCTGAGCAGAGTTTTTCGCAGAAAAGAAAATTATGTAAAATGAAATTGAGTTTGCAATGTTCCCGCTCAAAAAATATTATTTTTCTACAGAATGTTTTCACATCTGACACATTTTTCCTATTGAAGCGCTTTTGAGAATGCTGATTGTTACGCAATAGTTTTTCTTTTAACTAATGGATGACGTGATTTTTATGATTTGAAAACTTTAGAATAAAAAAGGAAATAGTTGCGTTAGCATCAAGTTTTTGAGATGCTTGCAAATAAATAAAAGTTTCATTGAAAATATTCCAGAACCAAAACCAGCCAGTTTCCAAGGAAAATGGCGCCCAACTAGAAAAAGGGAAAAGAACAAGGGAGCAACAACATGATTTTCATATAGACGAACCATCCTGAATACGTGTTTGGGGTCATAAAATTAACTCACTCTCCCCACAACGTAATGCGGGCTCTTATGCATACCAACTAAAATACATGTTCTGATTAGTATTTATGACCGAGCCGAAGACGAATGAAAATCTCTGCTTTTTGACATGCTGTAATATGTCAGATTTATTTACGTTTCGCGAAACTAAATCAGTCCGGAAACTTGATCCATATTAATTGCGATCGTTTTTCCACAGTCTAACAGATTTGGGATCTTAAAGTGGTTCTGCTTAGACGGTGTATTTTGGGAATGCTGCTGGCATTTATTTGTAGATGGAACAGCTTTTTCTGAGACATTTAGTTTGCATTTAAACTGTAAAAGTTTATACAAAAACAGCACAGTCACAGAAAACCTCCAGATAATGTCCAAAGTCTGATTTTAAACAAATGTTTCAAGAAGCAAAACAAAAATTTGGAAAAATTCCGGTACAGAATCCAGAAGCTACCTCGTCGTTTCAGATCGAATAAATATGACACGCAGAAATATTATAAAATGCCAGTCACTAAAAGCTCTACATCTAAATGGAAACCAGCGGAAAAGCAATGCCAAACTTACCGAAAGGAGCATCGTGCCACCTGGAAAGAGAAAAGAAATAGTGTTTAGTACAGCAGAAAATCTGCCCAAAGCGATGTTATTGGAAATCAGCAAAACAAAAAAGGGTAATTTAAAGAATCCTTAAAACTTCAGTATCATTCGAATCATTTCTTCATTTCGAGTATTGAACTTAGTTCAAACTAACGGATTTATAGATTAAAAATCATTCTTACAAGCCTTCTGCAAGCTTTCTCGCTTTCTGCATTTTCTATCCATCAAGTCTTAGAAAGCACATACTACACTTGATCACACAATGAAATTGCAATTCGAATTATAAACTTTCCTTAAGGGTCACAATGATTCTATATTTTCCATTTATGTACGCGATTCGCCCGACGMAAAGGACTGGCGACCGATTTCGTCCATTGCCTGCAATTATTSGAAATTTAAGTTTTGACTGGGTATACAAAWTTTTATAAGCCGCGCATATTAGAAAAATGTGAGGACAAACTCAATTATTAATAACCAGCAAATTATTCTTCTGAGTCGTATCAACTACCCCTCGATTTACGTAATCTAGACAAGACAAAAAAATATCTGGAAATTGTTTTCTTTATGGCCCACTTGTTCAAAGTAGAGGAAGATGCAAGGCACTCAGTGTGCAAAACGTTAGGACACTTCGTATCAGCCACCCTCTAGATAGACGAATAAATAAACCAACTGTTAAACCATTGCTCACCTTTAATCATTTTCAATTAAACTTAAGGTAATTTTTCATGTAAATCGATTGATAAAATTTAGACCGATATAAAATTCGACACGTTAAAAAATACAAAATATTGATATATTGGTGTTGCTCCATAAATCACAATCAAAGAATGATTTAGCTGTTTAATGGAAGGCGCATTTTCTCTGTATAGCGTGATAACTCATTTCCCAATGGCAGCAATACCAAGAGCTTTTTGTTTCGAGGAGTATTGATCAAAGCAGCGTTTTGTTGGTTGGTTAGCATTTCGATAATAATTGGCAGTAAATTATTTAGGATTCTGGTGGAGTTTGTGGAGCGTAAGACAGTCTGGCGGTGCGGGCAACTGGTGCTGGGCTAAATGGGGATTATGTTTGGAGGGGATTGGGGCCAATCAAGGAGTCACTGTAGGCTCCCCTTTGGGTGCATCAATTTCTAATTGTTCCATCATTTTTTTGGCAGTTTTATTTGGATTTAGTATCCCCATTTACACATAAAAATTGCATATGAACGTGTGAAGCAGAGAGTCTTCTTTGAGGCGAGTCCCTGACTACCCACACAATTTTCTTCTTCACGATGTATGCAACGTTCAGAAATATCTACTTTAATATTGATCTTAAATCAGCAGAATTTTAATTTAATACTTTATACATGGGAATCTATTAAATTTTTAATCGGTTAGAGAAACTTAGTAGCTAAATAACCCCAAAATACATACATTAAACGTTCTTTTTCTGGACAAAATACGCAAAATAATTCAGTTTTTAATTGTTTGAGCTATTGTGCTCTTGTATTATACGGACGAATATTTCTAGACCACAACTAACCGATCCCCTAGAGAATATATTGTATCATTATCTAGTTCCTCTAGATATTAGGCTTTGCCTAAGCAATACATTAACAGCTTGGGAATGTCTGGGAGTCAATAGAAACGAAAGATTTATCTTTTGCGCTTCGCAGGAAACAAATGGGCCAAATAATCGATACTGATATCAGGAACAAGAAAGATTTATGGTTGACACATGACTCGAAGGAAGACAAAATGAGGTGGCTTGCACGATCGCGGAAGACTAAAGTTTACAATCAACAATTTATGGGCGGAAACATAACTCTTCCATGCTTAACATGAAAAAATTTGTGTGCTTATAAATTTTATTTCAATTAATAAATGTGGGTCAAATATGATTTGGAATTTTGCAAACGAATTTTGGAAAAAGAGTTTAGATCATTTTTTAAATGTTCGTAGCGAAGCAAGCGAAATGGTTGGGAAAACCTGCGGAATTGGTAGCTAGATTATAATTGCTCGAAAATTGCCATAAATATTCTGAGAGAGAACAAGAGAATGGCAAAGGAAAATTAAAAATCGTGCGAATATTAAAATGTCAAGGTTTGTTGAACCTGATACTTAGAAGAAAGGCACTCAGATGGGAGAAAGTGAAAGGTTTCATATAAACAAAGAGCATATAAATCTAATTGTTTGCTAAACATTTGGCAGCAAACAATTTTATTATTTGAGTTTTATCTGCAAAATAGTATTTAAACATTTGAGGCAGATGTTTGAAATGCATTTAGTTGCTCCCCCCATAGGTTGATTGAACAGCGGAAAAGGAAATTTTCCAAAAATTGACCGACACTGGAGAAACTTTGCACAATTCACTCCCCATTTCTATTAGTACAATTTGATTGCTTTATAATCTGTACACAACAGTAATCCGGGAAGAGTCGCAAACGTACTACAGGAGTGAAGGGAGGTAGAGCTGGAGACCGATAGTGTCAAGCAGGGTATTATAGGCGTCTATGCAACCAAATGATTTGATTATTTAGGAAATCCCGCGGAATAATTGAAATATCGAAAAGACATGAACGAGTATACGAACAAATGGATAGGCGAGGTCTTTATAAAATGAAACCAAAAAAACCTGTTTATTTTCGAATGGATAAAAAAATCGAATAGAAGGATGAGCAAAACCACCTAAAGCGGAAATCGTATATCATTGCCAAGTAATTTAGTTACTTCCATTAAGAATTGGCATATTGCAACAACCGTTTGAACTACAAGAGTTAGCTTTTGTGCACACTATTATTACCTACTTTTTCGCTAACTACTGAATTAATTGGACGTGCCAGTGGGGTTTCAAAAAATCGTATGGGTTTTTTCTCCTTATTTATCCACCACTGAAACGACGATCTGTTAGATAGCAAATACTGAAGAGGCAATAAATTTTACACAAAAAAGTACTCCTGATTTTTTACGGTACGGTTAACCGTTTTCAAGAAAAGTGGCATTTTATGAACAAAAACAAACATATTGCTATCGGGTACACACGATACATTCAAATCTTCACCAATGGGTACGTGCAAAAAATTCCACTACAGTGCGAAAAACTACTTATTAATAAACAGGTAAATGGTGTACAGCAGGTCAGTTTTGTGGTTCAACCGGTATATTCGGTAATATTCGAAAAAGAAAACGAAAAATTAATTATAGTTTTGACCCTGTATTTCAGTGTACCGATGTGCCATCACCACCCTGAATAATAAACAACACGTTTTTAAGATTTTTCAATAAATAGATAACAAATAAGTATTTTTATGTTCAAATTGGGCTGACAAAAGAAAAGCGCACGACTGATATTTTTCAATACGTAGTTTTGCTTAAACAAAAAGTATCTTACTTCCTTCCAAAATTTTCATCATAGTTTAGTGGAAACTTTTCTCAAAAACCATTCTATAAAAATAATTTAGGAATCTGACGAGAACAACATCAAGAGTATCACGTTTCGTATGAAATATTAAGTTTTCGTGTGCATTTAAAAAAAACCTTATTTTCACCTTAGAATTCGAGCGTAATGATGTGAGTGCTTTATTGATTGGCAATTAATTTTAATTTAGAAGATACAAAAAATTGAATTATTAATTAAGGCAATATGAAACATTTAAAAATAGAACTTGGAATGAAAACATGTTATTCGGCATTTCTACCAGTAAGAAATGCACCAGCATTTTAATTTTCTAGCGAAAAATTACGAACCAACGTTTTTGTGAATGAAGAAGAATATATACCTAACTATAAAAAATCAGTAATAAGCAATCAGTTGAAATGCCGCACTAACAGGATTTGCTTTCTTAAAGATTTCATATTCTTATCTTTCCTGAGTCTCAGTCAGAGTGAAGTAAAAATTTAGATAGCAGCGCCATAATCAGATTTAAAATTTACACAAGAAATTTACACACATCAGCTGTTGTCTCGCCGAAACGTAATGAAATAAACGATATTCAAAATTTGTACTTCAGACTTTGACTGAGACCCAGGAAAGATACGAATATAATAACAAGTACACGCAGTCAGGAAAATAAATCAAAATTAAAGTTTTAATTCTACAATAGTTTTTTAATTCAGTTTATTGTACGCCCTTCTTCTACCTGCTTCGAAGTTATAAATTTGCCCTGAATTACCATGTAACTTGCAGTTTCCGAATAATTTAAATTAATACACAATTGCGGTACTGATGCTTGTAGATGTTACCAATAAAAGCGATTTTCGTTCGAGCAAATATCTTGGTTGAATAAAAAAGAATCTGGTCAATTAGGGAAAATAGAGATTAATTAGGGACTAACTTTCCAGTATTTCCACGCGACTTTATAAGTGAAAAAGGAAATAACCGAAGGCTTTTCTCGGGATCCTTATGTTCATTGCTTGCAGGAGCGGACCCAAACGGGCCAAAACTCGTTAAGGATGGATTAGGTCGGCGTACGTTTAAAATGGCACCGCATTTTCCAGTCAGTCACTCACACGCTTCTGCTTTTAACTAATTAAATAGTTTTATTACGCGCCTTTAAGTACCGATGTATTCAAGGAGAAAAATAAAATCTTGGGGGCTTTTATACTTAATTTCATTCTTCAAGTAGATTTATTTGGTTGCAGCGGTTTTATTGCCGGGAATTGTTTTTAATCAGCAGTCATTCTTTAAAAATCGTGGTTATTGCCCTAGAAACACAGCAAGATTTGCTGTTTTTCATTGTGCTACTTGAACATAATCGTTTTTCCACCAGCTTTGGGGACATGCTGAGGGTAGTTTCAACTACCCCTAAAGAAACACATTTTTTCATTTATCGTAAAAGCTAACGTAATTGCCTTAAAACGTTGACGTCGTTGACAATTTTTTGAAAAATTATTCACCTTTGCGTTAATGAATTTTTCTCAGTGAAAGACTTCACTCTGCATTGTAATATTTTATAGACAGCAAAAATTATCCACAATTTTCAAAAAAGGGAAAACGCAATTAAATAATATCTATTGGTATTTAAATTATTGGGCAATAGACAAAATGTTTACACCCAAATATTAAATCTAATAAAATAGAATATTGCTACTAAAGTGAGGACAGAGAGTGTTGTTGCCTTTCAAATCACCAGTAACTCTTAACATTTTTCTTTATTTATCTTTACTTTATCTTTACTAAAGTAACAAATTAATTATACGTTTCTTACTAAAACTGTATACGACCTATTACCAACCGTGAGCTGAGAGCTGGGCACCATTGATATAGTTTTATCTGATGACAAACTAATGGGCGAATTAATTGAAAAAATCTTTAAAATTTTCAGTACCGACAGCAATACTAGTTTGCTGAATTCAAAAAAAATTTCTATAGAAAATGGGTTTGAAAGAAAATTTACTGAAAAGCAACTGTTGAGCAAAATCTAGTAAGATGATTAGATGAAGAAAACCAAGTCAATAATATGAAATAAAATATCTATTCGTGTTAATATTGATACGGATTTGCCAGTTTCAAGTTCACTGTATCCTAAAATAGAAGTCGCTTGCTCAAAACCCGAGAAAGCAAAACAGAAAGGAGAAAAAAAGTGGTACTTTTTATGGCGCGCTCGTGTTTAGGAACGGATCAAAGTGTGGCTGATAACAGAAAATGCATTCTAGAATTGCTACTAAAAAGGAGAATATACATAGGTATCTATTTATATATACTTACGACGAAAAGAAAAAAAAATAATGATAAACTTAGACTATATGTGGAAAAGTAACTTGAAGTAAAATTTCCTTATAAATCTAGTCTTCCACATAAAATACACTAAAGCGCTATTATTTTTGGCAACTTATCAATATTTTTATAAACTATCTGCCTTTCCTGAAACGAATATTTTCATTTAATGTTTTTTTGTAAACTAACTATGAGTCGTTAATACTGCTGTAAACAAAAACTAAACTAACTGTGCAAATTACGTACTTCGCCCTAACAATTTATTTAGCACACTCAACAACTCTTAAAAATCGATGACATTTTTAGCAATATTCCGTAAATTCGTGTTTTACAATCGTTCCAAATTGGCCAAATAAATCAGTGTCACTTGATAAACATACTTAATCAAACAGCCGATACAATATCCACATATGTTGAGCAAATATGAACTCTAAAAAGCATTATAAGCATAAGCAATATGTATAATCAGAGATGACATCGAAAACAAATTGGTACATCTGTTAATTCAATTAAGGTAATGTATTACATTGTAAATTAGAGTAATTTGTGTTGGCATCAACCAAGAATTACTTTTCGACGTCCAACTAACAACGATTTAATTAAGTTTTACAATTTATTCATTTATTTTTACGTTTTATAAAATTACTAAAATTAATTTTGTAAATGCATATAAACTATTATTTGTATGACGCTTTCACTAATATTTAAAATCGATATTGAAAAATAGACTTTTAATTGAACATGTAACATAAATTATGCTAACTAATAATAATGACGGAAATACTAATAACTAACTCAAACTAAGTATAAGAAATTTATTTATTTAAAATTATTTATTATACAGGGTCGGCCTCACTAAAGTAACAAAATTCGTCGGCGCAAAATTATTGCGTTTTGTTTCAAATTTCGTTTTTTTTAATACATTGTTAACCAGTTTTTCTACTGGCAAAAAATGTTGAATTTAGAGGTTTTTTAAATCGAGGAATCAAAATTTTCTATTATTTAGCTTGTAGTTCCCAAAAGGTTCCTAAAATAAACCCCAGACACCCTGCCAATTTTCTTTAACATGAAAAAATGTGCAGATCTTAGATGTTCATGCAAACTCACAGTTCAATTGAAGATCTGATTGAAATTGAAGTTTACTGTTTTAGAGACAAAAAAAACTTAAACGTGAATGCGAAAAATCCAGGAAAATTATACAATTGAACAAAAACATACATTTTAACAAACTGACTAAGCACCAATTGTCTGCCAGTGCCATACTTATTACGGGACTTAGTTTAAAGCAGCAAAATTTAAATAATAACACCGAAAATATGATCCCCCTAACGTTAATAAAGCAATTTTATTCATACAGTAGCTGTGTACCCGCCAATGAATTTCTGCCATTCCGGGCGCATTTTTGGCCGGTTTCACACGAGCCTAAGACTGCTCTGTAATCCAGACTTTGTTTTCGGGAAACATCACATGCTGCTCCCCCAAGAAACCAGTTGCTATAGCAACGATCCCCCAATAGGGCGCCATTTTAGCCCCCCAAAAAGGGGGGAGGTAGCGGGCGCGCCACAAATTTATATCTGCCTCATCCGGAGGCTCAAAGGAGATCATTACCAAAGCTTTCTACTCAATTGCGGATCGCGGCGGGTTTGATCTATTTGTCGACGCTCTTTACCTGGCTCAGCCTTATTATTTTATATCATTTCTTTATTGCCTTCTCTTTTCTATAGATTTGCCTTACTGGATTTTATTTTATTGAGAGCAAGCTATGGCTTTCGCTGGCGTCATGTTGTGATATATGTACTTCCTGCAACGACAGCGATTCGAAATAATTGTAATCACGCTTTTATTATACAGATTTGCAGATTGCAGATTTACATAAGACTGAAGTATCGAAAAAGTATGTTCCATGCTTTTTGGCAGTGACCCAATAATTGTCGTTCTTTTTTAAATACTTATCCACCGAGAAAGGCGGACATTTGATGCTATTAACCTTTGTCTTTCATCGAATTTCTTGGCGAATGTTCGAAGTTAGTTATCGTTTCAATTTACCGTTACATTTTCTACCTGTGTGTGTTATTTTTGGGTACCAAAAATGCCCAAGCAATTTTGGGAGGGCACTCAAGCAACGGTCTATTTTCAACAGCATTACTTAGATTTTGTGTAAGTTTCGCATTTTTTCACTATTTTCTTCAAAATTTTACTGCAGCTTTACCACCACAAAAATAACACACTGTAGCTCTCGCAGGTAACGCCAAGTTTGGCACAATTGAAGCAAATTAATAGCGAAACTGAAGAAACTGATTTATTTTCCTTATTAAGTGTAATTTGGAATTTTTGATAACACACACAATGCATCTTTTCAAGCCGTAAATCGCAAGTTAAGCAGGATTTTTAAATGGAGCACCTTATTTTTCATAGTAGCATTCAATTTTTCTATAACATAATCTAATGCTATACAACTTTACGACTAATTTCGATTTAAAATTTGAAAATTTCAGTTTGCATGAAAGAAAACACAATGGTGGAACAAAAATACAATAGTGGTTTGCCTTACTAGTAGATCACACTGGTATTTTCTTCTACAAAATGTATAAAGTTGTATTTGAAATGCCCGCTGATTTTGATTAAAAACTATCGACAAATGGTTGTTGGTAAAATGCACGAATATGTTGTTCCATTCAACTTTTCTTTGTTAATACAGTTTTGATTATTCATCAATAAACAACAAACGTTCAAAATTGTTCCAGAAATGTTCTTTTAAGGCAAAAGTTTGACTTTTTCTTGCCCAGAAACAATTATTGCGTCTGGTAAAGATGTCTTCGCTTGAAAAAGCTGACGTTTGCATATAGAAGCATTTTCAGAAAATGTTAATCTCTTTGAGTCAGGTGTTACGTAACTTTACAATAATTTCCACTCAATTCGCAGAAAAAATATCTTGCTTTGTTCTCTTCATTTCTTCGTTCTTTCATTCACATACAAAGAAAGATTTATAAAGTTTGCATGGACTTAAATTGTTTTTCATCCTTTTATCTTTTTTTCTTCATGTTTTCTTACAGTTTCCTTCTTTAGGCGTAAACATTTGCGTTTATCAACGTTTAAAATGATGTAAACTCCAGATCCTGACCTGCTTTCTACGTCTATTTCGGATGATCTTTAAATACTGGCTACTTTCTTCTATCTTCTGTGTGTGCTTCAACTTTGCTTCCTGCAACTGCATCCCAAGGTGATCGTGTGAAAATGGCTAAAGAGTTTGCAAGTAATGCGTGATTTTTCTGACCTTTTTACACATTTCATTGAAAATGAAGATGCTGATTTTATATTTATATTGATGACAATTTCAACTGAGCACAATTTCTTTAATCTGCTCTTCAAAAAATCGATTGGTTGTTGGAGAAGCGCGTTAAAGAAATGCAGTGATACGTGAGCAGCTTGCATATACAAGAAGAGAATTTATGCACTTTTTTGTTAAGTTGAGTAGTTGCAATCATTTTTTCTTCAGTTTTATCTTCAAAAATTGTTTTTTTCTACTGCATTACTTGGGGGCGCCGGACACAGCCCTTTACCGTTTTCAATTCATTTGATACAGGATTTTCAAAAATATATAAATATCTCACACCCTCACCTGAGTACGTTGATTTTTTTATAGTAAAATAAAACGAAATTATATTTCTTTCATTTTGTAAATACTCTGAATGTATTTTCATTCATCAGTTTTTATGGGTTTCACAAATTCGCCTCAAATGTTCCCTTGCATTATTTTATAAAAAAAAAATGGGCCGGTTTATTCGAGTTTTAGTACAATATAAAATGACACGAAACTGTCTGGCTTGCCAGAAAACGTTGTGCTAAATTAAGCGCGAAGTCTTCTGCTTGCATAATTGGAAACAACGAGCCGTGTGAGCCTTAAAGGATATTGTGCTACCGCGGGTTTCCATGCTCTTCGCCCCTACACCATCCCTTTTGTCGGTTGATTTATGAAAATTCCTGAGAGAAGTGATGTGAATTTTCATGCCGCAGAAGCGAATCATCCGATGATTAATTACGTCAGTTATGGAACTTAACAAAAGCCACTGAATGACAATATGTAATTTCCGTTTTCCACTGACGAAGAAAATTCGCCTTGAATTTCATTAAAAAGCAGATACTTAAAAATCGTATATTTCGAAATAATATTGATGTTTTTGATTGCCTCGAATAGCCGCATATATTTTAATATTAACGCTTTTAGTAAAAAATTGGTGGTTTCGTCAATTATTTGAAACTTCTGAAGATCATTCGCAAAAAATAACCTGAAAATTGTTAAATGAGATTTTGGAGGCTTTGATTTTTGAAGTCTTCTTGAATGAACCGTCTATGAATCGATAAACGATATAAAAAATGTACAATCGATTCTAATTTAAAGAACGAAATCGGATTTAAACTATTTTATCCAAATTATTTTTCAGTTTCTCCAAATGTTATAATTCACTTTTTATAAAATCATTAATATATTTTATGAATATATTAAAGTTTTGACAGCTACTGGGTTCCACAGAAATCGATGCTGTACACTACCCGCTGCGAATTTTGGAAAACAGTTTTCAGCGATTCTAACAGAACA
>NW_026017110.1:22846682-22862386 GCF_020466585.1 Dendroctonus ponderosae
CTTTTTGAGGTTTAAAAACATGCAAGTTTAGAGGCTAATTGCGCGGTTTAGAAGTATTTTCTTATAATTTAAAACATATCTACGCGTAGATCATGATGTTCTGTTAGAATCGCTGACAACTGTTTTCCAAAATTCGCAGCGGGTAGTGTACAGCATCGATTTCTGTGGAACCCAGTAGCTGTCAAAACTTTCACATTTTTACGAATAACTCGGAAATCGTAAATTTTTCAGGTAAAACGTTTGACACAAACTTAACTTAAATTTTGACGACAAATCTGAAAATGAATGAAAAAAGGGGCGGTTCCATTTAAAAAACCAAAGTTGGTAACTACCACACGTTTATGATACACCCCGTATATTGGAAAGTAATTTTAAAATGTGGACCTTTTAAACATGAAAAACTTTCGTAGGACGTATTTTCCTGTAAAGTTCATATTTACTGAGATATCGCACTTTGACGCACTAATGAGCAACCCTGTATAAAACACTTCCAATTTCGAAAAAGGTTTCCTTTTTCGTTCCTTTGAATTATTGACACAAATTAAGGTCCGACTCCGTGGAGAGAAAGAAGTCGTGGCGGCAAGAGGGAGGGCCACCAAAAATAAAGAACGAAGCACAATTATAAAAAAGAATAGTACTAAAATGGTTGTATGCCATTTGTAAATATACTACTAAACCCGATAATAGTACTATTAAAGAGTGATTTATTTGATGAAGAAGAGACAAATTATTATCAATGTGTTTAGAGCACATAAATTTTAATGTGGATAATATAGCCCGGAAAGAATGATGAATAAAAACCATGAAACTAATCTCAATAAAGTCAAAACAACAGAAGGTGGCTGTAAAGATACGTTGCGAACATTGGCCGGTGGCACATGAGACCATAAAAAAGAATTATGAAGGAAGGCCCAGATCCGGGCAAATCCAGTTGGAGTTGGCGGCACAAGTTGGGGATCAATGGCTCAAGACCGACGCCATACTTCTTGCTGTTGTGTTGCGCGGTGGCTTTTCCTTCCATGCTCTTTACATTCATACTGCGCCTATTAGGAATTCTTGAAAACCATTACAACAAACATTACTTGCAAATGCATCTGAATCACTCTAAATAAGAAGTTTTACCTTTTATTGCTGTGCTTCGCACCAAAAATCCATGTTCTTTCATCTGCAAATGAGATTTTTAATGGGTGCAAGTATTCCTAAATCGGAATTGTTATTTAAATAATAAAAAACAAGCAAATGAGCATTTTTTTGCAGAAAAATAACATATATTTTCAAACATAGATTAACTATCACAGTAAACGTACCTACTATTTAAGTTTTTATGGTATAAAACATAAATTAATCTAAAGTAAAAAATTATAATGAAATAAGATTCAATTTGCAGATAATGTAAAACAACCTAATCACATTAAACAAATTGGCAAGAATAATTGCAGTGCGTATGCGACATTCAATTCATTCATTCTTAAATATGAAACTATTTCAGCTAAAAGAAGGTAATAACACCTTTACAAGTATTAACATTCCAGTTAATTAAATGTTCGATAAATATAGAAAATAACATTAAATTACTTAAAAGTATTTTTTGCTAATTCAGTAGGAACCAATCGAAAGACACGTTCAACTCAACAATGAGAAGACAACGACTTTTAATTGGCTAAACCCAATGAAATTTGCAAATATTTCGCACAATACAATATTTACACTACACAACAATACAACACGCTCTTCTATTCATCTCTCCTAATAGGTTTTCTGGTTTTTACGGTATTCTCATACTGTTAGCACACGCGTGGTTTAAACGATAATCCACGTAGATCATGCCAGTGTTATGCCAGTAATACAGAGCTCCAACAACGAATAAATGCCACCACTGATGAGAATGGCCGAAATAGTCAAATTTTCCAGCGGCCCATCGTTCCGGAATTTTCGTTATGTAGATTAGGAAAGCGCTTCCGCTGATAAAATACATACCTAGAACTCTTGGAAGAAGCAACTAGAAAAAAGCGTTGAAAATTACTTTCAAATAAATATTCAAACAAATATAATTCACCTAAAAGTGTAATTATAATTTGGAGATTAGTTAGGGCCTGTAATTGGTTTCGATAATACTGTTTGCTGTGAGTCAATATTTCGGATTTATCTCAAGTTTTTCCGAGTAATGAAATGAAACAGAGTTCCTACATGAATGAAATGGTCATCTAGTGAAAATATTATAAAACAATAAAGACAGCAACTAGATACGAATTCAAAAAAAGTAAAACCGTTGAAAGGTTTTAGAATGCATCTTCTCGAAAATCCAACTATTACATGTTGATATCCGATACTTATTGTTAACTTTTTATTTATCACGCGCTATAAACAATGCTTACTATATAAATTTATACCCCGTTGTTGCCGTCGTTGTTATATTCACTTTTCATTCAATTAGGTGCCATTTAATATAATTTTAATACTTACAGCAACTACCGGACTCTCAAACCAACCGAGCGAATTGGCCCAATGAAAAGTGGGTACAACTCCATATGCTGCCCAACATACAAAAGTGGATATTTTCACATTATCATTGATTCCTAGACTCGGTATCTGAAGAACCATCGCTAATACAAATATCCCCGTTACGGAAATTAGGTAAAAATGTTGCATAAGCTGAAAAACGAACTTAAATTATGAAAAGTTAAGCCTGCAATTCACAAACCAATAACGTCGAAGTCTTGTTTCTTTCTATTTTAGTGCTTTGAGTGCGCAAAGTTTTAAATAGTTAATTTAAAATTATACATATTTTCTTTACAATTTGTAGTATTTTAGTAGTTTTTATTGACATAACGGCGGATGCCTCTAGAGCAAAAAAGTAAATCCCCTTTATTTAATTCACCAAACTGCACAGGGGGAGAAGCATTTCATAAATGCAAACTTAATTGACTTAAAGCACTATACAGGGTGTTTCATAAATATACACACGAAATTTTGTGCTGCAGAAAACATTAAGAAAACATTAGTTTTTGAGATATAGTGTTAAAAATGAACTTTTATTAATATGAAGAAATCGCTAACCATTTTTGTTAAACAAAATCTGTGTACAGGGTGTTTCAAAATTGGCGTCATTCCTCTGGAGGTGTTGTCTGGCGGTGTTTTAGGATTGCAGAAAAAATTTGTAACAAAAATTAATTGTTATTAAAAACCGAGAAATTTGCAAAAGACTGTATTAGAAAAACGGCAACAATGTTTTTCAAGGTAATCTGCCTAATTAACATTACGTAGATACCTGTTGCTTCGTAATTATTTAAAACTCCGGTAACCATGGATAAATAGAGAAAGTGATTTGTTTACAAAGTACAAAACATACATTTGAGTCTGTTACTCCAAACAAGTACCTTTGTAATCACCTTATTATGCACCCTTCTCGAGCAGCTTCTAGTATTCGGTTAATTAACTCCTGCTCAATTTATACCGGTGTTCAGTAATGCATTGGTTTAATGTGATCTGACATACGTGGTAGGAATGTAGCCGGTATTTATTTGGTGCCTGGAAAATGTCAATTGTTGTGCAATGTTCTTCTTCTGCTATGTTATTGTAGCATTTCCCCTGAACTAATCGCATATCCGCAAAATCGTGAAAAGACACAGCTTGACAAATTATTGTTGTTATTGACAAGGGCTACCCACCTGTAACTATCTGTTAATGCCAAAAAACATCATTGCCGCTTAGATTTTTCATCAAAAAATTGTAGAAGATAATATATATATTTTTTAATATCAAAAATGCTTAAGTATTCCAATATGCTTCCAATTAAACATGGAACACTTTCAAAATAATGCTTAATAACAAAGTTGAAATTCGATTTTCAACTGTTAATATCTTAACTGTTAAAAATAATTTTAATATTTTTTTCGTACCTTCCAAGTGAGCCCTCATTACCCCTTAAAAGGAATGACGACAGTGTTCAATCACCCTGTATATTGATGTCCGCTACCGTCCTTAAGAATTGGCTGTTGATTTATAAATAATTTACCTGGTCGCACCAAAAAGCGTAATATATCCCAGACACATAAATTCCATACAAAGATAAGGCGATTCCAAACAAATCATACGAGAGAAAATAATAACAATCCTCTTCAGACCTACAGCAGAAGGTATGGTATATGGCAGACAATGCCATGCAAACCTAAAAAAACGCCACATTTAGCCGAAGCTAATTAATAGAGAAAGTTTCCTTTACTTGAAAAAACATCAAAATAGTGCCAACTATAAGTTTATCGCTAAGTGGGGCGTCTATTCTTAAAATCATTAAGTCGTGTACGGATAGGCTGATGAAAAGCACGAATCCAAATATGTGGGACCAAATATTTATTGTCTCGTTCGTCCACCAAAAGACGCTGCAAAAAACGGTCTAGGCTTTAAACTAAAACTTAAAACAAAAGTTTCCTTGTACCTTTCTTTACATAATTCGGTGGTTAAAAACCCTCGATACCCGCTCCTGATAAATACATTGTGTTTGATGTAGCCAGGAGCTTCTTCGAAACTCAACAATTGTCGGGCTTTTTGGTAGTAGATTTCTTCGCATATTTCGGAAACTTCTGAATCTTCTTCGTCGTCTTCGTTTTGACTCAGATCCTCTAAGAGGGATTCGGTATGGTCAACGAGATGCTGTGCTTTCTGCAATAGAAATTTCAAATTTAAAAGACTTAAAATTCAAAAATAAATTAGGAAAACTGATAATTTTTTCATTTCTTCATTAACTGCCTGATTTTTTTATAGATATTGAAAGCATTTCAAACAATGCACCAGCTTAATTTAAAACATCGATTGAACAATTGTTCGAATTGAGTAGCTATGCCTATGTATTTTATTATTTATTGTTAGGCAACTTGTAGTTATAAACAGTAAAGGTCATTGAAACAAGTACATATTGAGTACTCGAACTCATATTAACGAGCATACACGCGTCTGCTGTACACATGAGGCGAATTTTTATTTATATTTGAAGAACGAAACCGTAACGCGTTAATAAGATCTACCTATATTAGTTGCCTTATACAGTTAGATTCAATGTTGTGCATTTGCAAGTACTAATATATATGGACACTCGGTCATGACCTGTTATTGTTTTCTAAAGGACAATAACAAGTGAATTTTGCAATGCAAACGGTGATATTCCTAGTTTTTTTTACGTACAATGTAGTGAATTTAATGGATATTTTAGCAAAAACAGTTTTTGTAAATTGTATTTCTGGAAATTCAGTAAGCGTATAAAAAAATCCCGCTAAGCAGACCGGAATAGACTTTTAAAATACTAAAGTGCACCGAAAAAGCCTAGAGCAAAGGTGTATTATTCTCTAAAAGAGCACATTTTTGCATTCAACGTTTTTAAAATTTCCTTATTGAAATAATGCTTGGCATAATAAGATTGTACTTTAGCACTGCATATAACAGGATATTTGAACATGGCCATATTAAATCTCTCAGGTGAAAGCAGCAGCATTATGATACTTTATGGATGATCAAAGTACGGTGTTTTACAATCATACGTAATTCAAATAATCGCGTTTTTAGGTAATTCTTAAAGCCTAAAACACGCATAGTTGGGCATAACAATGTTCGTCGTAATATCTAAGTAAAAGTTTTCTAGTTTGGATTTTCCACTAATTTAGCAAGATTTGAATTAATTACATTTTTAGCAAATACCAAATATACCCTTTAGATCTGTGATAGTTTAGAACAACTTTAAAATTTTTGCTGCAATTCACAAAAAAGTCCGAAAATTGATTGATTTTTTTCAAACCGCAAATTTTAGCCGTTGCACATCCGGAATAATATCCAATATGCTCTCAAAGAAAGCACTACTTTCACTGCTGTTAAATAAATAAAGGTCAACATTTTTTTAATCAGATTGAGCGAAAATATAGTTTAGATATAGATTAGCCTCAGTCTACAAAAAAGCTATTAATTATTCAGGTGGAAGCCAATTAGAAATGAGTGTAGCGATGCGAAATTAGTCTAAAAAGTGTGAGCTGCTAGCTGGGAGGCATCTGCATGATAAGTCAATAAAACCGTTTTACATCTGAGAGACACATTTGAATAGAAAGTCGAAGTTGTAGCCGATGTTTCTATAAAATCGGCCTTTTACTCATAGATAAAGAGAGCTTTTACTTACCTTCGAACCATCATCATATGTTGGGCAGCAGGTTTCGTTGTCCGATGAATCTCCCGACATCATTTCCGTCTTGGCACAGATAGTTACCGTCATATCTAGAGCAAAAACATTATTAATTTAAAAATCATCTTGAATAAATTTTCGTTGAAGAAGAAATAGTTCCAATTTGAACTGCCTTTGATTTGAAATTGGCTTTCATTGCGATTTCATTGATAATATTTGAGCAAAACACTAGAATATAAATTGTCGGTATTCTTAGGAGATATTAAAGAATAAAGATGTCTATGTAAAAGCATTTTACGACAAAAGGGAAATTTGAAAAAGTCAGTCAAATAATGGCGAAAATTCGTCAGAATCTTTTAGTTTAATTATTAAAGGTTTATTTTAATTAATTTTTTAATTATCTGATGAAAAGTAATAATTTAAATTTCACTCACTTCCAGATTAGTTCTTTGATTTATTTTAAGATATTTCTTTATTAATTGCTTTGTGATTTAACAATTCTTCTAATACTTATTAACATTTATTTTTTATAATCTGTATGGAATATTACAATTTACTTCACTTTAAAACGTGCTGAGTGTGCTCGTAACTTTCCTAATTTATCCTCATATAAAATACGAAAAGCGCAATAGTAAATAATGTAGAAAGCATCAGCTTAAAACCATACAGACGTGAAGACTCTAAAATAAATCTCATAATCAGGACATATTTAAAGAATAATTCTTACAATAGGAAGCTAAAAAAAATCCTCTGAATATTGGCAAAATTATGGACAAACAAATTTCCTAATTGACCACATTAACATGCTAATAAATACAAAAAGCGATCTGATTCAGGGAAGACTGCAAATAATGCAGTAAAGAAAGTAATTTGAAAATAAACATTTCATTTAGTATTTTTACTAAGATACCGGGATTTTATGCACACAATCATGGAGAAATGTTGCAATTTCAAGTGCATGCAAATGACACAGAAAAGCAAACACGCTAAAACAGAAAAATAACTTTTGGACTCAGGTATGGGACAAATTATATTTAC
Source organism: Dendroctonus ponderosae (assembly GCF_020466585.1). Taxonomy (NCBI): domain Eukaryota; kingdom Metazoa; phylum Arthropoda; class Insecta; order Coleoptera; family Curculionidae; genus Dendroctonus; species Dendroctonus ponderosae. Next base: position 22,853,881 of record NW_026017110.1, read on the forward strand.
TTAATCAGATTTATTTAATAATAAAATTATCCTTATTTGTACTGAAGAGTTAATGGGAGTTTACAATATATAAGTCTTCTTAAAATTAACAGGCACTTTGAATTAGTAATTGAACAGTTTGTTCTAGTGAAATCATTAAACATTATACCACGAGTTTTTGCAAAAAACATTTAATATATTCATCCAAAAAGTATACATATGCATATGATTATTGAGGAAACAACACTCTTTATTCGCGTTTCTGATTGGTGAAAGTTTAACGGATTACTTAAATAAATGGCTAGCGCTAATAATACCAAAAATTTTACTTTCCTGTTCTTTCACATCGACTAACATTAGCGTCGTCGGAATATATAGGAATTATTTTTAATTGTAATATACACAGTTGAAAATAAAAGTTTTGCAATGTTATTTAACTGCAAACGTAGAATAGTTACCTACTGTAATTGTTTCAAACGTAAAAATTAATATGCATCTAAAAAGTGGGTTTTTGTAAAAAAAACCGGTTCAAAAGCTTTTGGTAATAATTTTCCACTGTTAATTAAAAATAAAATTAATATTATAAACAATTAAAAGCTATCGAGCTGAAGAAGCCACCATCCTCCAAGAGCGATCGCAATAAACAGTTATTTAGCATGTACCCGATTTATACATATAAACGTATTATTTTTTTAAATTAAGGTTTTAAACTAGTTTTTGGTTAATAAAGATCTATAAAAAACATTAAATTAATTCAAATAATAACTCACCGGTAGATGAAGTGTACAATCCAATTTACTACCCTAGAATTTCGAATAAAATTCGTATACACTGCTGAAAAATAAACAAAACTTTCTATCGTTGTAGTATCGCGGTTAGCAAAAGAATGAGGCCAAACTAACATACGGACAGAGTAAAACGACTCGTACCACGGGCAAGCCTTTACTAAAACAAACTGAAGAAATGGTTCGTTAAATTGGAAAAGTTATACACAACATCGAAGCGAGATGTTGAATAAATCTTCTGAGAAAGTTTTTAGCTATCTTGTGAATTTTTAGTAAACCTACAACAAGTTAGCCTGCAGAGCCAATATAAAAATGATATGTTATTAAATAGATTTTCTACTAGACTTTTTTTCTTTCAATTAAATATGATTAATTTTGCAATGTATACAGAATGATTCAATTTAAGTTTGCGACTGGTTAAGAGTTCGCGATAAAACGTAAAATACATTTTTGTTAATTAAAAAATTAAGACGTTCGGAATTAAAAACATAAAGCTGCGGAGGGAGTTGCGAAAATAGCTTTTTGAATAACAGAAAAACTAAATTGTGAATACATTTTTTTAGAATATGTTAAAACGAATCAACCGCTTAAAAATTTCGCAAACCGCAAAAAATCGAAGAACAAGTTACTAAAAATAAGAATGGTGAAACTTAATTAATTTTAATAAGCCAATAATAATTATGTATAGGTTCTAAAAGGCTGCATGTGCAGAAAAGTTTATAAGAAAATATTTGAAAGTTGGGGAAAATAATAATAACTGATGAAGACAATTTTGATACATTCTGTATTAAGTTTTATTAATTTTCGATTCTTATACGTGCTCTTACCAGAAATTTGTTGTTTTTTTAACATTATTATATTTTTGCATCTCGAATTTTTCGTACTTTTTAAGGGCTCTTAGCTTTATCGTATTTTCATTTGTTGGTCTACTTCAAATCCGTTCAAACAATTTTTGTGCTTTTCGACTTTCAGTTCTGTAGCTTTTTGTGTTCCAGGCTGGCTCTTAATAAAATTAATTTTTATTATCATTATGAAATATTTTTAAGCATACCAGTATATTAATGTTAAAGACTATAAATGATATGAAGTTAATAAAACATGGAAAGTACGTTTTATTTTAAGTAAAAATCAAATAAAAAACAGCGATTATTTGAAAAAATGTTGGTTTTGCAAAACCGTATTGTTGTTTCAACGGAAAATTGTAGAGGAAATATTTCCTGAACGTTGCTGAAGTCTTTTCAAGCAGTTGCGGTTTATTTGTTTTTAAGCGATAATTTCCATCTGGGGTTTGCACTTTGTTCCCATTTTTTTAAATCACTTATTAACGGCAATGCCAAGTACATATTTAGTTTTACATTGCAGTGAAGGTTGGTTGGTGAAAACGCTTCAGTTAAAGACAAAAAAACTAAAAACGTATCCCGAAATTTTTTACCACCGTAGTACAGAAATCATAATTTTATGGATAAATATTAAATTTTATAAACTATTGATGCTGATTACTCTGAACCGATTTTAAGCTACTAGAGCATTTTTAGGAATGATTAAGCAAAACTTGACAAAGAAATACACTTCGCTTTTTTGTCAAGAGCGATAATATTGTCTGATGTTGGTAATTTTGAGCTCGCCTAGACCAGCATGTATCTTTACACTCTCAAAACTGAGCTTTCTTATGTTTTTCAGTAATAAAATGTTAAATTATTCAATATTTACTAGGTAACAACCTAAATATTATATTTTATTTTGAGCGAAGAATTGTTAATACGCAATAATTTCCCCTTTCCTGTAAGAAACTAATTTCCTTTCCACTTTAATTTACTGGAAATTAATTTAAAAAGCATTGATGATCTGAATTTTTAAATATACTGTTGTTATTGTGAGATTATTTAAAATACGCGTTTCAACTATGTGCATCTCTGTCTGGGATGTAGATGAAATGAAACAGGCACAGTTTATATAGCCGTTGTCTCAAATTAACAGGAGTTAACTTTGTGATGTTTAATGACCTGGTGTTTGATTTTTAATCCTAGATTTATTTCAGATTTTTAATTTAATGTTTAATTTTCATCCAAATATTATAAATATGTGGCGGCATCTTAGCGGGACTTGGTTATGTTAGATCAAAATTTAACAAGCACAGTTTACAGAATCCTTCAAAGCCGGTACATGTAGGGATTTTACGTTTTTTATAGTAACTAAAAAAATGTAATAGAGAAATTTGCCACGGAAATAATCAGTCATTTTATTTCTTAAACACTAGGTATTTTCTAATTTATGTGACTAGGCAGACTCTCCTTTCTGTGAGCTTAATTTTGCTTTAGTAGAGCTCAAAAAAATTCTGCCCTGCCGCTGGAATTTTCACGAAATAGAAATTAAAGGTTTTATTTGATTTACGTCGTGTTTTGAAGGAAGCCATCTTTGCAGTCGACAGAGAGGTCCTTGGTTGACCGTTCCATTGTCTGGTGAAAAACCAGTATTTATTACATATACAGTACATCAAATGGCTTTAAAACGAATTAATAAGGTAAGCTAAACTCTTGATTACTGCGCCAGGTAAAATGTGTCAATATCCCGCTGGTATTTTCGATGCCAGATAAACGCCCTCGGTGGGTATGTGAAATGCAATCTGAAGGCTTATAGGAGAATCTAGCTGTAAAATGGAGATTTTGCTAATGTGTTTAGTCACCTAATTAACTTGGGAACTTTTCAAGAAATCGGGGCTTCAGAACCCACTCCATACCTACCGAACATGCAATCATTAAATTTAGCCTGCCCCTGTTTAGTAAGAATTACTACCCTGAAATTAACCCCGTTTTTTCAACCCTGTCAACGACCTAAACTACGGATTCCGCCCATCGAATATTTTCCCAGTTTAGCCAAAAAAACCTTTCCAGATAGATTGCAAGCACATGCTTCTAACCTCACCATATTCAGCCTCTGACTTTCAAGTGTCTATTTTTATCTCAGAAGGTAAACCCAAGGTGTTAATTATTTTTCTGTTTTTTTTTTAGGAATTACAAGATCTTGGAAGAGATCCTCCAGCACAATGTTCAGCAGGACCTGTTGGCGATGATTGTAAGTGCACTTTTTAGCTCGGAATTGTTTTATGATGACTCACCTTTTACATACACTTGTGACATCCCCATGCTAATCTTATCGTACTTCTGGAACCTTGGAGAGAAACCAGTTGGGTAGTAACTGTAACTTCGGGCTTAATTAATTAACGAAAGTATCCGTGTTTAAATCATCTATTTCCGTCAGGACTGTATACTAACACTCCATATCAGATGTTTAGTGACCTACCTTTACGTGCTTTTAATTATATTGCACTGAGCTATGTCTGTTCGGTGCCAAACAGTTGTTTCAACAATTATTTCTCATCCCTTGAATCAACTGGAAATCGACGGAATTCTGCTTAGAAAGGACAAATAACCGGCTCCGTTGTGTTAACTACATGTTTGAGGACATGCCATGTTTCACTCGAAACTCAATTGTGATAATGTGTATTTCATCAAGCTTTCCTAGAAGCTAGGGAATTGTTAGTTTTTTACTTCAGTCGCGAAGATTCATTGTAAATTTATTATTTTTAGACATTTCATAAGGTATTCTTGAGAAAAAATACTGTCTTACATCTTGATGTGGGTAGAGTATAATTTCGGTAATCTAAGCAAATGCATTTGCAACCAGAACACTTGTAAGCATTGAATTCCGTTAATCAACCCCAGTTTTTCTACTAAAATGTACACTGCTTAACACCCGAATAAAAGTGTTATTGCTTATGGAAAGTTTACAGGTCTATTATAGTTGTCCGTTCTTCAGATCAGGGGTATGGTGAATTTTCACACTTTTATTCGCCACCAAGCATTGATTCTCACGACCTGAATCAGTAGTAGTGTCTAATGTTGTCTGTTTTCTTCTAATTATTTTCCATTCTTTGATTCGGCGGCTAGTAGTTGATGGCTCATGAGTTTCATCGACTTTTTGGTAAATTTCTGAAAAGAGCAGATAATAGGTTTATTGTGCAACCGGTTTGAAACATGTAGCCGAACCCATTGAAGAGTTTAATAAAGCTTAAAATTGATGAATGAAAACACAAATCTTATTTAGATGATTAATGGAGTTGGTTTTATAGACAAAATGCTGCAAATAAACTCTTATAGAATAATCGCTGTTAACCGATATAAACCCATTGGAATGAGTCTTCGAATTGGTTATTGACCAGCTGATTAAGCTTGTCCTTTTTATTTAAACGATTTCGTAGCACAATATTTTAAACAAAGACGGAAAAACTGAGGTTGTAATATACTAAAATAATTGCTTGCCAAAATCTGATGCAAAATATGTAACAAATTTAAATAAGGTTCCATCGACAACAGACAGGCATGTTTGGTTTCAGTATGGAAAGTTTTTTATGATCAGACTTATAATTTCTTTACTTCGTGTTTTATTATGAAGGATTTCATCCACGGATTTATGTCATCAAATGCATGGGTTCGATTATTAGACATATATTGCCTCTTAATTGGGTCAGTTTTCTTAAAAAGCAAGATATCCTCGACTTTTTACTCCCAATTGCAATTAATCTGAGAATTAAAATATTTAATAACACTTTCTTTAATACACACTTTAAAACGTGTTTACTTAAATAAATACGTTACCATCAATGTTGTATTCAAAATAAACTAAAAAAAGCGATCTGAAAGAACGCGAATAATTTTTCAAAGGAAAATGACTTGCAATAAATAATTTTACAATTTTGAATGCACGTTTACAAGTGTGGATATGAAAACTTTCTCATCAGAAGAAAGTTTTATTAACAACTAAGAACTAAGTTACATGTGAGTAGAACGACCAACTTGAATGGAGGCAATTTAATTCACATTCGTCAAAAATAGGTACAGCATTTCACAATTCTATTTAGGACGAACGCATGTGTACGTGTACATGTGTGGTACATATTTTCCTGTATTGGTACAAAAAAAATTGTAAATGAGTTCAATTGACTTGTTCTAATATTAATAATTATCAGAGCAAACTTGATAGTTGTTTTTGCTTTCCATGTAAACAAAAACTAAAATGCACAGCAGGTACTTGAAATGATCAACAGTAAGTAGGAGGAGGAACGGATCTGTACAAGTACATAATCTAAAATTGAGTTAATATTTTGTTTTTCTCATCAATTCACGCAACAGACTTTCAAAGGCTACACAAACTGTGTTTAATAGTTTAAATCTGGCCGACGGATTTTATTACGGTTCATCTGTATCTTAACCATATCGGAACGTACACCAGATCCTCTTCATATTTTACGAATAATTGAATGTGTGTTTCGTCAATCAACACGTTTTTATTCACATCTCTATTTTGCAACATACCACCGCTTCATAGTCACTTGGTCTAAATCACACCTGAAACTCATTAAGGAGAAACAGTTTTCCTACAGTTTGATTTATTTCGGATTCATGTCGAGTTAACTGACTACTAATTCGTAACTTCGCCAGTTATTGCTTTTACTGATATAATTATTATACGGGGTGTTTGGGAAGTCGATGCAATTCTCGAGGACAATTTGGAAACAGTCTCTTAATATATGCCATATTACAAATAGAACAACAGGTTTTAATGTTGCAAACTCAACTTAAGCAGTTTTTATTTCGTTAAAAAAAGATATTGAATAAAAAAGCACTTATTCAATGCTAAGGATTAGTTTAACGATTTTTGATAGACAGATAAAATTATCTAATTTGTAATTAGAGGTAAATAAGTTGTTAGACGGATGTTAATTCCGGCGGTCATATTTTACTGTAATAAATTTGTTTCAGCCAAATTACTCCTCTTGCTTCTAGGCTTTAAACTACTTTAAACCCCATTATTCCGATTGTGATTGATTGGTTGTAAAAATTTTAACACTGCAGATCAGAAAGTAACTTATTCTGTAGCCTCAAAGAAATAATTTTTAATCGAAAAGCACATGAATGAATTGCTGTTACAGATTGGTTGGGTATGGGAAAACCTTAATATAGTATTTCATTGTCCCAAGAAAAAATAGACATGTGTCTCTGTGCCTTTTAAATCCATAAAGTTTAATTTCCAATTGAAGCACACGTCGGTGGTAAAAGAGGTTGTCTGTTAATTATTATTCGGAGGAAACATTTTCTCAAGATTTTTATTATTTCATAATCATTTTTGTTACTTCTATAATAATCATCTTTTTCTTTGCAGTGTTTCATTGGCAAGCCACAATTATGGGACCAGTGAGTATTTACTTCTATACTTACACTCATTTTTATTAGTGTACAAAACAATTGTCTTTCAACAGTAGTAAAGAATTGTAATGATTAATTTTTTTCCAGCCTGACAGTCCATACCAGGGTGGCGTGTTTTTCTTAACGATTCACTTTCCTACAGACTACCCATTTAAGCCACCAAAAGTTGCATTCACAACACGAATCTACCATCCAAATATAAATAGTAACGGTAGTATTTGCCTTGATATTTTAAGGTCTCAATGGTCTCCAGCCTTAACTATTTCAAAAGGTAAGTTAAACATTGAATGTGTCGATACGGGAACGAATTGATATTGTACCGTGGATGGCCGAGTATTCAACTCTTTCTTCAGCTTACAACTTTTATTCCACTCGGTACAACTTTAACTACGGAACAGGAACAAACTAACTTCAAAGTTACCGTCAACTTCACTAACAATAACACACGGAAAACACGCGTTTCCGGCTCCCGGAGTTTAACTTCTTCTGCACTTGGTCGCTCCTGTCACTTTACTCCCCCTGTCTGGTTCTCGTCGTCGCTTATATACTTTTCTCCAGGTATTCCAGATAGTTCTAGAAATCTCCAGAACAGGTGCGAAACTTCCCGCTTGTCAGTGTCATATTTGACAGTAAATGGGGCCCAACTGGGGCTCCCATTTACTGAAATACCATGAATTTCGATCCCCCATTCCAAACGTGAGTACCCCAGGCCATTTCCGTTACAATATGTTATGATTTGTATCCATCAGAAGTGGAAATATTTTGATAGCATATTATTGTTCGGTTTTCAACCTTGTTTATATTAGTTTTAGTCGATTAATTCGGGTGATCACGACGAATCGAATAAATGAAATCAAATATAGATTTAAGGTTGAAGTAACTGAATTACCAAATTTATCTATTATTTTAAAGACTGCCTTGTCCGATCTGAGTTACTTATGCCCGTATGCACCGACAGGCTTTAATCGCGATTAAGCCATAAACCGGTTTAAAAAGCGTAAACGGTATGCACCGTCGACTGTTTTGACCTTAAGCGCGTTTAACTTTAATCCGCCAACCTCCGAGGATTAAGTTCTTAAACTAGTTTAACTACATAACATAACCTTTGAAATTGAGGGTTTTGTTATAGATAAAGACGAGGTTTTGTTTTCGTCCTAGCAAATTCTAGTCGGTTCGTGTGTTAACTACTTGGAAAATGGAGTTGGAAGAAGAAATTATATTAGACGATAATATTGATGTTTTAGAAATAATTGATTATGGTTTTCCAGGGAGACTTATTACTCCGCACAAATTATTTCGATGCACTTGACGAAATGTCTTTATAGACGCTTTCGTTGAACAAAGCCGGTCGTTTTTAGATTTCAAGAAGAAATTGGCCACCTTCTAGAATATCCCAGTGTCTAAGATTTCTATACTGCTTTAATTGCAAGATTCTGCACATCGCTTTTATATAGTAAAATCGCCAGTAATTTTGTGATA
>NW_026017110.1:22862436-22875217 GCF_020466585.1 Dendroctonus ponderosae
ATCTATATGGCGGGCTTGATTCATTTTATGTTTGAAAAAGAACTCTAAAATACGAGGTGTGCTAAAATAAAATGTCTGCTATTACCAACGTACTTTGAATATGAATGGAAATATGTTATATTATTTTAAGTAATCCACGTAAATTTTTTCAACTTTTATTTGTTACTTTTCGGTAGAAGTCTGCATGGTATCGGTAGGTTCCTTGACAAATCGGTAGACCTGGCATCTCTGATTGGAACACCGGGTAAAAGTTGATAACGCGAGTCACTAGAACACGGTTGCCATATCCGTACAAGGATTAACTAATCCGCGGCTGAATTTCAACGGTGCATACCAGCTGGGTTCTTAAACCGGATTAACTTTTAAACGCGTTTAGTTGATCGCGATTAGGTAGCTTGGCGGTGCATACGGCGGTTAGTCTACGTAAGAGTGTTAGTTTAAATAGCACAAATTGAGCTCAAAGACCTATACATATTTCCAATCAAAATTATATTTATGTTTTTTTTATTTAATTAAATATTCAACTGAAGCCATTATGAATGCAGCAGCTTCGAACATGCATAATTGTTATCAATAACGTATTGACAATATACCCGGATGCACAGTTGAATTAATCATGAAGGAACTTTCGTAATCGTATTCATAATTACACTGCGGAGAAAAAAAAACGTGTCATCAAAGAAATGTGTCTTTAAATGCAAAATATCAGTGAGTGATACTCCAGTGGTAGATTACACTGCTATTAGTAAATAGTATTTATTATTTCCATTTAACCAATTCTTTAAAAAATTAGGTCATCTCTCTTGGTGACAACAATCCTAAAACATCTTTTAAATGCGTGCATTTTACGCATTAGCTTCTTCATTACATTAACCGAAAATATATAACGTTTGTGTTTAAAATGGCAAAAATTTAAAACCAATCGGGTCTGCCCTCGTATAGTTATGAAAATTAACCATCAATGATTCAAACATCTATAAATTATTTAAGTGCAGTTTACTGTTTTCATTCGGCGCTATGGAATTTGATAAAACAATCACTTGAATATAATTCGTAGTACGTCATTCTTTACGATAACTGCTCGAATAGTTTACTTTCAATTTTCGCAGGTTTAAGTGACTTGCACGTTCTTGATTAACCAAAGTGATCTCTTTTGTTATTAATGTAATAATGATGTCCTTAAGTGTCGTTTTATTATATTCTTATTATTCAAGAAGTAAAATTATGGGTCGATTGGGTATTTTCTTTTAATATTTATGGTAGAATTGGGCATAATCTTAAGGAGGGAGAGAAGGAAGAAAATGAGTAATATTTAATCACTGCAAAATTAATATCTAATTAGAACGGAATCATTATGTGGGAACATTCGGTTCGAAGTGCTAACGTTTTATCGCTTACAACCATTATCATTTGTTAATGGTTAAGTTAAAGAAATCGCAATTGCGCCGAATATTCGCTATGGTGATAATAAACGCAATCTCAACATGAATTGTACAATTCTTAATTCGTCTAAATTGTTTGAATTGCTGCAGTTTAAGCCGGCTGTTTCATTGTTTTTACTTTTCAAGTTAATTCAATTTTCGTTTTATGGTTTTCTTGTGTTTCAATCGATTTTTTTGCGATGTATGGAAAATATGTGTGAATCGGAATGCACGCAACGGAATCATGTTAGCATGGAATGGAATCATGTCAACATGCTTCCATTGCAGCATAGGGTACCAGGCGCAGATAAAAATTAACAGTAAACTGATGATACTGATGACTACTCGTCGTTAATTGGTATAGTAAATATATTAAAGTAAAGTAGAATTGTGTTGTAGATATTTGAGATTTAATTTTATTGAACTTTCTTTTCTAGTACTGTTGTCAATCTGTTCGCTTTTGTGTGATCCAAACCCAGACGATCCATTAGTTCCAGAAATTGCTAGGATATACAAAACAGACCGCGAAAAATACAATGAATTAGCGCGCGAGTGGACTCGCAAATATGCTATGTGATGGCCAGGCCCCCAAATCAGCACTACACCTAATTAGATGATACAAAACAAAAAGCAAAACTTATTTAATTCTACAACACAGTTATCAACATCAAGGGGATGGACCAGCCTTTCAACGTCAGTCTCTATTTGCGATCGCGGACTTGTGCCCTCATCGTCCTTTCACCACAATAATTTCAACAAAAACAGTTTTCTTGTTATTTTTAGTAGGCTTTTTCAATATATTGTGATTCTAAGCGACCGTTTGAATTTTTGTTCCTGGCCTTCAGAGTCTACAGAGTGGAAATGGTTCTACAGTGTAGTGTTCAATTAATGCATTCTTCATAAATTTTTTCCCCGCTGTATAGACAGGCCAGGGTCCCGGATTTGCCTTTAGATAACCGTTGGCTTAGAACTTCACATTTATTATCATGGGAAAATACAATATTGTTAGTTAAATTAATAATGTAGCCATTGTGGTTCAGCTAGCTCTAGAATAATTATTGTTTTTCAAAGACTCTACATCAATAGTCTTTTAGGAATTCCTTTTACGTTCGACTACCTCGACTGCTACTTTTTATGTTTTTTTTTCAATTGTGGAACAAATATTTTTCTGTCTTAGCCTAATTAAATTAGATGCTAACATAAAATTTTAGTTTTGGGTTGCAACACAGTTTTCCTTATTGTCAATGAAGCCGCTTTTACGTCTCAAGAATCTCGGCAATGTTTCATATCAAATAACATACTGATTTACGTGTATCATTAATTAGAACTTAGGCAGTTTGATCTGACATTATATTATCACAATCACAGTTACAAACACATTTGCCGTCATCATAACACCCGATTGTGTTTCAATATCGAAAGACGAACTTTTGACCGGCTGTGTGTTGATATAATGCGTCAATCTCTGTTTGTGTTAAATATACATTTTCAAATTGTTTAAAAGGTAATTCAGTACTAAGTAATGAGTTTTTGCTGGTTTCTTATGTTTACCTGTGTATCCTGCTGTAAAAGGTGGTAAAATAATGTGGAATATTTAGCGCAATTTAAGGTTTGTCTTAACACGCCTGAGCAATTCGACGATTATTAGCTGGAAAGGGCAAGAACATGTACATTGCAAACTGTAACATTTTTTATACTTTAACATAAATACATGCGTATAAGTATCTTCCTAGTTGTAGTATATACATCTAAATTACTCCTATTCCTCATAAGTTCGTTTCAAAGTAGAGGTTTCCGGGGCCCCGACGTGGTGAGGGTTGCTAAAATCCCCTTCTTCATTATAATTTGGCCTTTAAAACGCTGTCAAAAACCTGTAAATTTTTAGTATATTTATATTTTCCTCCAGTACTTTTATTAAATTATGTTTAAACCGAAATAATTCGTTGTTTTTCTTTCATTGTTATTTTGCTAAACGAACTTTTCGAGTAATAAAGTTTTTGTTTTAATTTTATATCTGACAATATAATTGGTACAGATGAACGATGCTTGTTTTATTGTCCAAATTTTATTATAGTTTTGGGAATCATCAGGTTTTCTGTTGCTTCTCTAATGAGATGATTCTAAGTGAAGTGTTTGAGGCATATCGATTAAATGCTATAAGCTAGGAAACATTACTTTCTTAGTGACAGAAACGTTTTTTTCGAACTTTATATAAAATTTGATGCGAATCACAAACAGGAAATTTGAGGGATTTATATAAGGGATAATTACACTTCAACGTGCGTAACTGTTGAAAATTTCGTGTATTTAAAATAACGTGGGCTTAAAGCTAAACAGTCCAAAAAAATCCGTATTTGCGTTTGGTTGACCAAATAGATAGTTTTAAAAAATTATATATTTGTCTTGAAAAACTGACGAGGCCACACAAATAGATAAATAGATGCACTAAAATATGTTTTTAATAACAGAGTTTCCAAAAGGATTTTCATATAATTATCGGCTCGGTTTAAAAGTGCATTTACCATAAATTTATATTTTATCACTTTTAGCTTTAAGCCCATGATATTTTTTTGTACACGTCTCACCAATATGAATAGCCGACGTCTTTAGACGCGATTGTTTAATTGACGGTCTCATATTGAACTAATTATTCGACTTGTTTGTGGACATTTTCAATCCTCGAAAGTCTTAATAGAAAACTATAAGGCTGGGAAACGACAAATGTACTCGTGATTCATTACGTATTCCCTGTTTAATATCAAAAATATATTTTCTTAAATTGAATTCCACATTAGTAGAAATATATATTTAAATTTCATATAAATATCGTTTATTTTCTATGTTTCTATGGCAAATATTTTCCTCAGCATATAATATCCATACCAAACCACTTAAAGCATGTACAAATTTGGTTCCACATATCCCTGATGTTTCTATAATACCAATGCCCTTAATTTATTTTTTGGTTTGTTTTTATACATGATTTACAGATTATTTATCTTGTCTAGTTTAGGTGGAATAACTGTAGTCGTTTCCTTGTACATTTACTCTGACAAACGTTCTTTGGTTGGGACTCAACGATGTTGTTTCTATCGGATCTACTTCTAAGTCCCCAAAATCTGTTGTTATATTGTTGCCTTGTTTTTCTTTTTCTAAATTTTCCGCTTCTTCCAGGTATTTTCTGCAACATTAAAATTTATTCATGTGGAATCGTTTAGGATATAGAGAGAAATAATGGATCGGAGGACAAGAAACACTTTACATTAACTCTCACCTATATTCTGCCTCTTGCCCGTTGCTTTCTGGTCTCTGCTTTAATGTGTTGGGGATAAAGAGAGGACTCCGAGGAAAGTTGTAGAAGCCATTAGGCACGAAGTGCCCACTTTTCAAAACATTTTGCCCAACGGATAAAAGCTTATTAAATGGAAATAGCTGCTGGAAAGGCAACAACGGCGGGCGATTTAAGTGAAATCCTGCAGCAACTTGACGAAATGGCTGTCGATCATTGGCAGTGGTGACCTGAAACTACAAAAATTGGATCTGAACATAAAATTTTTTAGCACGGGGAAAATTTTACCTGGCCAGAAATCCCAGGAAATGAAACATCCTGCTGATAGCTTCCAGAAGGCAACAATTGCTGGCAAGTGCAATTTGTTACTATGAAAGTCAGGCAAAGCCACAAGAAGAATCTTGATATGACACTCTAATAAATAAAAATAAACAAATAAATAAAAAATTGTACACAACTGAAGGATAAATGAGTTTTTGAGTTCGTAAATATATGACCTATTGTGGCTTCGAGTTGAGGATTGCAACAACCCACTTTAATATAAATATAAGTCTTTAAAACCATTATTGTTCTTAGGAATTTTAACCTTCAGATCGTAAAAGTTTACGTATCGACTTATTATATATCCTGCTTTCCTTTGAATCATGATTTAGAGATAAGCTCAATTATTTATCGAAAATTAGATCAAAATCCCGCCTGCAAGCTTAGGTCATGGCGGGCAATTTCAGCTAAATTGCTTCACATGCCCTATTAAGACACATCTAGTTAGGATTTAGGCATTTTTAAGTGTATGTATCTAATTGGCTGCCCTCAAGGAGAAATCTTTGATCAATATGTTATTAACTTCTTTGAAATAACTGCTGGTTATTGACCAATTACAGTGCAAGCCGTCGTCCAATATCACCGTTTATATAAAAACTAACACTTTGAATATCTGTTTGATTAAACTTTACGAAATTAACTAGTTTACGGTTCTTTGATATGCGGAAAGCATCATTTTGCATTAAAAGCGGACAAAGTCGGGCTTATTAACGGTTGAAAATTTGCTGAAACTTCTTCAGAAAAGCTTAGATTTTTAAAAAGCGCCACTTAAATTTACTTTCCAGTTAGAAATTTTTAATAAAGTCTAATGAAGGAAAGAGCCTTTTCCAGGTGATGTATTGAAAAGAACCTTTTTAAAGGTTCGGAATTTCGAATAATTGAAATTGTATACAGTATAAAAATGTTTTGTACCCTCTTTAGCTTTAGCTAAAAATACAAGTTCGTTTCTTCTGGTGTTCATCAAGCCGGATGAGGAAAAGACCATCTCTCAAAAAGGTCTATGACCAGAAGTGAACATTTTAAAAACCGTCCAAGATTCTGTTAGCAAACGAAGATTTTTTCAAGTAGGCATATTGCACTTAAATATTGTCTTGAATGATTGATTATTGCCGTTCAAAATCTTTCAGGAAATATCGATTTGAAATGTTGTTCAAATCGCATTAGGTAAAAAGTGAAAAATGCGTAAACCTAATTCAACTAGTTAGTGGTACCTTTCGCTTTTAGTCTCGCTTAAGCGGTAAGTTGCTGAATGTAGGTATTAATTTTTTGTAAAATTTCCCTGTTGAAATATAATTGCTGACAGCGTAATTTGTATGCGGAAACGTAGGTCAAGTGTGCAGCTCTTAAATTCTCTTACATTCAAGCAAAAGTACCACTAAATTATTTTTTATTTTCGAATTATCTGCAAAATAGAAGACCTTTGAAAGTTCTGCAACAGAAACCCATTGTAAAACTTTGTGCACATTTAACAAAATTAATTGGTTTGACTTTAATTATTAATTATTATTTTTACATCCAATTGAATTCGTGTTTACTTGCTTCTACTAAGTCTAATTTTTGTATACTTTGTGCTTTTGTCAATTGCATATACAGGGTGGCCATTTTCTGAATCTTTGTATGAGTAACTTCTACATTTTTAAAGATAGAGAATTCGTTAAATGGGCAAAATTAGGCAGAATTCGATTGCCTATTCATTACCGTCTTCAAAATTTAGGTACCCGACTTGGTTCCTGAAATATCCTGAAAAGACAAGAAATCAACAATTTTTAAATTATCACTTATTACGTAAACTGCTTAACTTAGAAAAAAAGTTAAAATTCACCATTAGTACAACTTTTTGCGTTGAATCCAATAAACTAGCACTCGTTATCCTAGTCAACTTGATTTACGAGATAAAAAATAAACTTATGGTTTTTTAAATGGTAATCATAGTTGGCTGTAGGCCTTTTAAAATCCTTATTTTTTTCTGAATTTACCGATATAATTGTTTGTATGTTTTTCTCCTTTTGTTGCCGTAAAACTTCAAAAGAAGATAAAAAAATGTGTAGTAGGCTATGGAAACAAGAACCATATCACACAAAGCACAAAACAATAATCAATCGTTTAAATTAAATGTTCAAATTGATTTCCGTTTACGTCCAGGCATTTTTTGGCATCTTCACATTCAACTCGTGAGTTGTGTGAAGGTGCACTATCATGTTGAAAATATGCCAATTTTCGATACGATGCTAACGGAAAACTATTCAACATGTCTTCAAGTTCATTTGGTAAAAAGTGTAAATATCTTCCCATATTTAAATTGTGATTATAAAAGAATGGACCAATAATTTTATCACTAAAAATGCCAAAAAAAAACACGTTGATCCCGCCTATTTTCAATTAGATGATGATTTTCATTAGCCCAATAAACATGATTGTGTATGTTAATTATTTCATTTTTGTTTTGTGCTTTGTGTGATAATATAGTTCTTGTTTCCATAGGCTACAACACATTTTTTATCTTCTTTTGAAGTTTTACGGCAACAAAAGGAGAAAAACATACAAACAGTTATATCGTTAAATTCAGAAAAAAATAAGGATTTTAAAAGGCCCACAACCAACTATGATTATCATTTAAAAAAACATAAGTTTATTTTTATCTCGTAAATCAAGTTGACTATGACAACGAGTGCTAGTTTATTGAATTCAACGCAAAAAGTTCTACCAAAGACATTTTTTACTTTTTTCTTTAATCCAATGTAGCATGCAACAGAAGCTTTATTTTGCTTAAAAACCACGTAAATTGCCCGAAATTTTCGGAAAATCTTGCAAATCTATTCACATGGAAGTAATAGCAGCTTTAAATGAATATTACCGACAGTAATTCCTCGTTATCATAATAGTTAAAAGTGATCAGGATCTAAATTGCTTTGTTTATGTGTACTTTGCATGTATAATCAAAAATAATTTACATAATTTAAGTAAAGTTAATACATGAGGCGGCATTATTTAATTCACTTATACATTGAATGGCTGCAACTGCGACTGATAGATGATTATGTGGCTTAAAAAATACTTACTTAGTATTTATTAAAATGAAACTAATTATATTAGCGCAGTAAAAAAATATATTTATGCATTTATTATATGAGCTGGATAACTACGTCAAAGTGTATTTGGTAATATCGAAGTGAAACTGTACAATTCGCTTAAATTTAAAACACGCGTTTACAAAACTGTTGCAATTGTTCATAAAATATGCAATTCATGATATCATTTGAAATTCGCATAGTGTGCTTCCAATGAAAGTGAAAAGAAATGTCGTTGTATTATTTATTCCGCGTTAACGTAGTAGTAGTAGTAGATAGACAGAAACAGTTTACATTTACATTACACATTTATTATCTATCATTTGCACAATTTTTTCTTCTAAAATGTCTGGATTTTCCCGGAATCATTTCATCTGACCTACGTAAATTCCTTTTGTTTTATTGTGCAAAAAGCAATTGTTTAGTTTACTGAGCATTGTAGCGTCATGTTGCAAATCAAGAAATATAAAAAAAACTAAAAATTTGCATTAAATAGCGCTAAAAACACAGAATGAAGGTATGTAGTAATATTTATTAAAGGGATATTAATTCATGCCGCAACTATCAGCATGTAGAGGAAAAGACCAAAGGAAAAGTTGAGATCCTGCAAAGGCGTCACTTTTACAAAGAGACGATTTTTTAATAGACGAAGAGCGTTTGTAAATTATGGACAAGAACGTGAAACTCTACTACTATTTTGGAACTACTATACAGAAATAAAAACAGCTTTTCTAAAATCTGTTGAAACTGGTTTCCAGTTTAATAGCCACAATGATATCTAATAATTAGTTTCAAACAACATTTTCCATTTTTTATACTTGGATTCCGAAGCAAATCAAACCTTGATGACGGGATTCTAGACCAAAAATGCTAATCGGTAACGGAAGTAAGTTCGATCATAAAATCGGCCCGTTTTTTAGGGCCGCACCTCATTGCTTAAAAAAGCGTTTATAATTATATTTAGAAATATTCGAGTAAACGCTGTAAACTGGTTTCAATATACCCAAATATGCATATAGTATAGTTTGCTATTAATTTTGAACGCTAAATAAAATTATATTCTCAAAAAAGAAAATAATTCTTTCAACATTTAGAATTAGAGTTTTTAGAAGCAAAATTAGAATTTTTTCATATAAATTCAGAGCATTAATCTAAAAAGAGGATCAATAGAAAATTCCAAAATCCAATTTTTCTAAGCTAAATGAAATTTTTAAGAGACTGATAATTTTTTGGAATTTTAACAGCGAAAAATATATTTTGCTACGCAAAGTTTAAGTCGATAATGCGGCAAAAAACAAAACTCTATACAGTTTGAGGTGTTAGAAAATTCTGATGCACTAAATTTAATTCGAGTAATTAACCAGCTTATTCGGATGAGAAATACATAAACATCTGTTACTAGCGGAAAAAAATAACTCAAGTCGCTCAATTTTACGCCAAACTCTCGCATGTATTTTCGGTAATTCTGTATTTTTTGGGTGAAAGGCTTGTACTACTCCATTTTACGTCCTATGCAATCCACGGTATTCAATCAAAAATTTCGATTCTTATAGTTTTTGACTCATATATTTAAAAGAAACTACCTTTTTCTTGCCTTTGAAGTTAGCAGAATCTCAAGAATATCCAGTTAAGTTTTTCCGCCTAATTTCTTTTTCTATACCAAATTGTTTTGCTATAAATACATCGGTACAAGAAAAAGTTTAGAGAAAAACTTCAAGACTAAAATTTTAAAAAGTTTCCATAACGTGAATACATAGATTCTCAAATCACACCCACAAGAAGTTAATTATGCATCACGTTCACTTTGCCTTTCAAGACAAAATAAAATAAGACACTTGTTAAAATCAAACAATAAATGAATCTAACCATTTTTTTCACACAACACACTTGCACCGAATGTTGAACAAATAGATCAGATATCGACTGAGAGCAACACGCGCCAAGTCAAAAATAAAAGTTCCCGATTTACCCCTTCTTTTCAGATATATAGGGATCCTTTCAGTTTCAAATTCAGCTTTTTCAAGTTCAATAACGATGGGTGGATTTACACTCTAGTCTAATTGTGGCTAAGAACATGCCATGAGATGTAAAGGATAAAAGGCATATTGCTCAAGACAAAACGTTTCAGAGAAAAATACTCCCAATCCAAATATCTAATCACAGTTTTTGTGGAGTTTCAATTAATTTTTTAAATAGTTATTGGGCGATAAAGACATAAAATCTACTGTTGAAACGCACTTACTAACATAATTTGCATTATGTGAATATTAAGTTCGAATGGATTAAGTAACTTGTTACACTTCCCATGAGATTCCAATCTCGGAAAATTTGTATAAAAATTAAAATGCAAATGTGTTGTATTTGAATGGTCAGTCAGCCATCGTAAGGGAGCAAATATTCAACCAAATATAATACTTTCACGTAGATTTTTTAAATTGTAACCCACTAAAGTGAATTGTGGGATCATTAGGGGGAAGTTTTTACAACCAATTGAGAATAACTGTTTTGGTTTTTTATTACAAAATACTGTATTTATTCATGTGCCGAATTTAACTTTGTTAGTTGCATGCTCTTAAACCAAAAAATAAATGCGTTTCTTCCAAAACACTTAGAAATATCGAGCAGAATATACTGAAGTTTCTCAACAAGAAAATTATAGGCGAATTTAGTTGTGAAAATAAAAAAATACGTTTTGCCACGGCGGTAAATTTGTATAAATTGGGAAATGTAATTTCGACAGTAGCAGTACAATAAAAGCATACCAAATTTTAATTAAATGCTGCAAATTTGAAATGCTGGAACGCTAGAAGCATTCAGATGAAAAGACTTAAGGTTATTATAAAGTACTGGTACAAGTTGAAGTGTCTAAATGCTTAATGTTTTCCTGCTTTTCTATTTGTTTTTCTAATTCTTTGAGTCTTCGGAAAAATGTTTCCACTGTTTCTTCTGATCTTCAACCTATTGCAAATGAAACTGTATTAAATATTTTCGATTAATTTCTCTTCTTCGAGCTTTTTGAACGCTTGAATCTTCGAAATTATTTGCAATTTTTCGTTGAACTCTGATGAATTTGTGTCCATCAACAATAATTTTTGCGTGTTCTTTATTTGAATAGATAACTAATGCCATACAATTAAAAACTGGAAAACAACAAATAAGGCTTTGAATAATTTAAAGTTTTCCAAAATGATATAAAGAAAAATATAAAAACGTTTGAGCATAGGTTGAGTCTAAATGTATTTCTCTGCTGACTTTCCTGAAAATTTCAACTGCATAGTTACCCCATAAGTCTTTGAACTTTGGGGAATTTTTGTAAATTTCCTTGATTTTTTTAACCATTTGCGGCTCGTTTGTACAGCCAACTCATGGTGATATCAAAAAAATCCCGTTCATGTAGACAAACTAGTCGCACTTTCCTTATTCGACTACCATGCAATTAAATGGACCAGGTCTTAAAATTGTGTAAAATCATGCCTAAGAAGGAGTGTCTTTATTTGGATGATTTGAAACGGATCATGAGCAACAGTCTGCATGACAAAATCATAATTATTTAATTACTATCGGGTATCGTTCGCTTTGATGGTATATCAATAACAGCAGAACTAATATTACCATTCCTCCTTGTTGTGTCAGATCGTTGAAAATCCAGATCAATCACGTATTAAATGGAATGCGATTACGCAAAACCAATCTATGTAGGAGACACTTTCAATTATTAAGCTGTCCATACAGTAGCGCTCTTACCAATGTATTTGGAATCCATTTCAACCAAAAGCGCACTTTTCTCACAGCCTTTTTATCGTTGCTTTTCTTGACAATTTTTAGCTTCACCCTTATGGACTATTGCCGATTTGGATCCATGTGAAAGGTTTAATTTAAATCAGGTTGCTCAAAATTACCAATCTATGGACACTCTTAGATGACCATTACTACGTCAGACACACACTTTGTAGGATTTAGTCTACAAGGACCCACCCGCTGAGAATTTGTCGATTTCCTAAAGATTAATATCGCTTTATTTAGTAGTCGTGTCTTTCAACACGGACACGCATGATTCAGCTTCCATTTTTGATCGTTTTTATTGAAAAAAAAACTAGATCATTATTTCTATAGGCAGACAAATGGTGGCGAAAAATATCGGTCACAATATCTTCTTATACATAAAGAAAATATTTTTAAACAACTTACATATATTGCTATCACCGGCTAAATCTTCAGCTCAATGATTATCCGAATGCATCTACGTGGATGGAAGTGCCGTAAAAGGATCTACGCTCGAATTTCTGCAAGATTTTCACTTCATATCATACATTCCATTTCACCGTTTTAAGATACTCTCGAGTGCGAACTAACTATGCTGCAAGAAGTAAATACTAAGTTGCCATCAAGCAGGCCATTAGGGAAAATAATCGGCTGATGTAATGCATGCATAAGGTTGATCATGCAATTATGACAACATTTCACTATTAACGAAAATACTGTTTACTGGGTTTACTGAAGGTATGAAAAATAATAAAAATTAACGCACATAATGTCAACGAAGTAATTCGTATTCTCACGCATTTTTTATGTTTTTTAGAAATTGGAATTCGAAATTGTTTTTTATTGTTTGACGACAAAAAATTGTTTGACGAAAAACTAGTTGGACAAATTCCAACGCTATAGAATGTGCATGTCCATAT
>NW_026017110.1:22875646-22903144 GCF_020466585.1 Dendroctonus ponderosae
AAAGACTATTCTGGCTGGCCACTAGAATAGTGATATTACGCATGCTCATTCTATGGAAGAATCGTCCGCGATTCCATCTAACGAAGAACAACTTTGCATCAAAAATCAGTCGCTTTCGCGTCGACGGCGACTCGCTTGTCTATCCGCCAAAACCATCTCCGGCAAAGTGTCAAAAATCGACTATGCATACCGGCCTTAGTTCGTTAAAATCGCTTGCAATTGTTGCCAAATTGTAAATGACGACCTAAAAGTCAGCGGTTGCACATAAACGCGCCCTAAGATTTAAAACTTACAACAACTAAAGCTCAGCAAGTAGCAGCTTGAAAATTTCAATTGAACCTGTGCATCTTGAAAGATTTATAAAAACCTGGAATGAATACAGATATTCGTTTGCATAGTAAATGATGGTTGAAAACTTAGCTTGTTTACAGAACTGCACTATCCGAATGTAAAAACTTCAAACTTCTTATGTTGCTTTTACCTACTTGAACTACGTAACTACTTGAATTTTTATCATTTTAATTTTAAAATGCACTTTGCCCTGGAACCAATAAAGACTTAAATTTCACCAAATCTTCTTTTTCGATCGACTTTATCCGCTTAATGATTTCATATAAATTCGAGTCTACTTCCTTCTAATCAACTATCTAAATTAACTGCCTAATGAGGACTAGTAATTACTTTTGAAATCCGCACAGCTTATGGAACTCATTTGAACATGAGTAGCCTGAAAAATTAACCCTATTTGCAAAAAATAAGAATGCAAAAAACGGTCTCACAGAACTGCATTCCCCTTTTTTAAAAATCGTAACGCTTAATCTATACCAAGTAGCAACTTCAAATTTTCTGACTGGGCCTTAAAAACTGCGAAAATTTCATTTATATGCCATGGAATGCAGACTTTATCTTGAATTGGGAAATGTTGGCGAATGATTGAACGATTTCACACAACAACATTATCTGTTGAAAAGATCTTTTCTTATAATCTAAACCTTGTTGCAACGTAAAATTTTCCGTTTCGATATAAAATAGGCAACCCTAAAATTCCTCACAATTTTAATCGAATAGGCTTCATATAAAAAAAAACTCGTTAATATTTCAACCAAACTTTTCACCAACATTTCTTATCTACAGCTACATGCCACAGCTACAAAGTCTAAAAAAATTATAAAAATAAAACAACTTTTTCCTTTTTCTAATATTAGCTGGTTAAGAATTGAATTTTCACAGACTGTTGCTTCTGACTGAGATATTTATAATTTCTAGTCCAGATGAAATAACCAGCTAGAAGTTAGAACTTATAGAAGACACTTGCGTCTGAAAATGATGAAGAATTCAATCAAAAAAATTTCCGATTGAGTAATTTTTGGAATTTTTTTTTTCATATATGCAAGAAAACATTTAAAAATGTTTAACGCCTAATATAGACTGTATTACAAATTGAATTTTGCAGAATATAGGTATACAAGATATTTAGGTGCTACAAATGTGCCGATAATAGTTAAAATCACCTAAAATTCTGATTTTTGTAAAGGTTTGCTTAAACAACACATCAGGACGCGCCACTTCTGAGTCAAACATTTCTTCAATAAGAAGCCCAAGATTCGAAAGGATGCCTAATATATCTTATTATTTAAAATCCTGAGGTTTAATTCATAACATATGACAATGTATGAATGATATGTAAATATCTTATCGAAATAAGTGAGCGGTTAACATTCACGTTCTTTTTCATAAAAGAAGCGAAGCAGGAGATGAAAAGGTTACAAAAGAGTCGAAACAGGGATAAATTAGATTCAAAAGATATATATTAATTCAAATAATGTATATAATTATCAAATCAAATTTGCTGAACAATTAGTAGATTCACATTCACTCCATCCAATGTTATTAAATACATTGCGCGTAATATTTCATGCTTGATCATTCAAGATTAGCCCAAAGTATAAAAAATCACACTTGAAACATTTTCAAATGGAACTTTTTAAAATAATTTGACAAGTTTTTTCCATAAAAAGTACATTGTCCTTTTCATTTAAAGGCAATTGCTCAGACAGTATCTATTAAAGCAGTTTTTTATGCCCCATTTACCGTTTCCGTATAAAATGCTATCAAGTTTTCTCATATATAGCGAGCAAAACATATTTTTTGTCTAATCGTTTTATAAAGTCACGTTCTGAAGGACAACGATCCACATTCTCTGCAAAAGTACGTGCGATTAAACTGTGATTCAGCAGAATTGTAACAATTTAAATTAAATATACATTATAGACACTTTAGATCGGAAATTTATGTTTCAGGAACAACAATAAGTTGATGAGAAAACGATGCTCACACTAGGAGAATAAGTACCTTAAATAGGAACTTTTGAGAGTTTAAGAGAAAAAACTTTGACTAAAAATATCCTCATTTTATTATGTGCTCTAATTATTTGTAATTTCCAAATCTCGGTTCTGGGTACCTATGTATAATTAGTTTGTGACATAATTTGGAACAAGTTTTCGAAAATGCATAATAATTTCAGATTAATTTAATAGTGATTTCTTGGTGCAAAATTAATAAATTTTAACTATTTATATTTCTCAACGTTATTTTCAATATAAAAGACCATGTCTTCTGGAAGATATGGCGAGGATTCCGGTCTATATCTCAAAAAGCATCTACCAATTTGACCAGAGTTTTTGAAAATTTATATTCAGTGTGATAAAACGCACTCGTACTAAATTTGTTTCCAAAAACAGTAAGCATTTTACATACATTAATTTCTAATATATTTCATTAATTATTGGCATTTTACAGTGCATACCCCGAAATATAAATACACACTTAGATGAAATAGTTTACTTCACATTTAGTATAAAATTTATAAGCATAAGCATAATATATGATTTATATGCATTATTTCCACTTTTCTTAAGTTTAAATGTAGTTTTGGGGACACTCAACCAGCAGTTTTTTGCCACGGCTGGATATATTTTTTAATATACGCAAAAGGATATTTGAGGATAATTCACTTCTCAACTAATGGTGAATATTTCGATATGGGTAACATCTACATTTTTAAATAAAAAATAAAACTATTTTATACAAATAAGTGGAAAGTTTGTTAAAATTCAGATATGCATATTGGTTCATAAAGTATTTTGAAATAAAGTTTGACAATTATAATTATTTTTATGCAAATATATCAAGAACACATTTTTATTGAAGAAAAAGACATTTGTTTCTGAAAGCTGGAATACAAATATTATTTATTTGTTGAAAACTTTTGTGTAAATGTAATTGTTAAAAAATTGTATAGTGAAACTCAAAAAGTAAAGGTGACGTGAAGTACGCACATCTTGGAAAGGAGCGTTTTTGATTGTTGTTGTGTTCCAATGCTTAGAAAAAGGCTTATTATGCCCCTTTTCAAGGTTCTACTGAACCTTTATGTTCGGCCAGAAAAAAAGTAAATCGTTAAGTTTTACTTAAAATACTCGGACTTTTTAATTGCACTTCGATCCCTATTTTTATTATATTTATTGTTAAAAAAAAGTTAATAGAAGAACCGATGCAAATATGGGCTTCAATTCATCGACCTTTATTTGTGGTCTTTAAATCCGTTTTTGCTTCAAATAGTTCATTTGAATCGAGTCTTTTGAGCCACTGAACTTTACCGGAACTAAACGTTCTTATACAGCAAACCACCAAATATAAGGAGGTAATTCTTATTATCTAATAGGATTTAATTCAAGTAAAATTCATTGTGAACTCGACTATGACAACATTTGCGAAAGAATGAACAAAGGCGTGCCCGTTCCAAATTCCGGTATGATACCGGATCACCTTAGCGATTCCGGTAATGACCTCAAGAGAGGTGAGTAGACTTCTGCAGGTACCAGTAGGATTCGACTAATTACTTCCGCCAAATACATTTTCTCACTAACAATTTGAATAATTGGAAAGTATTGCCAAGTCAACAGATTTTCACTTTTATAAAAACATTATGTAAATAAATATTCAATGGATTATACCTGGAGGCTCCTGGGAAAGTTAGGTTTGAAAAATCGAGGGAAGCAAAATCAGGGTGGTTATATGGCCACCAAATGGATAATTTCGATATTTCTTTGCTTCCAATGTCAACTGATATGAGTGCTTATACCAAACGGATGTTTTTTCAACTTTTTATTAAAATTACGTATTTTCACTTTTCTAGTAAAAACATAATATAATTAATTTAAAAAATTTCAGTCATTTTCGGAAAAGGGTTGAGCACAGTACTGATCTGCTTCTTAGGAACTTTACGGTTATCTAACGTTCATAAAAAATATAAGCTGGGCAACTGTATATGCATATCGATTTCGGGAACAAAAACAACTACCTTTTAACATCCTAATCAATTAGTTCTTTTATAAGTAAAGTTCTTCTGGAGTTTGAAAACCAAGAAACTTGAGATGAGTTTTTATATAGAAAAGTAGTTAAGAACATAATTTGTTATTATTACAATTATCCATCCTGGAGTAGGAATCTAAGTGCTTTAGAAAGCTTTGAAATAAACGCTTGAATTGAAATCGACGAGTTTCTATTATATATATATACATCGATTATTTATGCACGAAATAAAGTTACACTCCATGGATTGAAGTTCCTTCCGAATGCTCAAACACTTCATGGAAAATGTTTCAAAAATATCATCGTGCCCTCAAACGCTCTCAATTTATACCCAAAAGAGAAAATCTATCAATATTCCTAATGGATTGTTTTTTCCTCAATTTATTAAACCCCGTTATCTTCCGAAATGAGCACCTACATGTGTAGAGTTCCGCAATGGGTACTCCCGCACTATTTACTTTTAAGAACAGATCGTACTAAAACGAGTTCAGTTCTTAGGGAGTGTTTGTTACCAGGGTCGCACTCACCAAGGTTGTTTCGAAGTATAAAAACTGCTGGCAGGGGACTGGGGGGCAGTAGTTTGTGATAGTTAGTGTCGTAGGGCACTGTTTCTCTGATTTTCGCAAAATGAAATTTTTAGTGAGTATTTTAATTTTTTCGACTTTTCTTGCCTATTCAAATGGTTCCTACTTTACTTAATCATATTCAAACACAAAAAATTTGGGACAAGGCAACAAACACGCTTATGGTTGTTTCAAAGAGCCCCCAAGAGGGCTTGATTTCAGTTTCTAAATTTGATCTTTTAGCTTCAAAAATTTAATAGAATAACCATTTTGTCGTTAAATTTCAAGAAAATTTGGAAATTATTTTAGTCTCGGGATAAAATTACATACACATGCTCCCCTTATGCTGGTAGCGACTTTTGGTACGACGTTTTTATTTGGTTTATTTTCGTCAAAATATTTCTTCTAGTGAGTATAAATAATTCATTACTACTTTTACAACTGATTCATGACTGTTGCTAAAAATATTTGAAATTTTATGCGACCATTTCAAAAAAAAGGTTTTTAACTTTAACTAACTAAGGTAACTTTGAGAAATAAAATTAAAATTTTAGGCTGCAATAGTATTTCTATTCATTAATTTTTTGGGTACCTATCTAGACAAATAAAACATAGACAAAAAAATTCAAAAAATCACCTTTATGAACAAAGTGTTTTCTTTCATTATCCTCTATGATCAGTTTTGAATCAAACTAAATCCATATTTTTTACTTTTGCATAACAAAAATATGCGTTATGCATAACATCTTTGACCTGCTCTCATGTACATTCGAGATTATACGAACTTTGAGTTGATTTTTCTAATACACTTTGCACCTCTTGCTCTCGTTTGCATCACACACTCGTACCAGAATCATGAAATTCAGGAAGTTGATTTCAGGTATAGTCAAGGTAAGCAACCTGAGCGCAAAAAACGAACCAACCAAGTGCTACCCAGTGAATTTCTGTCAACCAACTTGCACATGCATACAACCTTAGACCGAGAATTTTATTACATAAATCAAAAACATATCTAAACAGGTTCGATCTATTTAAATTGCCCTCGAATTTTAATTGTGACAATATCGATATTTATCCAAACTAATTAGCTTCGAAAAGTTCACAATCACTGTGCGCGCTTTTATAAATAGGCCGATTCGGACACACCCAGTATTTATCTATTCAAGAATTCGCTGAGATAGATTTAACCTTTATTGTTGCTATTTGCATAAAACGTGCATAATGAGAAACAATTGTTCCTTATTTACGGCATTTAAGTAATACCAACTGCTGATCTTTCAGGTTTTCGATTAGCACGGTTTTCCACCTCTGACCCTTTGGATTACCAAATCGAAAATGTTATATAGGGAAAGGACATATGAATCTCATTGTGTAGATTTTGTAATGTTCTTGTTCCTGTCGTATCACTTTTTCTCATACTTAATTAATTATTGCTAGGTGATTTTTGCAGTTTTAATTGTTCCTTTCGCTTGTACATCATAAACAGTACAAAAGCCGGAGATACTTCATTAAATAACTAATTTTTATATTGTTTTGATTACAAATTTTAAATTTTGATAATTACTCATGTGTAGTGCATCTAGTTTACCTGACAGTCTTTCATGTTAAAAAATTTTAGCAAACGGATTATAACTTAAATATTTAACGATTTTATGTTTTGGTCAAATTTGGCCTTCTTGGAGCCTGATTCACTTTACTAACATTTCACCTAAACAAAATTAAATCCATTATTTTCTAATTATAGGTTTTTTCATCTAATGTGTCCTTAAAACTAATTATCTTTTTTTTCCTTTAACTGCAGTTCGGAATTATAATTTTTTCGACTGTAATTCGTTTTACTTAAAACTGATTAGGAGCCAGAGTTCGGTTATTTTTGGCTATTTAAGACTATTGAATTGGGCATCGTTCAGGGGCTACTTAAAATATTTACTTTTGTAATTATTTTTTCCTCTAATTGAGTTTTTGAATATCATTATTTGAATTAAAGAGTAAATGGAAAACTATCAGTTTTTTGAGACATAAATTTAACGGTTAAATCGATAAAATTCATTTTTAATATTTCTAGTTATTTGAAAATAACTTCATTGATGCTCTTGTTCCTAAAATACCTTAAAATAATATTTACAACTTTCTTCAAATTTGGTGACAGTCTAGTTCGATAGATGAGTAATTTGCGGTTATTCACTAAGCTCTTTGTCCGGTTTTAGACAAAAAAGTGATATAAAAGTTAAAAAAAAAACATTAAATATTATTCGATAGCAAAAATATAATTTGTGAACTTGAAAACAAACACAGCGGTTGTCATAAAAAGATATGTTGGTATCGCAGAACCGAAACCTCGTGATATAGCTGATACTAATGTAAAATTATGCAAATAATATTTTTCCAAAAGATAATTGAAAAGCGGCAAACGCTCCCAAAAATGCATGCTTTAGTGCTATCAAACAAAAAAGGCAACACAAAATAATGATTTTTTTTAAATAACACGCAATGAGTGATACTCACGTATTTTGAAGAGAAGGAGAAATTTTCAAACCGATAGTGGCTTTACTTTGGTTGAAGTTAATTTATAAAAGGCCGCAATTGAGTGAAAACATCCGCATTTTTTAAATCCACATTTAACAACATGGAAAATATAACACGATTATGGGGGATTTTTACGAAAGTTTTTCCATCTCGAGATTCAAATATTTTCTAAAGATGGTTATATTTTCAATTCACTATTTGCTTTGGTTTGGAAAATGCAAATTTTTAAAGGAGAGAGCGCAGAGTTGAGGAATAAGTCCACAGTCAAACCACGCTGAAAAAAATTAAGAAAGCAGGTATTTTTATGAAACTTTGATAATCGTGAGACTCAAGTATTGTTTTAGGACTGTGATCTTTGCAAATCGCTACTTGCTTTAGTTTGAAAGATGCAAATTAAAAAAATAGAGCGCAGTTCAATAAAACAACCATTTTGAGCCTCACATTTAACAAGCCGGAAAAAAGCGCGTTAGTATGCCATTTATATAAAACTTCTCTGATTCTAAAAATTAACTATTTTCTGAAGATAGTGAGTTGTCAAAATCACTACTTGCATTCGTTTGCAAGATGCGAATTTCTAAAGGAAAGGAGCGTAGTTGACAAAAAATATCCATATTGAGACCGACATATAACATGCTGGAAAAAGTCAGGATTCTGGGCGATTTTGATGCAACTCTCGGGAAATTGAGATTCATTCATGTTCTAATGATGAGGGAATTTTCAAGTCGCTACCTGCAGTAGTTTAGAAGCTGTACATTGTTAAAGAAGAGAGCGCAGTTTGGAAAAAACATCCATTTTGAGACTCACATTTAACAAGCTGGAAAATACTCAAGATTTTCGACAATTTTTATGAAACTCTCAACATCTTGAGGCTCAAGTATTGCCTAAGGATGATGAAATTTTAAAAATCCTACTTGCTTCAGTTTGGAAGCTGAGAATTTTTAAAGGAGAGAGCGCAGTTGAATATAAAATTGTTATTCATACGAACATTGTCGTTTGTTTTGTCTTCTTCCGTGCGCCCATCGCGTCCGGAAAAAAAATATATCAAATTTGTGCCAATAGATTTATTGTCTTTCTGACCTGTTGACTGAAATGATGTGAACTGAAAACTGTAGAATTGCAAATCTGTATACTTTTAGATTTCAAGGTTCCAGGAATTAATAGAAAAATGTCGCTGAATTCTTTAACATTTCTACACCGTGCTTCTTGAGATTGATCACCTATTCCAAGAACGTCTTAAATGGATGGTTGTTTTCGATAAATAAACGCGAAATTTTACATTGTTCTCATTCTCATTCTAAAATAGGTATGCCATCCACTTTTCTATTATTGTTAATTTATTAATTTTTTACACCAAGTTAAACATGGGAAATAACAAGTTTAATAAAATATTGAAAACCAAAAACCAACCAGCATTTTTTGTGTAATAATCATAAGAAAGTCACCATAAAATGCCCTAAATAACTCTGAAATGAATATAACTAATAATATCCTTGCCATATTCCGACAATCCGAGAATATTTTATAATTTATCACCAAGTCTAACTCCAGGACAATAATAAGTTCCTTCGACTGCAATTAAACGTAATATAAGGTTTTTAGAAAACTGGATCATTGCAGCTCAATAATTCACAAGTTGTTTTAACAATAGCATTGTTACAACAAGGAATCGACCTTGTTTGTTAAGTTGAAATGTCTCACAAATTAAATATGTAATACCAAAGTATTCTATAAAATCGATGCAATAAAATATTTTTAGATTTAACGGTCGTGTTTATTGTGTTTTTAGGTCATATTTTCGGCAGTAGTAGGATTAAGCTTAGGCCAAAACTACCAAGGTGATCCGAAAAATGCTGCTATCTTAGCTGAACAGAGATACCTTGGTGGCGATGGGCGATTTGGAGCAGCTTACACCCAAGAGGACGGAGTGAATTTCAAAGAAGAAAGTGACCCCGATGGTACTCGCAGAGGTTCCTATTCATATCTGGACCCCAATGGCCAAAGGTAATTATTCAGGTTGTTTTCCTTGATGGGAGTTAATTCGTTTTTTTGCAGACACACCATCAGCTACACAGCCGGAAAGCATGGATTTGCTGCAACTGGAGACGGTATCCCTCAAGCGCTCCCCACAACTTTGCCTGTGGCTCCTCAGCCTCAATACCAGCCTCTTCCCCAGTACAATTCTCCTGAGTACCGCCCACCTCAACAGCAACAACCTCAATACAGGCCCCAGCCCCAGTACCAACCACAACCTCAACCCCAACCCCAACCTCAGCCTCAGTACCAACCCCAACCCCAATATCAGCCACAGCCTCAACCTCAGCCTCAATACCAGCCTCAACCACAGCCTCAATACAGGCCACAGCCCAACTATGACACTTACTCCACTACTCCAGCCCCTCACAGATTCTACCCACCAGGCAAACTGTCTCTGAACAGATCCCCTGATGGTTTCAGCTATAGCTTTAACAAGGCCTAAACGTTGCGTTTGTGCTGCCTTTAAAAAATGTCCACTTTTGTTTCCTGTACGTTTGTATTATAGAGTTTTTTGTATTTTGTATATTGCGATAAATTACCGAGATTTATTTATTGTTGTATATGCAATATGGAGATATTGAGAGACTGAACCAAGGTGATGTGGTTATGATGTGAATTGTGAGTTTGGTAAAATAAATGTATGTATTGTAAATTTATTGTTGGCTATTGATCTTCTAAACTTTCAATGCTTCTGATTCCACCTACTGTTTTCTGTTCCGTTAATTATTTAAATGTTTTATGGGAAATACAAGACAGTTATAGACTTTTTTGTTGGTATTCTTTACTAATGCAATCCGTTTTTACTCTTACAAGTTCATAAGTCCCTGGAAAATGTGTGAATATTGAAAAACGTGAAAAATTTTGAAAAAATTTTTGGACTCTAAGAAACTCTTCGTTTAATGACTTGAGGCGACGCGCTTGAAAGTAAATATTCGGCCTGAGATCATGCTCATTTACTCTTCTTGTTTCTGATACCTATTAAATTTTCTCAGTCTCTATTTCTTCTAGTTTTCTTAGTTTCACTCGAAAATCTAAGAAACCTTGAGTAGCTTAGATTTAAACTTGAGTATTTCTAGATATAAGTGTATTCGCAAGAATTTGTTCTTTATGCACTGTAATTATTGATTGAGGCTGTTAAAAAAGCATTTATTTTGTTTATCCTGCAGAACTTTCTTCTGGGGTCAAATCAATAAAATGAATTCCTAGATTTATCGTAAAATTTTAGATGAAAGCAAGCAAGATTTTATGTATGATGGTTTGAATTTTACCAGCACTTTGACCTTTGTTTTTGTATCTTTGAGAATTATTATATATTTATAATTGAAACTAGAATGTAATTTAATTTTCAAATATTTTTATTATTTTTGATTGGCTGAACAAATGTTAAGATGGAAGTCACTGCGTTTCAAAGTTCCAGTCACTTTAACTCAAAACATTGGTCGGTTTGATCTTTTGATTTATGATCTTGATGATTTATTAAACGACGAATTTTTTTTAAAAACTGGAATAAAATTGCTGAAAATTCCTGGCTTTTGAGTTAAACATTTTCTGTTGACTCTCGATGGTGTAAACTGAAACGTGGGTGTTGATGGATTTCGACTGAGAATTTATTCGAAGAGAAAATAAGAAATCTGACAAATCGCGTATAAATTTATTTTATTATTAATTTTTAAGATTTTAAAGATTTAAAATTATTGAATTTTTTGCATTTATTATTAATTTATTTGAGTAATTAAGCATATACGCAAATAAATTAAAAAAGTAACTTGATCAAACGTTTAAAATGAAATTATGCTTTTATTAAATTTTCTTATAATGTATTTTGATGTCTCTCTTTTAAATTTCTTCGGTCTAAGGCTTTCCAAATCTTGTTTCTCTTTACACTTTCTGCTATTCGACATTTACAACCTGCATTCAAAAAATTCTACTTGATCTTCCACGATTCTTCTGATTATTGCAATTTATACCGGTTAATTCAATCCCGGAAATTGTCTAGTTTTCCTTTAAGCAGTGACTTCTATTTGGTGGAAAGTCTACGGTTATTTGATACACACAATTACTTGAGCCGTCATCATTCTCCTTTCGATTATTTGTAGTTTTTTCTGAATGGTCAAAAAGTTCAAGGAAAGGTCAAAATTTATTTTATTTTTATTTTATTATTTACTAACCCAAATTCTACCGCTGATCAGAAGAAATCTGAACTAAATCTCGAAAGTTTCAGTGTACAATTTGTAACAATTTTCTGATAATTGTCAGTTGGTGAATCAGGACCTTAAAAAATACTTAAAAGAACGATTGAATGATTTATTGTCAAACACGTTCATTAAAATATTGAGTTTGGAGCATTCAAGCCTGAAATTGCATATCATTAAATTCCTGAAATGTCCAATCACAATACAAACTAAGTTTGGTGAATATTTAAATATCAACTTCTATATTGATCTGCAAATTAATGTAATAAATTGTACATCCGTTATCGGGTGATCAGTTTCATAAACTGAGCAGTACGTGTCAGTCTTTGAACAAACCTGCAACTTGAAAGTTGGTTTCTATTGGTGAGCTTAATTTAAAGTATTTTTCTCATCGCTAAATTGTCTACGATAACGATCGAAAAACACTTATTATGTCTAATCAATTTTATGATTATTTATTTTCGGTTAATTGTTGCGCTAAAAAAATTAAAAAATTAAAAAAAAAATAAGTGTTGATACCAAATACTTGAGATAATAGATAAAATAAAAAAGTATAATTGGAACTTGCAACGTGCAAACAGCTTAAAAAATTATATTCAAGAAAGCGTTTTGTACACTTCAAAAATCATGGCCGAACCTTTGAAAATCCACGTCCCAATCAATTATTAAATTATTTAAAATTTAAAAATATGTTTGTTAGATTATTATGTGTTTTACATGTTCCCGACGAAAGTTGCACAAAGTGAAGACTGTTCTTTAGCAACAGCTGAAGGTACTCTTTGGATTCTTACATCAATTAAAAGTCTGTTACGTACGAAAAATACCATAAGCCAGATTAGTAAAATGATTGTAAATAATTCACTAGCAATAAAACATTTTAGAGAGCTGAAAATTTAAAGAAAGATGCTTAATTTGGAGCGATTTGTTGGAAAAGTGGCCGTCGTCACTGGAGCCTCGTCAGGAATTGGTGTTGCCATTGTGGAAACATTGGTAAAACACGGTATTGTCGTAGGTATCTGTTTTTTCTAACACAGAATGCAATCACATGAAAATTTTTCATTTCCATAAATTTTCCTTGGCACCGAAAATGTTTCATTAGACAATTTAAAATGTAATTGAATTAAATATTTTCTAACAATTAAAAACAAAAATTGATAAATTTAGGTAGCAGGCATAGCTAGGCGAGCCCACCGTGTTGTAGCGACTGCAGGGAAGTTAAAAAATGAGCCTGGAAAGCTCCATGCTTATAAATGCGATTTAACCGTGGAAGACGAAATAATTTCCACCTTTAAGGAAATAATCAGTGATTTGGGCGATATTCACATTTTGGTTAACAATGCAGGGCTGATGCTGCACACCGATTTAATCAATGGAGAAACGGCCAAATGGAAGAAGTGCTTTGGTATCTAACAAACGTCCCAAATTTTTTGAAATATAAATGTCTTATTAAATTCCAGATACGAACGTTTTGGCACTTTGTATTGCTAGCAGAGAAGCCATTCAAGATATGAAAACGAAGGACACCAAAGGTCATATTATTCATATAAACAGCACTGCTGGACATGAAGTTCTAAACATGCCCAACTCGAATGTTTATGGACCTTCGAAATATGCCGTAACCGCTATAACCATGACTATGGTATACGATTTGGAACGAGAAAATTTGCCCATTAAAGTTACCGTATGTCTTTCGAAAAATTAGCAGAGGTTTAAATAAATTAAGCACATTTTCAGAGCGTTAGTCCTGGATATGTTAAGACGGAATTTCAAGAAGTCGCAAATGTTCCAGGTTCGGTTTTGCCGAAACTTGGCTTAAATGGTGTTGATGTAGCTGAAGCGGTAATTTTTGCTTTGTCCACACGTCCTGAAGTCAACGTAATATTAATATTTAGAAGGATTATTCGAATGTATTTATTCCGTACGTTTAGGTAACTGAAATCACCGTTCGGCCATTGAACGCATGAAAGGACATTAGAGGATTTTTGCTGGAAATTTGCCCAGAAATGAAAATAGTTTACGCCCATAACCAGAAATGGCCTGCACTGTCTAGCAATATATGATATACCTATGTTTTGTTGGCCTGTATGTTATTTATTTGTATTGTAATTAATCCATGTTGTAGAATGTAAGTCTCTATGAGCACGACAATAACTGAAGAAATAATAAAATACCCTTTCGCATGAAAATCTTAGCGTTTAATAATAAGATGAAAGAATTATACAAAAAGTTGATTGGTTTTCATTCTTAAGCTTCCTTTATTAGGTAGATTCAGTGAAGATTTGTCCCAGGTTAGAGTTTACGTGAATTCTGTTTCAGGATTCACTAAAAATTTGTTTATATTTCTGATAATAGCAGTGAGAATAGAATAGAAAAATTGGTCTGGGTGACGTGACAATTTTAGGCGCACAGACTACACACGACGGTCCACAGACTACACACTATTATTTTCGTTATTACCCCAATTTCCCATCAATTGCCCCGATGCAATTATGGAAATTCTACAATTTCCAAAACCCTTCAGCTATTCCAACATCCATAACAATTGACTTGAGCGTTGAACGCCCGAGTCGAAAACTATATGAAATTGTTTTGAATTAATCTTCAGCAGCTAAGTGCCAAAAATAAAATTTGATTGTTAATTAAGACCCTTTTTTCAGCTAAAGATTGCAAAAAACAATGGAATTTTCTGAGAGATTGACAAAAAAGCGGAAAGCAAAGAGTGGCCAGGCGGCAGTTATTATTAGAAAATGGAAGTTTGGACAAGAAATGAACTTCCTTCTTCCTTTCATGCAAGATAGGCCTACCGTTTCATCAATTGAAATGCCCGGTCCAGAAGGTTCGCAAGATGAAGCTGAGGTCGAGTCAGAGTCTAAGGAACATAAATATTTGAATTTTGAGGTGCCAAGCGAAAAACAAGCCCCAAAAAACGGGTACTTAAAAATCCGCAATTACCAAAGGAAAAAAGAGATGAAGGTACTGCTTAGAGTTTCCTCAATGTCGGGGAGCTGAAACTTCAATGAATTACCCATCCTAAACCACCTGCAATGCGGAGACCTAAAAGTCAATATTTCATAAATATATAATTTCTCCGTTCGATATGGTCATTTAGTAATGTATCCCTTCTTATTCTACTCATATTACTATAAATAGATCGCTACTAGTGGTTAAACAGTTTTTTACAATAACGTAAAACATTCATTTCGGAAGCGGATTCTGGAAATTGTCTTTCAAGCGGTAAGCTTTCTTTGAAAAATCAATGTTTGAAATAAAACAATTTTTTAATATATTTGTAGTTATTGTAAAAAATAGTTTTGCTGCTTTCTATTCATATGTTGATTTATTTTTTCTGTTGTTCCTTTCAGTCTAATAGCTAGGTAGTTGTTCCGTTCCTGTTGTATTCTTTCTTTATTGCTTTTCCTATTTTGAATAAATTTTCTTGAATAATATTTCGGCCTTTTATTGATCCCATTACATGCTCATATATTTTTGCATCCATTTTCATAGCTGTAGATATTTATTAGTTATTTATATACTTGTGTAGTTAGTACAGTCTTTTGCAGTATTTTTTTAATTAGTGAATTTAGTATCTAATTTTATAGTCATATGTCAGTATAGTCTATGTTATCCTATATTTTTTATGAATTACGCTGCCATTTTCTCATAAATTTATTTGCTGCTTATTAGTTTTTGTATTTTCTATCTAATGCGACCATTTATATTGTTTTAATATGATCTTTCATTGCTGCTTCTTGTTTTGCTTTAAATAGACCGTTTTCCTGATGTTGTACGGATTATTGAAAGTATATTGTTTGCAACGTTATAATACATTTATACTTTAATATATTCTGCTTCTTGCAATTGACCTTCCGTATCATCTTGCAATTGATTTTCAGAATACTGCCATTGTCACAACTTCAGGTTGTATTTGTTACATTACTGTTTTATTCTCTTCAACCATTGTTGTTTACTTTTGTTGAAAGTTCTTTAATTTTTTTCCAAATTTTTATATTTTGCATAAAAGTATTAATTTCTGTATGGTAAATGCTTTTTCACTACTATTTTTTCTTTATTTTAATTGGAGTTTTAATCGCTGTTGACTGCTGTACCTACAAACTTCATTACCAGTTCCTAATAACTGAAAGTGCGTTTTCCTCTGTCCATCTCATGGCTGTTATGGATTCTCTATATCATCTTGTAGTGGCCTTATTTCTCAGTGAGAATGATTTGATTGTTTACATTTTAATCTTGATTCAATAAACATTTAAGACCATTATTCTGTTGAATTATTATTTTTGTGCTTTAATTGGTTTTTGAGGCAGACTAAAGTTTT
The DNA here is from genome assembly GCF_020466585.1 of Dendroctonus ponderosae. NCBI lineage: Eukaryota > Metazoa > Arthropoda > Insecta > Coleoptera > Curculionidae > Dendroctonus > Dendroctonus ponderosae. The sequence continues at coordinate 22,891,663 of NW_026017110.1, forward strand.
GAAACATTTTTTTGACATCAAACGTTTATTTGATAAAAATATTACCAGACTACCATTTGACGATCGCATTGACCCAGGACATTTTGAATTTTTTTTAAATATTGACTTCATATTTTATTGACCAAAGTGTATAAAAATGTTGTTAAATCCTCTTAGAAAATCGTCAAAAACTCTTCAAAATAAAAATGATGGCCAATTTGGAACGGTTTTCTGGGAAAGTAGCGGTTGTGACTGGAGCATCGGCCGGAATTGGAGTTGCTATTGTGCAGGCATTGGTAAAACATGGAATAATTGTAAAATTAGAAATTAATAAAAAAATTATACTAAACTAAATGAAAATGGCAAACTAGGTTGCGGGCTTAGCTAGACGAGCACACCGCATTGTTTCAATGGCAGAAGAATTGAAGGACGAACCCGGAAAACTCTATGCATATAAATGCGACATGACGGTAGAAGATGAAATTGTCTCTACTTTCAAGGAAATAATCAACGAATTAGGAGACATTCACATTTTGGTAAACAACGCAGGACTTATGCTTGAAACCGACTTGATCAATGGTGATACAGAAATGTGGAAAAAGTGCTTTGGTACAGTGCAAAAAACTCTGAGCAGTAAAATCTGAATTAATTTTGTTTTTAAATCTAGACACCAACGTTATAGCTTTATGTATTGCCACCAGAGAAGCTATCCAAAATATGAAAACCAAAGGTACCAGGGGACACATTATTCATCTCAACAGCATTGCTGGACATGAAATTATGAATTTTCCAAAAACTAATGTTTATGGAGCTTCAAAGTATGCCGTAACTGCTTTAACAATGACTTTGATTAATGATTTGGCTAATGAGGAATTGCCCATCAAAGTAACGGTAAGTTTGTTGAAACGCAAATGTTAAAAGTTGTTAATTTTCTAAAAAAATATAGAGTATCAGCCCGGGGTATGTTAAAACAGAATTTCAAGCAGTTGCTGGCCTATCAAAGTCGATGTTGCCGAAAGTTGGCTTAAATAGCGTCGATGTGGCCGAAGCTGTAATTTATGCATTGTCTACACGTCCACACGTGAACGTAAGAATCACTGTAGCAGCGTGTGAACTTTTTATACGAATTTTTTATATTTTTAGGTTTCTGAAATCACAATTAGGCCACTACATGAATAAACTAGAGGCAAATAAGCACAATGTTAACTGGAAATGTATTTCTAGAATTTTCATGAGTTGTAGGTGGCCACACAGAAGTGTTTTATCCACCATTTTTCAATTTTCTACACATATTTATTAATTAAGATTAGCTCAATTGAATTTATTTATGCATTAATCAATGAAATATTATTCATTTCAGTTATTAATTCTTAGGCGAGCAACAAAAATATTGAAAATATTTTTGTGTCTCTGTTTTTGATGTTCCCAATTGAATTGTGCAGATTTTTTTCGTCGTAATGATGAGGATCATCACCTGATTTCTCAATGCTTAATAACTCCATATGTTGTATATTATTTCGCAAATTCAAAAACTCTCGAAAATTGAAAATTAGGTACACATAAAATAAAGCTTTTGTCTTAGCGCGATATTTTGTCGCACGCATATTTTGGTTGTTAAAATCATCAGTTTCCTATTTTTTACCCGACAACGTCTGTAAGAAATAATACGCAAGACTTGAGTACGTAGCTTAAAAAATATTTAATATAGTATATGAAAAACAAACAGTTGTGAAAACATTATTAAGCATTACCTTACCTTATCAGATTACTTTCCTGTGTTTAGCAACCATTAATTCGCTTGTTACCGTTAGCCAATAGCTAAGCGAATAATTGTTTGTCCATTAAATCAAATTATACCCATAAACAAGATCATAAAAATGCAAAATAAAAATTCAACTCAGACATTCAGGATGCAGAATTGTTTTCCGACATCTTAAGCGCCAACATTGGATTGGGTGCGGCTTTTGTGACAATATATAAACATATACCTCGAGCTATTTTGTCGGTTTTCTCAGAAAATCAGTCTACAAGATTCTTCATACTGTTTACACAAGTCAAGTGTAGTGAATTTAGTAATGAATCTGAGCAGTGCATTTGTAAGTGTTAATTTTGTTAGTTAATAAAGTTGTACTATTTTTGGCATTATTTCACTAAGTTTATGGAAAATGCCGATTTTCTTCATTCTGGCTTATACTTGAAAAACGTTGTAACATTGTTGTTGTAAACTTGTATCTGAGTATAGTCGTTTCTGTGGATAAAAGTGTTCAAAACTCATTCTGAAACTATGTATTTCGACCGTAATTCCTATGATATTTTTGAAGTCAATTTTTCATTTTATTCAAAAATATCAAATATTTGTTTGTTTTTAGTTATTCCTTTAAGTATTGTTGTTTTGCTTTATTTGATATAATGGTTTATTATATGGAAATGATACACTTTAACAGTCGTTTTACTTGAAATTTACCAGATATGTTATTTTCATTTGAATTGATAGCTTCTTCCAAAAATACAAACTCTAGACTTCTTTAAGACATTCGCATATTTTTGTTAGACTAACAATCTACTGTCATTTTTTTTTCAGATTTTGCATCAAATCCGTGTTTTATGAGTAAATGAAAGTTTTTCGTTCATAAACTATTTCAAAACTGAAATGGGTTTTTCCAAACAATACAAATATTGGTTACGAAACTGAGGTCTATGAGACTACAAAATATCTTGTATCAATTAGCTCAATGTTTATAATCAGCTAATCAGCTATTTATAATAATCATGATTTTAATATATTCAAGTCAAATATTGCAAAGCTAATATACTGGCTCCAGTATCTTTAAAACGACATTGTATATAAGCTACAACATTCTTAAAAAATACTCACACTTATTACTATTTGTGCATTATATTGCGCATTAAATTTGATCGTTGAAGCATGTAATTATCGTTCTGATATAATTAAAAATTAAGTAAATAATAGTAGCATAATAGCACATTAATCCTAATAAATTAAAGGCAAATACGTTTAGCACCTCACTTGGTAAGAATGATAAATAAATGAACCTACTACACGTACAGACAACATTAATTAATGATTTTTTAATTTCAAAAACGATTACAACTTAACATATGCACGTTTGTCCAATCATTAACAACAATGTAACGGCCCACATAAAAAGTATATTGATATATGGAATTATATAAGAAACCTTTTTCGTTTGAGTGCTATAAACTAGTTAATTTTTCGTTAAAATTACCAATCAATATATATGTAAATGTGGAAAGACCAATGGAAATTTTATGGCATAAGCATTTTTTATACAATATAAAGTTAAGCCAATAATTACTATGAAAAAACCAAATGAAAATATAACTTAAAAATGACTTGTTTAATTAGAAAGTTTTAAAGTCAATTTGCATTTCAATTCCTTCTACGGTCAATTTTCGAAGAAAAAACCAAGCAAATAAAATGGAAATCAGTATGAAACGACATATTTTAAAGTAGACTCAGAAATGACACTTAATGATTAATATAAAAGAATTCAACTACGTGACCAAATATATTACACTGTGGTGTCAAGTGTTTAAATAAAGTTGAAAAATAACAATTTGAAATTTAATAGTATAACTTCTACCCCAGAATAGAGGAAAGTAGGAAACTGGATGATAAATGCTTGGAGAATAGTTCGAAAAAAATACACCGTTTTCGTACATGCATAGTTGGATTCTGTCCCAGATTCATTTATGTGGATCCTGCGATTGAAATTGAATTGAGCTCTACTTATTTCTGGAAACTCCTCAGAATCTCCAATAAAAAAATGTACTCCATGATTTAATTATTTTTTCCATTAGGAATAAATTCAAAGGAAGTTTTACTACAGTCCATCGTAACATTCTCCAGATTTTACAATAAAAATATTACTTCGAAGAAATTTTGACCATCAATAGCAGAAGAACCATACATTTTTCCTTGATTAAAATTAAGTTAGGCCAGGCCGTCTTCTTTTCAGCCAAAGGATATCGAAGTACTATTATTGAAAATGCTATATATTTTTCGCATCAGTAGGTTTCAGCTTTTTCCTCAGTCTAAGAAAAAAATCTTATGACCGTAAATTTAGAGCGAGAAATACTAAGAAAACCAACCATTGCTTCCTGCCTTGTTGCTGTTTAGTACTGAGCATTACCAACTAACTAACTATTTAACTACACGGCCAATTATGTGTGCATTTACGTAAAAAAACATTCCTATAGGTAGATGTTCTAAGAACTAGCTATGAAAATTACATCAATATTCTATCGATATAATTACATGATTTTTCAGATCATATCTTCGATCTCGCTATATTATTATGTTGCGAAGGTGGGCTTTCATAATGGCACTTTGCCCTTAAAACTTAGTTTATTTTTAATTCTACAATTGGCCCAAGAATAATTTTTCCGTTTAATTTTTTTCAAACCCATTTACTTTTTCAGTGCGTGTGGCTTCTATTCATCATTAGCTGCGTGTCTTCCCAATCTCGATTCAATCCTTCTATTATTCAAGATTCACGAGTGGAACCGAAAGTAGATGGTAAGCACTGATTAGTTTTTTACTCAAAATTTGCTTTCTGAAAATCTGAAAATTTGCTCTGCCTGATGGTTAATGTATTAAAGCAGCAACAACGCTACACATAAAAACTGATGATGGTGGAAAAATACACCGAAACGTATTTTGATTGATAAATAGAGACAATAAATGACTGAAACACAGGACTGAATTTGATTTGGAATTGAAACACACTCAGAAAAGTATATACAATTTATTAGTAGGTTGAGAGCGTTTTTAATCAATCCAGACCACATATGTTGAAAAAACTATGCAAATGACTCGTCGCACCAAGTAAATCTCTAAGTGCAATAGCAATCTTAAATAAAATATTTCTTCCACATTTTACTATATGATTTATGTATTCATCTTTGCTAACACTCGGCAGTAAACAATTTCAAAAGCAAACACTAAAAACCCGCAAACTTCCCCTAAAGCTAATATGGCAAAAGCTCCTTCGAGATGATGAGTGGAAAGAGCTGACTGTCCTAAATTACTGGAACTGTGCATATTGTTATTGTTTTCGGACATTTCATGGTCTCCCATAGAATGGACAGTCGATTGCAAATATTTGCTCTTAATTTTTTCGATAATCCCAGCCTCAATTATCAATTTCTGAATAACCGAATTAAAGTTATCGAGAAAAAAGTTACCTTTTCTCATTATAATGCCCACCTAGAAAACAAACATTCACAACATGGCAAAGATGTGGTGCAATTTTGGACACCAACTTACCGGTTGACTTCTCAAAGGCTTTTCCAATACGAACACTTTGTCGTTGCCAAATTTATCAGTTACCAGTCGATTCTTTTTCGATAGAAGGTAGTTTAAATTGATTTCGATCCCCAAAGTGCATATGTTCCGTTCGTTCCCCACTTTAGCTATCCAATAATTGTTGGTATCCAAACTCTCATTAACGGTAATATAAGAATCGTGCATTACTTTCGCAAACTGGTTCGATGATCCATTGAACATTTCCTTATATTTTGGTGAACTCCCGAGTGGTAAATCTGCTTGTAAATAACGCTTTAATTTTTTTATGGCTACTTGGCTTGCATATACGTACGGTTGGCAATCTCTTTATCAGTTGATATTTGATGTTCCCTTATAGGATTCTGAAGAAAATAAATCATTGAAGAAGTATACACCGAGTTCAGCACTATCGATAGCATGGCTAATGCAATGAAGTAAACTCTGGTAAAATCGGACTTTGGTTGTTTTTCTATGGGATGCGCTATAAGGATTTGAAACGCAACCGCGAAACATTTCTGAAGCGTCCTAAAGGACCGATCGTCGCTTTTGGTTTTTAAAACGCGAAAAGCAACAGCAAAGCTAATTATTGCTAAGAGACATATTCCCCATATCTCTATATTGAAGATTACCATAAATGTACGCCAACTGAAAAAAATCCGTAGATTGAGAAAGTTGCGTTTGAAAAATCTCAGAATTCTAAATGAAATTATTATTGAAAATAATTCTAATTCTAATACAAATAATTAATTTTGTTTTATAGATATTTTGTTCCCGATTTACCAGGTGTTAAAACTACATTTTCTCAAATGCTAATGGATAGATTTTGTTAAACCGTAGGGAGATATATTTAAATAAATTTTGTAAAGATTATTAGTTAAAAAAATAAAACCGTTTTCAATAAAAAGTTGTATTTGTTTTCGGACCATCTAAATAAGTTGTGATAATCAAGATCGCATCAATCAAAGTAGCGTACAAATTTTTCTCCCAAAAGTCCGGTAGAGTTCGTGAGCACAAAAATAATTATTTTCCTGACAAACATGGCTTTTTGACAAACATGCTTGGAATAAGTTTGCGCAATTTTCTGCAGGTCAGTAAGTACCGAATTTCGTTAAATAATTCTCTGGCGCTTCAAAAAAGTACTATTTTGCATGATGCTACTTTTTTTCAAACCCATGAAAGCCCTTACAGAACAGAACCATTTTGAGAATCCCTGTCTTGTTTTATTCTATTTAAAAATTAAAATAAAATATATAAATAATGTCTAAAATCGCCAAAGTAAGAACAATCGCTTAGTCTATTCTGCGTACCTTTTTCTTGATGAAATCAAAATTAAAAGCTTGATGAAGACTGAAATACTTTTTTTGATGACAAATTAGTTGAACCATCGACTACTTCAATTATAAAAATAAAAATTAATGAAAAGTCAAGACTAAATTGAAAGTATGACAGAAATGACGAAACAAGCAATTAATATTTGAAAAAGGAAAAAGTCGGAATAATTTGCGTGTCGAGAGAGAATAACTGGAGTGTCCTACTTAAAGTGAAAAATTACAATTGTTTCTTGGTTTTTGAAAATAATAATTAAATGACAATTTCTTAAGTTTGAATGAAAAGATTGTTCAATGGGTACAGGAAACAATGCATATTAAAGCGGTACTTGACTGTAATAGAAAATTGGCAAAAAATCAGATAAATTAATTTAGTTGTAATCTTAATTGAAAATTAAACCAACATAAATAAAGCCAATAAAACGCTGAACGTCTATTATTTGAAATCGATTTTTTATCAGATAGTGGGGATTTATTTTATCATTATACAAATCGTTCAAAAGCTTAAGCCCGAAAGAGTATTTGATAATTGAAAGTCAGATAAGTGGACAACTTTATAAATCTCAAACTTTCTCAGAAACAAACGCAAAAAAGTGGTTCTATAAAAACAGTTTCGATTTACTTTTTCTGTCGTAGCCAAATCTTTGAACATTCAATTCTTTAATTAAAAATTAATACATTTCATCAAAAGTGAACATAATACCAATTAACATAACTGTCGAATTTCGCTCTGCACAAATGATCGTACCACCAAGTAGGTAAAAAATAGGGTTTTAATTAAAAGTTATACTACTTTTATTCGTAGAAGTCTAGAAGAAATATTTTGAAAAACATTCTAATAATCTATTTATATCAAAACAAGATTTAAGTGGCATATGGATAAGAAGTCAATAGAAAAAATCAACTTTAACTTATAATCTAAAGCTCATAGGCACATTTGGAATTTTGGGATGATTGTATAATGATAATATAAGCTCATAATGAGCAATAAGTAATGTTGGATTATCAAATAAAAAAACTATTAATGATAAACCAATATGTTTTTACTGAAAATCTGATTGGTAAATACCTGGGAACCAAATTTGCATTGGGAACTACATAAACGATTTTGGCTCTAATGTAGTCAAGAGTAAACGTAAAGTCATCCATATATTCCGATTCGGGGGGAACATTTCCAATGCCTAAATGCCATGAGTCGTAAACGGGTGCTAGAAAGCCGGTCCAATTTCCGTTATCACACTTTTCACCCAAATCCATTGGGGCACTTGGATATAACTGAATATGAATGGAAATATTGAGGACTTTTCCAATTTCGTTTATTACATCGGTCTCTATTCCTGAAAGGTTACTAATAACGAATGGCTCATATGGCAAAGCATGAACGCGCGTGTAACACTGATGATAATTCTTCAGTTCTTTCGTTTGGAATATATTTGATCCGTTAGTTGCTAAAGTTCCTGAAATCAGAATAACTGCAGTTTTTCACATGGTTATATGAGTAATGAGTGGCAAAAGATGAGAAATTTTGAACTTTATTGGCTTTGCATTAAACATGTACCTCAATTTATTCTCAATATTTGTTTAAACTTGAGCCAGAGAGCGTGATAAGTAAACTTAAGATATAAATTGTACATACTTTCCTGACTGTGTTTCAATTCCAAATCAAAATTAATTCCTGGGTTTCAGTCATTTATTGTCCAAAATGGACAAAATTAATACTCCAAATGTATGCCAAGGCTTAAAGTAGAACAACGCTACACATAAAAACTGATGATGGTGGAAAAATACACCGAAACGTATTTTAATTGATAAATAGAGACAATAAATGACTGAAACACAGGAATTAATTTTGATTAAGATATAAAGAAAAATTGAAAAAAAAACGTTAAATTTAACTAGAAAAAAGTTGAAATGAAAATGAAATTATATTTTGTTGTTAATAAATGAAAAGTGAGGCACAGAAATGTTTTCATCGATAACAAATCGTATAAGGAAATTTTAATTACATCGTCCAGATTTATCAATCGAAATTCAAATTAAAAAATATCCCAATTATTTCTGTAAATTATAGTTTTCATCACTTGGTCATAATAAGTTATAGTATAAATTAATCATTATAAACCGAACGGAGCAATAAACGCCTTTCTTCTTAATTATACAGGGTGTCGGCTACTGAGATTGCAATACTTTAATTATATATTCAAAAACCAAAAACACGATTTCTTTTCTCTTATAAGCAACGGTTAATATAAAGGGCGCTCAAATTATTCAATCATTTTAAACTTTTGGTGTTGTATGGCCAAAATGTTTTTCACTTTTTAGTTTCACCCGCCGATATTTCGAAAACAATTGCTCGATTATACATTTTTATTCAAAATTGATAGGGAGACAAATCAAATCACACCTATCATCTGTATACAAGGTAACAAAAGAGTGAGAGACTGAATTTTCCATGCTCAAAAACTCGCACAACTCAAATGATGCACCATTATTCAGACTCATTTCGACAATACGTATTAGAGCCCTGTATATCAAGAATCTGAATTTAAACATAATTTTGCTTCAGTCAGTTTTATTGCCGTTAAAGTTATATACACTAATCGGTTGTATATTTTCGCATTATATTTATTCTTCATTTTTGCAAATTTCGGCTGCTTTCACCGTCAAAGTTTATATTTTTGCACATTAGATGATTGACATTAATCGTCTCTTTAGGTTTCCAGATAGACAGCAGTTATAAAAAAAAGGTGTTCTTAAAAAGCGATGCCGTGTAATAAGTCCAATCGAGAATATGGTGCCATTTACACAAAAAACACAAAAATTTTATATGAATGCAATAAATCAATAAAATAATAAAATAAGTTAAAAATATATACGAAAATACAAAGCCACACCGCTTTATGCCGGCCCTAATACGAAAACATCTGGTCTTCGGCAGCCGGTTTACTGATAAATAAATTATAAACTTTGAAGCATCGACGTACAATTCAACAAAAAGGCAAAATATTGGAGTTAGGTTTGCTATGAACGATTTAATTTTAATTTAATTTAACGAGCGTAGAACTGATTACGTTCACATGTAAGAATACTAGTAAATACACTTTGGAGTTAAAAGCTGTAATACTTGTTGGAAATATGTTCTTAATAAACATATTTTAAAATCCATCCCGTTAAAAAAAGCAACATTGAAAAACCAATTCACAAACCTTGATTACACTGATAAGATTTTTGTATTTTAAACGCCGATTTCGAAAAACATCTCATGCCGCTTTGATTATCAATCTTAAATATGTATGTTTCAAAAGTTGTCAAATTAATCGGCATCATTATCACAATCTTTGTAATCACCATCACATCATATAAGTATGAAATGATTTCCCCAGTGACAAAATTATTTTTGTTGCCAATTTTCGAGTAATAAATGATGCAAAGGGCATCTCTGTTGAAACTGGACGTTTCTGCTATGTTTTCCAGCTTGCTCTTCATCATTTCAACATCATCCATTACTATTAAATACACAGTGGTTTTCATCTGTTTTACGTGTTTTCTGATGCAATCTGATGAGTGGCTAAGCATTTCAAATGCATCGGTTGGGCAGTTTGATAAATATGATTGGAAATCAGTTCGGCCATACTGAAGTACCTCAATGGTGTATTTGTCGCTTTTATGTAAAAGCTTCAATAATTCATCCTGAATCTCAGCTCCTGGCATACTAAGATCTTGATTGATTAAATAAGTCAACAGAAAGTCTGTATGGTAGTTTTTGTTAATCTTCGTGAAGTTGTATGCATGTTTGGTAATCTGCTCAAGACATTTCACCACCATATTCTTATGATGTGGCCCTTTTGATTGAATGACTACAAAATCACTGAAAGCAATAAAGTAATTGAAAATAAACACCGATAGAAACATTGCAGTCCAGCAGCAACCGCATGTAAACCTTTTACGACTAACACAATAAGTTTCAGAAATTGGCATGTTGGAAAATCGTAAAAATTTTATCACCCATCGCAACTCCGGTGAACATGAAATTTATTTTAAATCAATTGAAACATGCTGCATAACAGTGTAATTAAATTACACCGTTGAATAATTTTCTAAAGATTTTGTCATGATCACTTTCATATGGGACTTTTAGGAACGTTTGGATTCCAGTATAGAACAGAGGATGGTATATCTCATTCGGCTCAAGGCGATCCAACGGGATACATTCAAGGAAGTTATTCCTACAAGGACCCTACGGGCTTAAAAGTGAATTTTAACTACTTTGCGGGCGCAAGAAACAATGCAAACTCTTCACCGCCGCAGGGCGGATTACCTCAATACAATAGGCCAGAACCAATGGAATATCCCAGGTAATATACTTTTATAATGAAATTAACATTTTTTCAGTCCCTCTTTTATAAAAAACGCAATTTATAAAATATGATTCGTTTTTGCCATTTTAAAATACAGTTTATTAATGGATTAATTAAAAAAGTTCAGTCTGTTAAAGTCCCCTTTTAAATGTTTCCTTAATTTATTTATAGACTCTCGTGAACCACATGATATTACTTATATTACTTTTTATGGGTGAAGGTAAGTGAACGGTCATTCACTATGCAAAAGTACCTTTGAATCCTTAAAGAACCTACCTATTTTTGAAGTGATAACTTTTTATTGGAGGGTGAACCGAATTTTCTCGGTCTAACGGCGGCTCCCACTCCGGCCTCTTCGCGCCTGAGGTTGTCTTCATCTATGCCCATGTCTATGCCTGAGGCTTGGGACGCACATATGCACTTTGAATTCGACATGTTTCTCTTAGTGCGGGTGCATCTGTAGATCTGATAAACTTTTCAAATACACA
>NW_026017110.1:22904143-22916772 GCF_020466585.1 Dendroctonus ponderosae
TTTTTTTTAATACAAAATAGCTAGAAAGAAACCGTACAAATCAGAAAACAAAGTTAATAAACACTTTTTCAGATTCAATAAAATCTTCGCAAAAACCGCTTAAAAGTAAGAGAGCAGATCAATTTAAATTCCCATGAAAATGACCTCAGGGTGTGACCTACATAGAATTAGTGCTATTTACTTCATGAAAGTATTGTATTCGATTTAAATTAAAATTCTGATTTTTATTGAATTCTATTTTAGAGAAACAGAACCAGATCAATCACCGTATAAATACGTGCCAAGAACCAGACCCCCAGCTTCCTATACCAGATCTCAATATCAACCCTCTTACAGTGGAAGATTCACCCAAAGTGTAGTTAATGAAGTATACGATAACACCGATTATTCTCAGTATGCAATATAACAATATTTATAATGTTATTTAAAAATATCAAGTCAATGGGTAATATTATTGTATGCGCTGGGTTTTGTTAGTATAACGACTGTGTGTTTAAAAAAACAACAAAATAAATTGTTATAATTACTAAAAAATTAAGTGTGTCTAAACAATGATTCCTTTCCTCTTTCTTTAGTAAATAAATTGCATTCATTTTGCATAAGAGTTCAACAAAATATCAGCGAAAATCGGACGGAGAATCGGGAAGTTTAAGAGCATTGATTAGCAAGAGTGTAACCGCGTATTTATGCGTGTAATAAGTGTTAATTTACCGATGTACATTTTCAACAGATGATTCTAATGCTATTCTAACAGGACGAACCTGATGGAGTCCAAAGAAAAATATTGACATTGTCAATCAAAGGCGTGTACAGAAGGAACTGTAGTCCATATTTATTTTAGTATAACTGTCGGGCGAGTCAAGTTCCCCGCTGCAATTACAAATTACCAGACCTGCTGATTTTTCTACTTTTAAACTTTATAGATAACACATATCTGAAGCGCCAGATCCATACAGACAAAATACTTGTGATCAATGACAAAATCTCGATTTGAAAGAATGAGAGAACTTTGTATTTTTGGCTTTTTTCCTTTAGTGGTATGTGTTTTGGTGGTTACAATATGCGGAGAAGCACAGCCGAATGACAAGTAAGTAGATAATATTAATTATATAAAAAGTGCGAATTTTTAAAAATCATAAATAATGTGAAATGAAACTGATAAAATACCCATAAGTTCAATAGATTTTGATGACAAACACTATACCGTTCACAAAATAATTGGCCTACATATGTATAATAGCTAAGCTGAAACTTTTGTATGTGAAAGGATCCTTTATATCAAGGGTGGGCAATCTTTTTGGAAGCAAGGACACAAGTAAAAATTATATGGTTTAGCGGGCGCAACAATTTAAAATGACATCATATATGTTTTTTGTTTGTTTGAAAGTGATAGACAATGTCGAGGCTAAATGGTTATTCGTAGATACTTTCATTGCTTTCCAAAGTTTTTTTAAACTTGAAAAAATTGCGCTTAAAAATAGCTGTTAGTCTAATGCAACGGTTAAGCTTTTTGTTTAAAATTTTCTAAAATTGTTTATTATATTTTTTGAAGACCTGGATATGTAATCAGGACGATAATTTGATCGAGTTGCTTTTAAATTGTCATTGAAATTTTGTACGTAGGTTCTCTTTTGTCATTATTACTTAAATTAGTGGTTTAATAAATTTATTGCTTCCATGAACACCCTTTAATATTGAAAAGTTTGCTTCAGCCCAAAAATACATATTAAAGACCTACTTTACAAGCACTTGTAATTTTTTTTATTTCATTGAACTTTGCACTGCAGTTAAATTATTAATATAAAATTTTATTGCGAGGTTTTCAGACAAAAATTTAATAAATTACTTTATTCTGCTATTTCCTTGAGGCTTTCGCCAAACTCGATATTTAATGCAGGTATAGAATGAATCAAACAATTTGTGAGCAAAATGGCCCAAAACTTTCAGAGTGAAAATGCAAACAGGAAATTTGCAAGATACATTTAAATGATTTGAAAGCACTTACTGTTAAAGAAATTTTGTTCTACCTTATAGTTCAAGATTTAACTGCTTTATATCCTGACAAAGATCAAGGAGCTTCAAAATCTTCAAGTTTGTAACTTTTTATATGCCTTTTTGCTTATATTTTATATAAATATTTTATAAGGCTGATATTTTGAATCGCTAATCGAATACTTAGCGTGGATTAAAAAAGGCGCGGTATTTCTCTGTTTCATCATCATTTTATAGTAGGTACCTTTAAAAAAGTTCAGTCCTGATAATACAAATTTATGCTTTTTCTTTTCAGACTCAAAACCTCTCTACATGCGAAACAAATTCTTAATGCATAATCATTTCTTACACGGAAGATCTAAAATTGTCACAAAACGGTAGAGACATTTTCATTAAAAACGAGGAATTTCTTCAAGTTGGTAGCTTTTTTATATGCCTTTTGCTTATATTTAGAAACTGATCGAATACTTTGCGTGGATTAAGAAGGCGCGGTATTTGTATGTCAGTTATTAAGCCTGAAACACAGAATAATTTTATATTACTTTTAAAAAAAGTTCTGTCCTGATATTACAAATTTATGATTTTTATTATCAGACTTAAAGCCGCTCTAAATGCGAAAGAAATTAGTAATACAAAATCGTTTTTTACATGAAAGATCTAAAAATATCTGTACAAAACTGTAGATACATTTTCATTAAAAACGAGGAAATAATGAATGAGAAGACAATATGTTAGTTAATATGTTATTTCATTAAATTACAAAATAATGCTACTGATATAAGCAGTTTCTTTATTGGTGTTGGATGCTCTAAATACAAAATTATAAAATTATTTGGAAATTATGCCTGATATATTTAATTTATGATTAGCTTATCAGTAACGTGTCACCTAAGTCATATTCGATAAGATGCACGTTAAAGTTAACATGACTGGTACAGCACGGAGCTAATTGTCTGTTATCTAAAGTTTATAATTCCTATTATTTCGCTACTTTAATGTTAAGTATGCATAGCCAATATGTACGAAAAATTGTTGACTATTAGTCGCAGGACGCAATTAAAGCGATCACTAAGTAAATAACAAATATGTAAATATAATGGAGACAAATATTGGTTCAGGTAGTAACATGTGGAATGAATTTAAAATTTTTTTTATATAAATTCCATAAATTATTTCCATGAAAAAAAGACCTTGAGAAGCAAGCCACAAACGAAACACTCGATTTTAATATGATTTAAACAAATATTTTTTGGGAATAAGTACTCCAAGTATAATCTTAATTTATTCACCTTCACAACAGAAACAATTCGGTAAATATTCAATATTTATTTTCCTGTCCAATGTGAAACCTTTAATGATAAATAGAACATTATTCAAAAGGACTTGAAAATGTAATTTGAACTCAAATTTCCCGGTCTTCGTTCACAAGAAATATTCTTACAATATTATATTATATAAGTAATTTTGCCTTAAATTTGGACAAAATAGTGAATTTTTTCGTACGTTTGCCATATATTTTTTGATGATTTGTAAGCCTGTAGACCAAAACACATGATAAAGAGATCGAATTTAATTTTTGACTGAAAACTCAAACATGAGACGCAGCATTTTTTTCCTATCAGAAATGTTTCTTTAATGCAAAGTGAAAAACCTTTGAATCTAAAGGAAGTCGTATTTGTTGGCTTATCAATGCCACTATAAAATTATGTTCGATTTATGCCTTTTTCAAGCACTTTTGCAGGCAAAATTGTTTTTCCATTTAAAGTCGATAGGTTCTGTAGGAACTTAAATCGATTAACTATTTTGAATCATTCATGCTTTCTATAAGCAAACATTGATTGAAACAGAGTGCAAAAATGTATAAATGTTTATTTTTTCAGCCACAGAATGTTCAAGATTTAATCGATTGTCTTCTACTTCGTTCCTGTATTTTGAGTTCCACTGTTAGTAAATATTTCACCGGAAAAACGACCAGGATGAAAAAAATAATTCTCAGTTATATCAGAGTTCAATATTATTAATTCTTTACAAACCACCCTTTAATTTAACGGAAGTAATAGATCTTCGGTACATTTCATTGTAAAAATGTATATGCTCTTATTAATATATATTTTTGTGTAAAACCATTTGCGTCTTTATTCAGTTCTGGAATTTGAGCAATAAACTTACGTGATAAGAAAACGCTCTTTAATTAGTATCAACGCCAAAAAACACAAAATATCCATGAAATTCTCATTTGAATTAATTCAATTCATATATTTTTTAATTAATTTATAGTTGAATAATTTTGCATTTCATGTCTTTCCAGTTTAACGAAGTTTCCAACGCACAGATGGACATGTACCGAAAATAAATGCGTTAAACTAACTGACCCAACGAATAGTTCATGCGGAACTACGCTTGATACATGCAACATGCTTTGTGGAGAAAATCCACCTCTATGGCCACAACCAAAATATATCGAATTAAAAAAGAAGAATTCCTCAACTTTTTTAAAGCAGCACATATTGCTGAAGATTCACTCGCCTGAAGCAGTGAAAAGTGAATTAGAAGAAGCTTCCAACAGATTCTTGCTCACTTTAGTTGGAGATACACGGGAATATCAATTGTATGAAGATGAAGATCAAATCATCAAGTTAAATATTCATGTTAAAGAAGCAGATTTGAAGCTCGCAACAACTACGAACGAAAGTTATTCATTGTATAGCCAAAAACTGCCAGATTTTATTTTGGTTAATATGTTTGCTGAAAATTATTATGGCGCTAGACATGGGCTTGAAACTCTCAGCCAACTGATTTGGTATGATACAATTAGCGGCAGATTTAGGATAGTTCACGATGTAAAAATTGTCGATCAACCCAGTTTCACGCATCGAGGGCTTATGCTGGATGTTTCTAGACACTATTTCCCAATAGAACTTCTGAAAAAGGCTTTGGACGGAATGGCTGCATCAAAACTCAACGTGTTCCATCTTCACATTTCCGATTCTACTAGTTTTCCCTTAGTTCTTCCGAATAACAAAGAGCTGGCTTTTGATGGGGCGTATGACGAGGATTCCAAATACACCTCAGCTGATATCGAAGATCTGGTTGAATATGCAAGAAAGCGAGGAATTCGGACGATAATGGAAGTCGATGCGCCAAGTCACATCACATCAGAAGCATGGGATAAAAGCCAAGTATTATGTGATAATCCTGATCTGTTCAGATCAACTTTAAACCCTGATAATCCCGAGACTCTAAACACACTTCAAGGCATTTATAGTGACTTATTCGCTCTGGGTGCTGATAGGGAAACGTTTCATATCGGCGATGATGAAGTTGTTGTCGATTGCTGGAAAGGAACTAACTCAGCAAAAGGAGCGGATATGAATATTTACGCTGTTTGGGCTAAATTCACCAACGATATGATGAACCGAGTTAAACTAGCAAACAACGGTACTATCCCGAAGAATATTGTCCTTTGGTCAAGTCCACTAACTGATAGATACTTAAAGTATCTGTCCTATCAAAACGATCTCGTGGTGCAGTATTGGTTCGGAGAGTTCAAGCCCATTCTGGAAAATGGCTACAAAATCATCTTTTCGACTGTAGGGCGATGGTATCTGGATTGCGGCTTTGGACCTTGGAAGAAAAATGACCAGAATGGAGCGTGTGATCCTTATACTGATTGGAAAAAGTTCTACCAGTATCGTCCTTGGAAGGATTACTCAAACAGGATCAATCAAGTTTTAGGTGGGGAAGTGTGTCTTTGGACTGAACAGGTTAGCACTGATGATATGGAAACGAGATTATGGCCGCGAGCAGCCGCATTTGCTGAACGAGTATGGAGCGACCCACTGATTTTTCATCAAAATGATGCGTTTAGCAGAATCGACTTCCATTCACGCCGATTGAAGAACCGCGGATTTCGAGTGGCTGCTATTTGGCCTCAAATATGCTCTCTGTATCCGGATAAGTGTTGATTTGATAATAGTTTAAGCTTCACTTTTGAACTCCGAGGTTGTGATAATGTAAATAAAATGAATATTAGTACTTTTAATCATCCAAATGTAAGTGTAACTGCTCAACGGATTTACAGGGCGTCCCGCAACCGCATGATCAAAGGACTGAGACCTTTGGCTCAAAAGAAGTCACCGTGGCGTAACATTTATTAGGAACGAATGTGTGTCTCCTCTGCTATTGATGGTCAACGTTTTTTAAAAAATACTCTTTTTATGTGCTTTTCGTACGAGTCAAACAAGTCGAAAAAAATCGACCTTCAAAGGACTCAAAGAACAATATGATTCATCTTAAAAAACTTAAAAAAAACGGTTTAAAACGAAAAAATGGCTACAAATCGAAGAAAACTTTCAGTAAACCACCACTCAAAAGACCAACAGAGTAAAAAGTCCTCTATTAAAAGACCTCAATGCAGCCATCAAACTCAATTCGCTTGAAGAACTATTGAAAAGATCGCCGATTGAAAAAATCAAGGAAAACATTGAGTCAATTGACACTCAAATGAATCAAAGAATAAATATTCCTCTCTTAAATGAACGCCATAGCAGCCTTCAAACTATATAAGACCTCATTTAAATTGAAGTACTTTTGAAAAATCAGATAGAATTGAACACATCACCAAGAATCAAGGAAAGCGAGCCACAAAGGACAAGCAGTACAAGAATTCCTCTATTAAATGACCGCAAAAGCAGCCCTCAAACTTGTTCTCATTTAAATTGAAGAACTTTTGAGAAATCAGTTCGAAGTTGTCGAATCACTCGAAAAATCGGGAAAACTCGAAGAAAACATTGATTAAATCGGCGCTCTAAGTGCCAAAAATTATCTATTAAATGACAAGAGCAGCTTTCAAACTATAGATTGAGAACCATATATTCTTCGGATTGAGAAACTTTTGAAAACCCAGTTTAAATTGACAAAATTGACAAAAATCGAGTAAAACATTGTGTAAATCGACACTCAAAGAACTGAAAGACCAAAAATGTATCTATTAAATGACGGCAAAGCAGCCCTCAAACTGCTCCTCAATCGTATTGAAGAACTTTTGAAAAACCAGCTTAAATTACAACAATCTCAAAAATTCAGGATACCACTGAGTAAATCGACCTTTAAAGAACTCAAAGAGCAAAGGTTTATCTATTAAATGACTATTAAAGCCGCCTTATTGCAGGTTGTCACTCGAATTGGAGCACTTTTGAAGAATCAGTTTAAAGCCAAAAAATCAAGGAAATTTTTCAGTAAATGGACTCCCAAAGGTCTCAAAGAGCGCAAAGATTCCTCCATAAAATGAACGCAAAAGCAGCCTTCAAATTTATCCTCAATTAAATTAACGAAATTTTGAAAAACCAGTGTGAATTGAAAAATTTGGCAAAAATATATGAAAACATTGAGACACCCAAAGGACCAACAAAAAAAAGATTTCAAATGATCACAAAAGTAGCCTTCAAACTTTTCCTCAATTGGTTTGAAGCTCTTCAGAAAAATCAGTGTATTGAAAAAATCGTCAAAAATCAAGGAAAACATTCAGTAAATGGACACTCAAAGAATCCAAAGAGCAAATGTTTCTCTTTTAAATGACCACAAAAGTAGCTTTTAAACTCAATTGTAATGAAGAACTTTAAAAAAATTAATTTAAATTTAAAAAAATCAAGAAAAATCAGGTAAATTATTGCTACCAGATTTTATAGAGCATAAAAATATCAAAAAATAATTAGTGTATAAACCCAAAAAAAAAACAGTTGATTTCAGTTCAAAAATAAAAATTTCACTCAAGGGTTCAGCACTTGCCCAAAGCGGATGATCCCGGTTTCTTCATCAAAATATGAGTCTTACATACAAATTCTGAGCGAGTTTCATTAAAATTCAACCTCTATCATTCTCCTGATATTTCAAAAACCATACATTTTTTTTCTAGAACTGACCATTAATAGCAGAAGAGCCAGGATTTTTCCTTCATAAAAGTTAAATCATATCAACTTCTTCTGCGCCAAAGAATGACGCAAGATCTTTTTGATTACGTACTCACCGCACACTCTGTAGTACGTATTAGAAGTGTTTATTGTCGCTACTTTTGAGTATTTTTTATCAATTGTTACTTTGATATAATACAATTATATAAAGTATTCGTTACTTTGATTATTGTACTGAACTGCGAAAGAACAAGCGCATAAAGTAATAACCACTGGTATTTCATAGCGGTTGAAGGTTCCAGTGAAAAGGTCAGGTTTACTTGCATTACACTGCTTGAATTGAAACAGTTTCTTCCACATGTGCTTGGCAATATACATATATTCTGAAAGCGACTGTAACAAATTACACATTTAAAATACGTATTGTTTACACAAGGCTCTCAGGAAAATGCTTTTCCTCAAATTGCTAGCCTCCCGTTGAATTTCTTGATTATTACTGGAATTCAGCTCTAACATCCCCATTATTTGAATGGCGCATTTTCGTCGCTGATATTCTCCTCTCCTGTTGTGAATGTGAATTAGATATTCCAAAATATTTGTATCCCAAAAGCAGTGGTAGTAGGCGTCTACCGCATCATTGCATGTTTTCTGTTCACCTGCAGAAAATAAAATAATTTAGCCTGGATCGATTTTCACTTTTTATCAGTCTTACTCAGTATTCTAAATGCCAGGGCGTAATCAGGCTCCTCTAAAAATTGGCACAAAACCGCCGCTTGAGTATAGCAACCAAGAGCCAAACAGCATTTTATCATTCGTCTGAATACATGATCATCATAGCGTACGGGAATATTAAAATAGTCGTTACAAATAATCAAAGACTTCAGGTAAAAGGACAGGGAAATTTTGTAATTTCCGTTTGCTAAAAATATTAGGCTCAGAAGAAATACAACATCTAACAAAGAAACTCACCATAATTGATATCCCCCATAACACGCAACCAGGGAATGTTAGTGGGGTATTCTCTGATGCCTTGCAACAGCACCTGGGACAGCATTTCTGAGGTGGTATTTATGTTATATGAATTTGCGCTATAAATGAGCGAATATGGAAAATCTATGTTGCTGTTTTGAGAAGATACTTACTTGCTGATCGCCGCTGGCCATAAATTCATACAGTCCACCTGCAGTTCGAAATTGGCTTCATCTTTGAAGATGTTATACAGTTTGGTGAGCATGGAGATAATAACAGTTAAACACGTCGAGTCTTTCAAACGAAGAAATATGGAAAGTAATTTATTCCTAAGGTTATTGATGTCGTGGCAGCTGGCTGAACTTCGCTTCGATTGCGATGGATTGGGAGCAAACACAGGCAATACTGAAAGACACCACAATAAAACCGAGGATATTCCAACTAATCTAAAAATGGACTTACCAATATCCCACAAGTCTTTCGAGAACTTCTTGTTGCATTTGTTTTTCACCATTTCATGGCACGCCAAGGCAACAGCAGACATAATTTCAAAACTCGTCCATCGTTTTTCGTAGGCAATCAGAAACTCCCATCGCCCCAAATTCAATAGGCATATGGCACAAGTTTCTACGATTTCTGTGCGGGGTATAACAGATTCGTTACTTTGCAAGCAAACTTCACAGGCATTTGCCAAAGCCGCTTTATCCACTGTGCTTTTCGGCCACTCTTCCAATAGTTGCAGTATTTGTATTAACAGGATTTCCCAATTTACCATTTTACAAAATTTCGCTACATTAAAATTCGCATTTTTGAGCTCTTTGTCCAGAACAATGAGCAATTCTAATGCCAAATTCCAGTTTTTTGTTAGAAGCTGCTCTTTTGATTTCGCCAGCAAAACGTAGGAAAGTTCACCTAAGAATCCTAAAAATTGATGAGCAGACATGAATTAGAGCGCGTGTTACTAAATAGGATTTGAATTTTGCACAAGGTCTATAAAACGAAGAACATGATGAAAACAGATATTTTGAACTATGAAAGTCTGAATGCGCTTATTAGCTTAGAAATTCTCATTTTGTCCAAAAAATCTAACACTTTGATAACCAACCCCTAGGAAGACTTTTCAGAACACTGTGAATAGGAATAGGTACTTCCCAGTGTGGATTCATTTCCCACACGCTGGTGCCCATATTCATCATTCCGATTTTCAAGAGTATATCCTTTATTTCCTTCCAGTTGTAAGAGCTAATCAGTTGCCTTACTAGCAGTCTTAGTTCCATTTTAGGCTTCCCTAAAAATTAATCGAACAATAATTCCTAACTAGTTATTATACACCCTTATTCTCACTTTTCTTTGATGTTTCAAAAAGACCTGTATCCGATGCGAACAGGTTCTCGGGAATATTGGAACTTTCTTCAGTTTTAATTACATACTGTAGCTCGGACATTTCAAATATGTTTCCAAGCGTGGCATTGCTTTTTATCCGCTCCATTAAATCAGGCACTGTTTGCTTGATTATCAAATGAAACAGATAGTCTTTTATAATCTTTTTGTCTTCATTTGATTGCAATTTCCAATTGACTTGAATTCCCTGCAACGTAGGAAAAAATGGGGCATAAAACCAGTGGCGTCGGAATAGTTAAACAGGACGGCGCACAGTAAAATAGGTTGAAACTTTCGCAACTGTATGAGATCGTCTGAACAAACGGTGTGATTCGCGAGCTATAATGTTTTAGACGACGCCCTAACAATCCGGAAATGACTGATTGTTTTACAACTTTTTAATAAAATGTGAAGAAAGAACCGTCACAGATTTTCTATTAATTCAACAATCTCGAGCTTACTATAGTTATTTTGAACTTTCGAAGCTGATATTTGACTCAATTTTCTACGTAAATGCAAGTAGCCTGCTTTGTCCCTTCCTTTGCGGCGCTAATGTATTTAATAGTATATAAAATTTAATATTATAATTGAAATAGTGAAGTGAATGCGCTTAAAGTGAAAACTGTTACAATGTTTAATTACCCAAATAAACGCGTCAATATTCTTGGCGACAGCTAAGGAAAATTCATTCAAGAACTTTTTTTCCAAAATGCATCGGACATAGTTTAAGGCTTTAACTTTATAAAGCAAATCTCGAGCTACTGTAAAAACACCACTTGACAAAGCACCCTGTATGTCCAATTCCAAGTTGATTCGATGCGTTAATGGAATTTCCTTTTGTAAATTGTCCTGCTGCAAAACATGGGTAATGCCCTGCAATAGTCAGTTAAATTAGAATCATACATTTAATAATATCAGCAAGACATACCACAAACTGATTCACTATAGAGTTATTTAGTTGCTCCAGCAAAGATTTCTTATGTACATCTACACTAGGATCGCAGGCTTTGATGTAAACTTGTAAACTGTTTTTATCAAAAGAAGCAAACACATTTTGTTGCGTTACCAAATTCAAATACTCCTGACATTTGTGAAACAGCTCCTTCGCTGCTTTATAGTCCTCTTGATAAAAGAAAGACGTGCCCAAATCGTAGCAAATTTGGGTGCAAAACTCGTCTCTAAAAACACAATTATTTAAATTTTCGGTAATGAAAATGTTCTATTTTGTCTACCTGGAAATAAGAGTTGCTTTGCTCCAATTAAATTCAATACTATCGTTTGTCTCTGTAGGCATTTGGAAGCAGTCAAAAGACAACAGCTTTGGCATTTGCTCCCATTGCAAAGATTCGTGCAGGAAACTAATGGTTTTCTGAATGTTTTCCGGGCAACAAATGATGTTTTCATCCCTAAGGGACATTTCATTTATTCTAAAAAAATTAACTAAGTAATTTTGGTTGGGTTCACATTACATTTTCATTATACCCATATCTTTGCTGCCAGTTTGAAGTCACTCGATGCATGGACGTATTTAGTGCCCATCTATGAAATAGCACAAGAGCAAATAGAAACTCTGGTGAAGTTGCCTTAAGGTCTACTTGTTCCAGATTGGTTATTTCAAACACTGTCCTTTCTTCATTCGTGAAATACATTAGATCTTGCAGGAGATCAATCTGGGTTTTAAAAGGCAACGCTCGGATTTGAGCTAGTTAAAGCAGATAAAGTTTAGTTTAGTTTAGCCCGAAGGCAGAAGTATCGAATTATGTCTAGTTACCGAGGTTCCAGTTCAAAAACGCTGCAACTTTTAGTGATAGTATTTTCATGGCAATATTTTTGGCAGGATGATTAATTTTTACTTCATTACTACCATTCACGGTGGTAGACTCGATGGTTTCAGGTTCCATTCGGTTCCGTAAGGTTGTTGTAATGACATCATGAAATTTGGTGATTAAATCCAAAGGAGTTGGATCTATCAAGGATTCATTAAGGCTATAAGTATAAAAGATAAATTCGAAACAAGGTAAATTACCTGGATTTGGCTTTTGCAAATGTTTGAGAAGAAGTTCCTTGTCCAATAAAAACTCAAAACTCAGTACAGTATCCGGGGAAATTGGCACTGAGCCGGCATTTAAAAGGTCCACCTCCATTTGAGTAATTCACGTTATTTATACTATCAGAAAAATAATGTAAATGTAAGAAGTATTGAAAATTTATTCATGTTTACATCAACAAGACAATACATCAGACACATGGCCTGCTCACTCTCGTGCAATGACAGTTCTGCGTGAATATAGTTTACTCAGACCACGGCGCGCTGTTATCGCGCCTCTCAGCTGATCTCAGCTGATCGAAGAAGTTATTTTCAGGCTTGCCAGGTCTACC
>NW_026017110.1:22917771-22933243 GCF_020466585.1 Dendroctonus ponderosae
AACAAGTGTACAAAATATCAATACATATTGATCCAATTGCTTTGCCAGTGTATTTTTTATCCCATAACCCTAAAAAGTCTAAAATAAAATTGAATGTTGCGCCAAATTGAAAGCTAGGTGTCTCAGACCGCAAGAGCGCTGCCAGCGGTGCTAAAAGACTGGGAGGTCTAAATAGTATGTAGTCTGTGACATCAGAAACCACATAAAGTGAGGTTAAGTTAAGTTTGTGTGTGTCAGGCCGCTCCATAGTCACAAGTAAGTTTCCCCTTGTTTCTATGTTCTTTAAAAGAGACGCAGAAGTGTTAGTCTTAAATCAGCTGTTTGTCAAAATAATAATCAATTAACTGGCATATATAGGTAAACAATAATAAAATCCTTAATTCAATGCAACAGATAAATACTGCTGTTTCTGCTTCAAATATATGAATTTTATCTCTCAGGCAAATAACATTTACAGAGCGATGGCATCGGCTGTTTCTGACAAAATCAGGGAACGAAGAAACAGAGTAAGTCTTAAAATTCTTGATTTAAAGCTTCTTTAGATGCAAAACTAGCATGGAAATCATGTTCTAGACTGTAGGAATGTAACCGGCTAAGAAATCAGTTTGGTGAGAGTCAATGTTCGTTTTTAGGTACTGTTGGGACCACTCCCAGAAGATTTTTTGCGTCTCAATATTTCCCCCCAAGAACAGCAAGAAGCTGCAGATCGTCAAGCTGCTATTGCCTTGCAACAGCAATACACTGTGGGTTAGTAATAGAACAAGGCGTTTGCCATTTGATTGAATTTTTCGGCAAAAATATGCCAATTTTAAATAATCTGTTGTTTGTAGGAGCCATTCCTAATGCAGCAGGCAGGCTAAACATTACAATTGTCCAGGCGAAACTAACGAAAAATTATGGAATGACCAGAATGGATCCCTACTGTCGCATTCGAATTGCACATTCAACCTATGAAACTCCCACTGATCCTAACGGAGGAAAGAATCCTAGATGGAATAAAGTAATCTCTTGGTATGTTTAGTAGTAGTTGGTAAATTTTCCAAACGTTTCTCTTCAAACCTTTCAATCAAGGCTTATTTTACGCATTTTTGGGTTTAGTGAATCGAAACTCAGCAGATGCGAAGAATGATTGGACTGACTGAAATACTATTCAGAAACGCTTAAAAAATTTCAAGCAAAAAGTAAATTTGGAAAGAATAAGAAATCAGCAAGCAAAAATAATACACTTTAGATAAAATATGATAATGTGATTCTTGCAAATTTTGTTCTCATTTTAAGATTTGCAGTTTACAGTATATGTATTGCCCACTTAAAAAGATGTAAAATACAATTGAAAAGTAGATTTTTCGCAAATATTTCAGGCAAAAAGTGTGAATAAAAATGTTTTTCAGCATGGTTCCCCAAGGAATCCAAACAATAAGCATCGAAATTTTTGACGAACGATCATTTACTATGGATGAGTTAATAGCTTGGTCTCTCGTTACTATACCGCCCAAGGTTCTGGCTGGTGAAACGGATGAGAACTGGTATAAACTAAGCGGCAAACAAGGCGAAGATGTGGAAGGAATGATCTTCTTAGTTATGACTTATAGCGTATGTTTTATTCATAAGTTAATGTTAAATTGTTTAAAGATCATATTTTCCAGCCTGCTGGGCCATATGTGTATCAGCCGTATAACCAACTGATGCTTGTTCCAAGAGTTGATGTTGGCGGTCCGCATGGGCCTCCTATAAAAGTATTTCATCGTTCTCCCAAAGCCGGAGATTCATTGCCACCGTTAGAGCTTGTTTTAAGCGAAACTGATCTGAAACAGGTAATAATATCCTGATTATTATATATATCTGTTTGAACGCGCCCGAATTTCTCTTGAATTTCAGATTGAAGAAATGTTCCCCAACTTGGACAAAGAAGTGATTAAAACTGTATTTGAAGCAAATAGGGGAAACAAGGACAGAACCATTAATTCTCTCCTACAAATGGCCGATTGAGGTGTTACAAAGAAATCCTTTTTCTTGCTAATACATATTGCCATAACTTTTGGTTAAACAATTTTTGCATCCTTTTTTAATGTGATTTCCAAATATAATAATGGTCTAAGTATTTAACAGGTGTCTCGTGATTACATGTAGTTAATCACTATATATTTTACTCTTAGCAACATATTTTAATAATTAGTGTTATACTCAGTAAGGGTCTTGTCTCATTAAATAAACTGTATGCTAATGTTATTCTTTCATTATTTTATCATAGACAACCTGCAAACAATAACAGCTTTTTCCCTGATATACAGGAGGTTTGACTCACATTGGCAAAGGTATTTAGCTATGAAACGTTATCTGCAGTATTCATTTTTTGTAAATATTACTTGAGTTAATATACATTTTGTTCGTATCTAAGATTCAGACACGTCGAAAGGGTACCTCCTAACAAAATGCTGGAATTAAAAAGTTGGTTGAAGAATAATTTTTTGCTCGGTAGTTTTGCTTCACCCAATGCGCCAAAATTATCGAACCAATAAACGAACGATATTGAGTGGAATTATGAAACTTACTATCATTGAATGTTTTATTAACAGAACTTTAGTTGCTAGTTAGTAACAATGCACATTGTTAGTTAACATAGAATATAAACTAGATTTACCTTTAATAAATATATGTTATATAACTAGGCAATAAAAATACCACATAACAAAAAATAGAAAAGATATGTCACCTAAGTCTTATAAAATAATAAACAACTCGTACAATTAATAGAAACCAAAATAATCTGAAACATTGACGTTTCTGTATATAACGCGAAGGAACGAGGAAAACTAAGCTGTTTTACGAAATTCTCGCAATATAAATTCTACATTTTCAATTGTAACAAGCATCTAAGCCGTCATTTTCCGTACTACATATTTACTATTGTCATTTTTAAGTTACGCGAAAACACGTATGAAAAATGCGAATGAATATACGAATGTATATTGAGTCAAATAATAATAGCCATAGTCGATGTTCTACATAAAACTGGTTTAATTCAGATTTTAATAAAGTGATTGTGACAAGCTTAACAGGCATGCTTATAGTTATCTGAGCGTTTAATTTACAACAAATACATATAATGACTGAGTTAAAAAAATGGACAACAAATCCAATTTAAGTTTGCATTTATCAGCAACTCATATCGCAGAAAATCGTTATAGGGCAATATTAACTTAATCAGTGCTTTTCCTGTTAAGGCGATATATACATACTACCAGTATCGTTATAATTTTACGGCTACGCAATTTTTTATTCGTTATTACGATCCACGGTGGCTGTTAAAGGTATTTTTCACCTATCGAATGAATGAATAGTGTACATACCTTTAACAAACACTGTATAAAAGTGGATGTTGATTTATATCAATCCTAATAGGTCAAAACTTAGCAGCTCTTTGTAAAAAGAATTGAACATATACGGATAACCATATATATATTGCAATTTTTGCAATCAGTCAAAAGGATATCGTATTACTTCAGTGCTATACGATTTTCATGCACTTGTAGATTTCAAATATTTATCAACTTCATGTACATGTGGACTGCTGCAAAAGCAAGGAATTCTACGTGAAATCGTTCCTAACAAACCACACTTGACCTAAGCTACGTCGATGTTTTAACTTCTATTCCCTGACTTCTAAGAAGCTCTCGAAGTTCGGCATTTTCTGCTTCTAAGGCGTAATTTGTCGACCTCAAGTTCTCGACTGCATTCGACAGTTTCTTATTTTCTTTTATATAGATGCCCATGCGCGATTCTGTAGTTTGCAATTCGATTATATATTCGTAAGCTTTAGACAAAACGCCTCCTTTCGAATGACCATCATACTGCCCAGTACCTTTTACCTCTTGTGGATTTCCTGGCAGGAGTTTTGCAAGTCTCCCTATCCAGTTGTTTATTTTATCACGTCTGCGTCTTTCAACTTCATTGTGCGTAGTCCTTCGTTTTTCGTCTTTCTACAAATTGCTCAATTTAGAGAAAACTATGCCCGGGGCAAAAAAAATCCACGGAAAGCATACTTTTTTAACTTGAACCACAACTGGTGCTTCCAAAATAGCTGATCTTGGTGCAATTGGTCTGGAACCGGTAGGTGAAGCATATCCATCAGTGCTTCCGATAACGTAAATGGGACCATTCAAACTGGCACCTGCGATTACCTCAGGCAGAGTACTAGCAGTGGTAAACGAGGAGCCACTAGTTACGAAATTTTCTGATGCATCTTGCACTTGCAAAACTCTATAGGTGATTACTGGACCTAGAAAAACATGAATAATATGTACATTATACTAGTGGACCATGAGTGAAAATTTAGAATTTGATGAGGATTTATCGTATATACTACATTGACTTGCCACTCAGAAGTGCATTTTTTAACAGTTTACAGCAAGGTTACACTGGTAATACCAGCACCTCAAACCATATTCTATTATCCGTTCAAACAGTCATCATTGTGGCTTGCAGTATTAAGCATTTCGATGTAAATAAAGTTGCTTGTAAGTTAAGGGTTTTTCCCATATCATTTTAACACCCAGTTTTAGGACTCACAAATTTTAGCTCCACGCGTGGAATTAAGCAAAACTGAACAAAAGCATTCACGTGAACTTAACTAGGACCACACCATAGAGTAAGTAAAATAAGTAAGAGTAAAAATAATTATTTTACTTTCTCTAGGGACCACACTAGGACGTAAACCCGTGCAAGACCGAGTAAAGTGAGGTTGGATTGGCTCGAAAAGAAAAAAATTGAATTGCTGTTTATCAGTTAGTTCACTAAAAATAGGTACAGCAGACAGGGAGGTCATCGATTGAACCTGGTCCTTTGCATAAGTTAATTAGATTAAATAACTGTATGCTTACCATCTGACGGTTTTATTGAATATTGCACGTCCGTATCAGGTGTTTCTAGCAAGGTTTGGGGAGCAAGATGTTCGACAGAGGGTTGCTCGTCATCACTTTCCATTTGGGTATCTTTAAGGTCGTCCAGAATTAAGGAATTCGCAGTTTCAATTTTACTAAAAGATCACAACGCGGTTGTCTTTTACTATACCCTCAACAAGCACTTATCCAAAGTGATCAGTTGCTGTGACCTTGCCAATGGCGTTATATAATAGTCTAAGGAATGCAACTAGAGTGCATTTTAAAGCTTTACCATGCTGTACCTTTGGCGCAGAGGATCCAGAATGTCCATTGAAGGTTAAATCCGAATTTTATTCAAGAATTTTGAATTTTAGTGCGATTTTGGTCACGGGAACAAAAGTTGGTCATGTGATAGCTAGGATGGTAATGACATTTGACATTCACGCAACATTTTTTGGTTGTACCCAGAATTTTCTTCTCCAGAGCACCGTTCGTAGAGCTCGAGTTTAACATTTGACAATGTCCCTAAAGGCATATTTCTTGACTAGGTTGTCCGTAATTCTCATATTTAAAAAATATGTTCCAAATAAATTTAAAAAATCACATCCTGTCACCTGTACCACTCACTATTTTGCTTATTTTGACACAATGGGAAGAATAGCGATAAACCTTATTTGAAACTCAAGTGACAGGCAATCACAAATTTCAGATCCACATCCAGAGACAAGTACTTGTCTCTGCCACATCATTTGTAATTTTGTGAAAGTCCACTTGCAACATATTTTAAGTAATATATGTGCAAAATGAAGCCCAGAATAAATATTCTGGATCTTCTAGTGCAGGTAAGTCTGCCTAGGCTTTTCCATATTCTGGTTTGTAGCTCATACATCTTTTCAGAGGCTCAAAACTCTACAAGAGCCTTGTTTTGGTAAACTATATGGTATTTTCGCCAAAGACACTCATTTTATATTAGGCCTACAGCTTGATAATGAATCAGACGTGTCTAGTAGATATTCTTTACCAGCGGAAGTAGACTTTTGTGGTAAATATTGGGAAAGTTCACCCTATGGGGAGTGTTGCTTAAAACCGACATTTGCAGGGATATTTGAGGCCTATTCAGGTACCATTGATATTGAAAGAGCTCTGGGCAGGTGTTCTAAGGTGGAGGTCACAGACAATCCCATATTTCTCTCAGTCAAGCTCATAGTCGAAAATGATATTCAGTGTAACATTGTATCCAACAATAAAGTAGTTAGTTCGAGTAGCTCAATAATTTCAATCCAAGACTTTTACTCTCAGTTTGTCCATATAAGACTACAGGGAGAGTTTCAAATAAACACTGAGCAAAACGAGGAGAGTATCAGCAATAGCTTTACTGTGTTAAGGAAATCTGTAGCATCAGGTAAAGTCTTAAAGGTGCGATTTTATTATTTTGAGCAGCGTTTGGAATTTCAGGAATAATGGCTTTTACTCTAACAAAACAGAATGTAATGCTCGTTGCAAGCGACAGTGAAAACGGCATCATTGGTTTAACTGGAGATCCAGCCTTTAGCGAGTTATGTCAGGATGAAAATGGGGAAGGAGGACAGAAAAAGAAAAAAACTGAACACTTTTTAGGCTTGGAAATAGTAGATGCAAATCTAATGAAAAGAGTGACAAAAGATCACACCAGCAAGGAGTTGAATGGACATTCACCTGTTGTAATCATTTGTAAAAGTGAGTGGCTTCTTCAACAACTTGCGAATACGAGCAATTCTATTAAGACCATTTTCAGAGCGAATGGCTGTACTCAACATTCCAATAAAAATTGATTTCCTGGCCACAATTAGTAGAGGTACTACGTTGTCAAGAATATATGATATACTGCTGGAATGTGCCATCAAAAACATAAAGTTATATGAGAGCGTTGTTCAATATTATATAAAAAAAAATCCAATCGAAGGAAATCTACAGTTGCCAAATACTCAACATTTCTTTGCAAAAGATTGCGGACATTTCGTCACACGAATAGTGTTTGCGGAATCAGCAGAAGACTTAAGTAAGCTCAGTTCGTTTTTTAAGGTTGAGGGTAAACGTGTAAGTTTACAGTTTAGTTTAGTAAGAAAACTTGTGAGTTTTTTGCGCTTCTAAGCCATCGTTGTGACGAACAAGCTCAAATAAAGCTCAATCCAGCGTCAGTTTTCCAGCGAAACATCTCTGAGGATACAAGCCATTCATACTCGCGAAACGTTAGAAAAACATTGTTTTTACGACGGCCTAAAAGCCGGGAAAACTTCCCTGTTTCAAACCATGACCGCGAAAGCCTGGTTCGATTAATACATATTTCTGTTTATATGTATTCTAGGAAAAGAGAGGGAATTGTTACATGACAGTTTATTGCTGAGCAAAATTATGCCGATGTTTAGAAAGTCCAATCAATTTAACTTTTCGGATTCAAAAAGTGGGCCTTTGATCAATGTTCATGAAGGATTGAAGCCAACAAATAATGGTGAGTTGCCTTTATTTGTAACTAGGCGAGATTTAAATTTGATTTCATACTGCGTTCATGCAAACAGAAATTCCAGTTCCATAAACTCGATAGAAGAAAGGAGGAACGTTTACAGCCTTCGGGCTTGAGAGCGTTATTTTTCAGTTTAAGCTTTACTTCGACCATTAAATACTGATGTTCACAAATATATATCTGGATATAATGGTGCATGAATAAGTATCAGAGCACAGTTTATATGTACTGAAAGGCTTTATCGAAAGTGTGTGTTTTTAATCTGAATTAGTCATGCCACAAAAACTATTATTGACCTTTTTAAATTACAGCTGGCAAATTAGCCCTAGTAAAAGGAAATTATGAATACTATCATTATTGCCAGAACAGATTGGATGATAATGGCTGGGGTTGCGCGTATAGATCACTGCAAACCTTAGCATCTTGGTATAAGTTGCAGGTACGTCGCCAATAGTCAGGTAAAACACGTATTTTACTTCCATTTATTACTTGTAGGGTTACACCGATCAAGAGGTGCCCACATTCAAAGAGATTCAAAAGTGCTTAGTTGATGTGGGTGATAAACCCAGAAGTTTTATTGATTCGAGACAGTGGATAGGATCCACTGAAGTTAGCTATGTTTTAAACTCTCTACTAGGTATTGTTATTTGACCAATTACTGCATATTTAGGAAATTTAATGAAATTAACGTAAAAGGATTCAAATTAGGACGTTTTAAAAATTAAAATTAACTCAGAAAATTATAATCTTGATTGTTGCTTTGTGGACGGACGGTACAATTATTTTCTATCAAATATTTTAGGCATAACTTCGAAGATTCTTTATGTAAGTACCGGGGAAGATATGGCTACTAAAGGACCAGAATTAGTAAGTCATTTCGAGACTCACGGATCCCCTGTTATGATAGGTAAGTTCATATTTAAATAAAGGAATGCGAGAACAAAGTTTTATTAACTGTTTCATTTGTTGTTTAAGGTGGAGGTGTACTGGCGCATACAATTCTAGGCGTTGATTATAATCAACAAACTGGGAACTTGAAGTTCCTCATTCTAGATCCTCATTATACTGGAGGTGAGGATTTGAACATTATTCAAGGTAAAGGCTGGTGCGGTTGGAAAGGCGTTGAATTCTGGAATAAAACTGCCTATTACAACATGTGTTTGCCCTTGGTGCCTAGAGAAGTATGAGAAACTTTTTTTTATTGCCGTTTTGTAAGTCAACTGTAATTTTCAAGTAATATCGGTATATCAATTATTTTAAGTAAAGCTGGTTTCAACTAAATTAAAGGTAATTTAAAATTTTATTTTTTTTGTAACAGTTTGGTGGTGTAATACACATTTCTATCCAGGTTGTTTTTGATTAAATTGCCTTCTCCAGTCCGCCCCATCCACAAGACTTGTATTTGCTCTACGAATTAGTATTGTCACTCGGCTTTTGTATTTAAAAATGCAGGTTTAATAAAACAAGCCACTATTTTTTACAAGTGTTACTATTTCAAGGGCTTGATAGACGTTAATTTACTACCTTACTACTATGTATAATACTTTTAATAATTAACATATAAATCCTCTATCCCTCTATCAGTTTAATTATTTCTAGAAGTGTCCAACTCTCTACATTAAACACCGATCAATATCACATTCACCTGGGTATAAAACTCGTTAATATATCGAGATCTAGTGATGTTTGTGTACGTTATAGCAATTAAGTATAAAATTAAATCCGCAAGCTACAGACAATTAGCGACTATTGGAAATCCTCTTAGATCTTTCATGTCACCATTGCTAACAAAATAGTGATTCAGTCTTCATTAGGTTGTTAAAGTTACACGAGGTAATTTAGTACCGTAAATTACTGCAGTAAAACCGTTGTAGTTCGTTATCGCTTCGACTTCTTTTATGGCGCTGATACTTTAAAATACTTTCGTTAGTTGAAAAATCGTACGATCGCTTTCTTCTCCTAATCTCTTCTTCGGGACAGGAACTGTCGAATTCGATTACATTTATAAAGCATATCGGTTGTTCGCCTTCTTCCAGCGGCTCTGTCTTGTATAGTTGGATAAAATGGCGTTTCTCATTTGTGGGGCTTTGTGGGGGCGCTTCCAAAGCTGGCTGTTGTTTCCAGTAACTCCTATAAAACAGATATATCAGCATTATTCTGAGGATTCATATTTAATCTACGCTATATTTTCATATCTTGTCGGTCATAAATTCAGTTATTTCCGCTTGCGCTTAATAGGCGATATTGATATATTTTTTGGTAAATTGTGCTAGAATGCAGGCTTTAGATGTGTGTGCTTATTGAAGTTTTATTCCCAGTTTGAATAATGTTTCAAAAATCATTTTTGAACTAATTTTACTACTTTCTTAATAAACTTACCAGTTTAAAATCGAGACGATCCTGTCATAAACACTTTGAAATGCATAGAAAAACTGCAAAATTGCAAAGTCCACCAGACTGATCTGATTCTTCTTGTCCGCCATGCCATCTGTTTCACTGCTCATTATCATTGATGAGTACTAATAACTGACCAACACGCACCAGCGATTATCTGCGAGTGATTGATATTCGGGAAACAACTTGCCAAGTGTTTATGGCACAACTGAAAACGGAAAAAACATAACAAATTTATGTAGTCGTTATCTTTATCATGACTTAGGTGTACCGGTCGACATAAATTTTCATTTGATCTTTTAAGTACGTTGAACATTGAAGGCGTGCAACACTCCGCATGATATGCGTTCAGGGTTTAAACATTCTGCTAACCTGGACCTGTTTCATGCTAGATATACGTGATCTGTTTACAATAATAATCTAATCTGCGATCAATATAGAAAGGATGTATGTATAAATTGGTACCAAAAATATTAATATGGGAGTAATAATTTTTAATTAAAAATTAAATAAGATATGGACAATTAATGAGCTGAGTGCTGCCGCAAGAGAAATCGAAAGCTTATTAGTGTAAAAGTGCTTAATTCTGTTTAGGTTGAATTATTTTATTAAACGAGAACAGTGCTGCAGCACTCATGCAATGCAGACAATAAAACTGTTTTTTTGTTAGATTTCTAAAGTGTAATCGCGTGATCTTCACCTATAAATGACATTCTCCATTAGTTAAATGGGGCCTGTAGGAATATGCCGTAGGCGCCTCATTTATTGGGGATATCCTGTAATTTTTTCCGCAATATTGCGTCGCTATGTTTTCCTCGACAGGAAATTACTTTTATTTTATAGATATTTACTGTATTGAGCCTTGAACTTGAGTTATTACTTTTGCCATAAATGGATATTTTTGGAAGCCAAAATGCTGCTTTAAATCGCTCTATATGTTTTAAAATTAAATACTTAAATTTATGAAGTGGACCAACTATTAAAAAACTTTACTTATCAATGTAAATCATATTACTGCAAATCAAGATAATACAAACACGCGAGACTGCATTGCATTTGTATTAGATTATTTCAAATCTACCATTAAAATATTGCCTAAAATGTCATAAATAGATGATTCAAGTTTCAAAAATTGGCGACATGTTTAATTATTTAAATTGGTACAACTTTCCTATGCCTGTCTGTTTGAATTCCATTTAAAAATCCATCAATTCTATTTTTTTATTAGTTTATATACTTGCCTAAGCAGAGTTTCTTGCCCGCGTTTGAATAGAAAGTGAAGAAAAATATCAAATAAACTTTCTAAAGGAATCCAAGCTATTGAAATGAAAGAACTTGTAAAACTAAA
This sequence comes from Dendroctonus ponderosae, assembly GCF_020466585.1. Classification (NCBI taxonomy): domain Eukaryota; kingdom Metazoa; phylum Arthropoda; class Insecta; order Coleoptera; family Curculionidae; genus Dendroctonus; species Dendroctonus ponderosae. The sequence continues at coordinate 22,928,894 of NW_026017110.1, forward strand.
TATAAAAGCTTGCTTTTTCATGATTAACGGTTTACGCGTTAGCCCCGGTACCGCTCATTGAAATATCAAGATTTATATATTTATTTATTAGCAGAAACTTGAAAATGTAAATGTTTGTAGCGCATTCAATTGGCATCTCCGAAAAAACAAACCGTGTTTGTTTGAAATATGATGAATAAGTTAAGAACTGAATAAAATATAAGCGATTTGAATTTTTTTTGCAATAATACCAACTTTATACAAGGCTGGAAACCTGAAGTTCGCTTCAGCAACTCAGGAAACCTATTAAACGTAAAGAGAAGGTAAAGCGTAGAAAACAAAAATTATTTTAATTAACAACGAAACTTATTAAAAAACCAAAAAAAAAATTGATATCGTTTTATTGTAAACCGCTAGTTTTTAAGAACGTTGACTACTTTCAAATGTGTGAATAATTATAATAAAATGAAATATAAAAACATTAGAAATAATTTTGTAAACTGTTTGTTGGGCATTAGAAATTATTTATACGGCTCTACGGGGCGTGAATCTCAATAATTTAATTTCAGCAGACTACAATTCTCTAAAACAGCATTAAAAACTTTGCGTCAATTTTCTCTAATTAGGTACATTTTTATAAAAAAGAGGAAATTGGAGCACGCACTTAATATAGGTACTATGTCGTAGTGAAGTTTAAAACAATATATGTAGATAGCCAGACAGCAGTAATAATGAAATTAACTTTGCCAGTGTATAATTTTTTTACTTGGAGACTAGAAGCTTTTTACAAAATTATCAAACCTACGGACATTTATACGGTAGACGTGAATATGACTTATGAATAAAATATCACCTAGAACTTTGCATCGTAATAAGGTGTGGAATAAGTGCTTAAATAGTTGTTTGTTGTGGGCTGATGGTTTAAAGTCCCCAGTGTTCAAATATAGAGAAAGTAAATGTATAACTTACATCAATGTGATTAAATCCAATAAAAATATGCAGTCAGCTCTCCCTGTTTATCACAATGTCACAACGATGATTGGTTGTATTTGGCTTCAAAGTAAACAGCCAGTTAATATCTAATTATTGTTATACGGTGCCAATAAACACGAATTTTGCAACTTTGACTTCAACACATTAATAGCGGAATAAATTACAAATCGAATAACTTTGTATAATTGACGCCAAGTTACTATAGGTAGTACGTGGGCAATGATAAACCTTGCTCGACCGATCCGGCGAGTTAATAAAAGAAAATGCGGTGATATTTGTTTTCATAGTAATATAATAAGGAATATGAGATTGTTTTAAGCTTATTAAGATGTGACGTAATGGAAGATTGGGTTGCGCTCCAAAACGCGCTAAAATTACTTAATTATTTGTACTAAAGTTTTATTTAAAGTTGCGAAATGTTTCTGTTTGTTTTGTTGTTTTTTTAGATGATGTGTCCATTATTGACTAGTTTAGAGATTTGTAACCTTTGTCACTAATTTTTCTACTGAGTGCAGTTAATATCGAGATATCTGTGTACAGAGTGTAAAAACACATTTTTAGCATTACATATGTGAAAAATGTTCCTAATGAAAGTTAAATAAAATCAAAACATTTATTGAACGAGAAAATTTAACTAGGAATACATTATAATATTTTATAAATTTATATTCATATGCCATTTATTTAAGTGTTTATGCGACACTACTAAAGTTTTTAAATATTTATAAAACGCCAAAAAATAGACTTTGAATCGAAAGTGACTTCGACTAGTTCAGTATCATCATGTGATACATATTCTGTTTAACCATTAATTTCTTAAAATTTTGGTTTATGATCGGTTGGTTATTCCAAGATAACAGATACAATGGTATTTCAATGATATGGAAAAATTGCCTGGGTCGAAGTTGCGAAACGTGTTTGCATCTTAGTGTTAAACACTGTTCAAAAAACGGGCTATAAGGTTTAGCACACTAATTTTCACGATTTGTTTCATGTTCTAAGTTTTCATGTTGATTTATTAGTACACTTTTACACACAGCTTTTTTCAGTAGTTAAACAATCAAAGGAAAGGTAGAATGTGAAAATTTTACGAAAAAACTATAAGAACTTTCGAACGTAAATTTAATCATTCGTAAGAACAAGCAACGAGAACGTTGGATTTTTGTTTGCAGAAAATGTATTTAAAACATTTCTGCTAATCTAAATTCTAGGTATTATGTCATTGATGTTCTCACGAAATTCTTTAAAATATAGTACAGATTATGAAAAGTTTAACTTTGTTTTTTATGCTTCAAGACAAACAATTGGTTCTTATGTCCAACGCATAAAAACTCTTTTTACATTGTTGAAAAAGATTATTTCCAAATAGTTTTGCTTGTTTATTACTGCACCAACAAAGCAAAACAACAATTTGCTTGCTATTCTAAATTATGGAGTTTATGTGGTTTTATAGAGGTAACAAGAGCGCAGATTCCAAACTAACGAGATAATCAAAAAGGTCACAATTCTTTACTTAAATTTTGAAAATCTTCTTTGTGGCTAAAATAAATAGCAACTTGCCTTTATTTTTCATGACTTACGCGTTTTATCAATTATATTCTTTGAAAAATTGGTAAATTTTGACCTGAAATGCAATGATAAGTAACTCAAACATGTATACCTTATGTTGCTTAAAATGGCATTCAAATTTACACGCCAATCCAAAAATATTGTAAAATTTTTAATGTTTTGTTAACCAAGATACAAGTCAGACAGAATGAACAATACAAGAAACAAACTGAAATGCATGATGAAACAAACAAAATAGATACATTTTATAGAAACTAATGCATACGTACACTGGATGAAAATTAACATTTTTTAATTCAAATTAATTGAAAATAAATTAGTGAAACTACTCAAGCAGCGCGACTGGGAAAGAAATTCGGAAAAACTCATCAATCAAAACTCAACAAAAATATTCTTATATCATAACTAAAATAGGTCTTTAAAATTTGGATTTGCACCATTTTTAGTTATTCATATTAATAGAGTAAATAAAATGTAGGTGTTCTGAGTTAGAACTTAAATTCCATTTAATTTTCATCTAATTCTATTGGTTTTTAACCATTGGTTAGCAATTCGTACTAAGCAAAGGCAATTCTGAACATTTTTCCGTAATGCAAATTATACGTAATTAAACAGATCTAATGCAATATCCATTATGARACTCGCACGGGTTTCTTAATATGGAACAAGTGTTTTCCGTTATGGCTTTCAACCTCTAAGTAAATCGCTTGTATATTACCACATTACAAAACTAATTATTAATAAATTACTCGCGAGTTGTTGCGTTACATTGATTTCTTATTAGGAATTAAAATAGTTGTTTTCTGAAGAATTACCCATAAGTTATTGGCAGTGACCATGAGCGAGTTTCAATGCTGGGATTCAAATGTTGGTGCATTCGAACCTAACGCCGGTTAAAGGATATTAAAATAATTTGTTTCAAATATGTAATAATTAATCGCAATAATTACTAATCGACGTCGTTCGTCGTTGCTCACTCAAATCAAGTATGATTGCCAATTTGATTAAGGAGCCTCTTACAGGTGTTATTATGTTTGGTATGATATAGTGACGACTTGATTGTACGTACGTACTAATACCTATAAAATTAAATAATTAACTTCTGGTTTTTTTTATTGATACAGTTGTATAGTGCGATTCGTAGAACATACATTCCACAGCAGATGGATCTGCTTAGATGAGTGCGGGGTCCAGTAAAAGTAGGTATAATTATTCCTCGTAAGAAAGTATAGGCAGGCATTTTTCAGTCACAGGTTCCATGTGTGACTGTTCCAAGCTCCTACCTGTTCCAAGTACCTGTGATTTTTTGACACATGTTATTTTGGCCCATGATATAAATATTGGTTTGTACTAGGGATGACCCGAAATACTTGTCACAGGTATTTCGGAACAGATATCGATATGGAACAGTCGGTACCTGTGACCGATATTTAAAATAACATGTGATTTCAAATAACAGGGCTCGCATACGATGCTGGTCAGGACCAGTACAACATGGTATTTCGATATTTGAACAAAGTAAAAAGGCAAATACCTGCCTTTGTGCCTTTTGATTCCCCGCGGCGTTGTCAATTGGCCTGAGTTTTAGTTAAAGGAGATATTTTATTCTCGTGAAGTGGTAAGGTTTTGTATGTATGGGAGTGGGACGTGGGGCCCGATGATTTTCGAATCCACGCAGCCATGATTCGGCAAATAGCAATATTCAATGAACAGAAAATATCGGGAACAGCAGTAACAGCCGTCTCCGATATTTTCTTTAATGTGACCAGGCCAGGTGAGTCACAGGCTGTGACTGACTGACTGTTTTTT
>NW_026017110.1:22933343-22966287 GCF_020466585.1 Dendroctonus ponderosae
AAAAAGGGCTCTTGCCAGATTCTAAATAAATTTTTCTTGAGACGTCGGAGAGACTTCTCTGAGGCTGTATTTTACTCGTAAAGAGTTATACTATAACGTACAGTAAATGAAAATTTCATTACTGACTGACCAAAGAAAGTTATGGTACCATTTTCGTGAAACAAAACTAAATTAATTATTGAAAATTAACAAAACGATGAAATCGACGTTTTTTTTCGATTTTTGAGTAAACTAATGAACAGATTTTAATGTAGTTTATCTGATATCATAGGTGTTTTTAATACTTGAAAAAAAGGATAAAACTTTTTTTCAATAGCATCAACAGTTCGACAATTATGCACAAAAAACGGCTTCTTTAATTATTTATAAATAATTGTTTATAAGCAGTGTTCCACAGCCGGAAATCGAGCACAAACCATTGTGTCAATATTCTGACATCCTTCCGAACAACTTTTAACTAAACTAAAACTAAACTAAACTAAACTTTTACCATCATATTTTTAGTTCCCGAAACGGGCCTTTTAAAGTGGAATCTGACTGGACTCAAAATACGCTTCAGCCCGGTTACAGGTACAAACCAATATTTATCAAGGGCCAAAATAACATGTGMCTAAAAATCACAGATACTTGGAACAGGTASGAGCTTGGAACAGTCACATATGGAACCTGTGACTGAAAAATACTGGTTTGTGTCATCCCTAGTTTGTACCTGAAACCAGGCTGAAGCGTATTTTGAGTCCAGTCGGATTCCACTTTAAAAGGCCTGTTTCGGGCACTAAAAATATGAAAGTAAAAAAAAAAATTATTGGAAGTTGTTCGGAAGGATGTCAGAATATTGAGACAATAGTTTGTGCTCGATTTCCTGCTGTGGAACATTGTTTATAAAAAATTATATAAAAATAATTAAAGAAAGTGCGAAAGCCCGTTTTTTGCGCATAACTGTTGAACCGGTGATGCKATTGAAAAAGTTTCATCCYTATTTCAAGTATTAAAAATACCTATSATATCAGATAAACTACATTAAAATCCGTTCATTAGTTTACTAAAAAATCGAAAAAAAAACGTCAATTTTAGCGTTTTGTTAATTTTCATTTATTGTACGTTGTAGTACAACTCTTTACGAGTAAAATCAACTTCAAAAAAAGTTATAGTGAGATGTTTTGAAGCAAAACCAAATTAATTATAAAAATAAAATAAAAATAATTTTCATCTATTTAGTGCCCGGAAAATCTCTAATCCGACTGCACTAATTGTTCCATTGAAGGAAATCCACGCCACTTCCTGGTAATTTGGGTGCGAATCTGCTGGGTCAGCGATAAATTATGACCGAAGAGCATTTTGTTGCTTTATGTATGCAAGGGCTGATGATCAAAAAAAGTGATAACATGTTTTATGAGTAACGTTTTACCATTTAATCGAAACTTTATTTGAACACAAAAAAGTGACCACATTTGTTATCTTTCCCACTTAAGGGCAGGAAAATGTGAAATTTTTTTGCCTATCTTCTATTTTCATGCTTAATCACTGATAACAATTCATCTTATCGTTTAATTGAAAATTGACCATTTAATACTTCAGCTATGTGTGATATAAACAAATATTGAAACATGTCCAGACTAAGTAAATAGCGGATATACAAATTTAAACGTAGTTAGTCCACTACTCCACTGGGTAGATGCAACAAATGCTATTTTATTTCAGAAGCACTGCTATTGGTCGAAAAAGAACAAGTTCCGAGGACAAGGAACAGTTCAGAATTCCGAAAAAAACAGTCAATCAGTCACAGCCTGTGACCCTCAGGCCTGGTCACATTAAAGAAAATATCGGAGACGGCTGTTACCGCTGTTCCCGATATTTTCTGTTCATTGAATATTGCTATTTGCCGAATCATGGGTGCATGGATTCGAAAATCATCAGGTCCCTCGTCCCACTTCCATAGATACAAAACCTCACCACTTCAAGCGAATAAAATATATTCTTTCACTAAAACTCAGGCCAATTGACAACGCCGCGGGGAACCAAACGGCACAACGGCAGGTATTTGTCTTTTTGCTTTGTTGAAATATCGAAATCCCAGATGTTCTGGTACTGACCAGCATCGTAGGCGAGCCCTGTTATTTCAAATCACATGTTATTTTAAATATCGATAACAGGTACCGACTGTCCCATATCGATATCTGTTCCAAAATACCTGTGCAAGTATTTCGTGTCATCTCTAATCTCAATTGACCACTAGGTACTGTGGATGTGGATCACAGACTACTCACTATGATCCACAGCCAGCACCCGTCCCTAACATCATTACTCAGATAAACTTTTAAATGGAGCTCTTACAATATTGGACTTTAAAAGATTAGGAGGACTAAATAGATTTTAAACAAAACCAGTTTAATATTAAAATAGATAAATAAATATAAAGACTTAACAGAAGAAAAGTAAAGTTAATTCTCTGTAACAAACACTTACTCATTAACATTATCTTCAACGTTTAAACAATAAGAAATATATTGAAAAGGCTACTCTGTGAGAAAACTCACCTGATGAATAATTTAAAAAACTGGCACTAAGTACCACTAATTGTTGTTGTTAATCCTGGCACTAAATTTAATGCAGGAACTAACTAATGGTACCACGAGTGATTTTTCCCTTGTTTATTGGCATATTTCCACCCCCAACCACAGATAAAGACGAGTAAAGATCTTGTAAAGACAGACCAGCTTGGGTGAGTCAAATTTACCCCAGATTCTTCGGGTTGGAAGGGGTTTGTGCTAGAGTTGAGCAACACATCACTACCTGAGATGTTTTCTGCGAAGAACGTAACAATCTGTGAAGAACGTAAAAATAAACTGTGATTTTAAAACGTGATATTAAAGAGCGACGTAAGCCCGGCGAAAGAACGAACCCAAATAAAATTATTTTGTTCGTTAAAGAAATATTGCATTCACGGGTTCCCATGCATTTTATGGACATTTTTGGGTACCTATTTCAGTATGCACCATTCATTACCCGTAATCTAATTGTGCATCGGTAACCTGTTTGTGTATTTTTAAAATAAATTTCTAGGAATACGCTTAGTGTTTCTGTCTCGTCAATTTTTTTGAACTGAAATTGTTTATTATGTATTGTTCTCAGCGACGGAAAATTATTTTTTGCGGAATTTCTTTTCTGCATTAGATGATAATTTTACAAAATGCAATTTATGCAGAGCAAAATTATCTTACAAAACCAGTACGTTGAATTTGAAACGGCACATGGAATGCAACATTCCACAATATCCATAAATTCTGAAAATTTTCGCCAAGATAGTATAAATTATTTTATTAATAAGTATAAAATATTATTTGTTGTACATATGCCCAAATAAAGTTATTTATTTAAAAAATGTGAATTACAAATGTTCTAAAATTGTTTCTGCAAGTGACGCACAATTGCCATCACCTTATGACGCTGCTATATCACGAAAACGGCAATCACAAGTGGAATCACAATCACAGGTTAAATTTACAGTTAAAAAAATGACTTTCACAGTTATAACAGTGATTTTCAAATCACGCTTTAGCTCGTCTCTAGTTTGTAATAAGCTCGGTTATAACCGCGGGTGGTGCCCATTGAAACGGTCTTCAATAGATCAATGTTCATTCATGTGCAACTTCTATGCCCGTTTGGGTGGTCTTTTAGAATCTATTGGTTTCATTGTTTAATGTCTTACAAAAGTATGGAAACATTTGATATTTTTTATAAATTTTTCAATGTTTTGAATTTCGCTAGAGACATAAAAATTTGACACAAATGTGGAATTCTCTAGATAGTAGCTTTCTCTTCAATGAGTTACAAGAAAAGAAAATAGTTTAAGAAAATGCTTTCTCCATAAATTCTACAACATTTAGTATCAGTTGAACTACCTGCCTACTTACTTTGCAAGTTTGGATCTAAAACTCAACAAACTTTAGACAAAATCAACATTTCTTAGCCTTTTGCATGAACGATTGACCATCGATTTCAAGATTTAAAAAAATACAGGTTTCCTGTGAGAATGACTAATATGACCCGGAATGTATTTAACACTAGTATTCGTTTACGCGTTGTTTTTAGTAGTTTGTGATGACTAATTGCGATAATATACAACCATGATTCGCACCCATTAACAGAAAGCTCAATAAAACACGTAATTACCGTGTTTCTTCTAATCGGTTATTTCCAAATTCATTTCCTCTTAATACATTTTTCGTTGACTATTCTACAAAAACATATGCATAACATTGGACGGAAACAACCTGGGCAATTTACAATAACTTGGCCAAGTAGTAAAAATTATCTTGAGGGAGAACAATGCATCGATTAAAGCCTGCTTAGCTTAGGCAATTAAAAATATTACTGGTTTTGTGAAGACGTCAGACTTATTTTGAGTTCATTGTTCATTGATTTGCAATGGAAACGTGTCAACGTTAATTTATTCACATTCTGAGAAACGAGCAATTGATAAGTGTATCTACATGTACACGTTATCGAATATAATGGAAATAACAGAAGAAACCAAGCTCGGACCATTTTCAAAATCACTTCCAAACGATACGGTTGAATTCTTTGGACATTCATAGCTTATCATTTCTGCTGCTTGCGAATGATATTGCTTGATGGCTTTTATTGTCATTTGATAGACACAATGGATTGTAAAAGCGGCGTACGGATCTACGTAGGTTCCTAAGCGGTTGTATTATTTCTTTGAACTCTTAAAAATTCTATAAAACTGGCGTATATTTTCCAACAAAGTCAGTAACTAAGTTCAAAACGGTTTCAAATGACAAAGTAAATGAAAAATAATAAATATTCCATAAAAGTTCCCTATTCAAACCCACAAAAAGTTAACCAATAAATGATAGATGAAACTATTGGTTTTTTTATTAAATAATGAGCAGATAAATAGTTCATTTTTTCCAAATAAATTCAATAATCTTATTTTTCGTTTCGTCTAAACTTCGTTCTTATTATTAGTGTGATCCAATCTTCTAAGCAAATCCAATTAAAACTAACACTTGCTTGTATCGAGTGATTGCACATTTTTCTGGGTCAGTAAATAGTTTTATTTATTCATTGTCAGTAGCACTAATCTAATCAAATGCAAGCTCAAGCAGATTTTTTGATCATTCAGTATTGTCTTTATAAAATTCCAAAAATTACATGGCAGTGTTTTGGAGTAATTTCTTACGATATTTGAAAACGCGCATTATCTGATAAAAATCACTTTCTGAAGTTCTTAAAGAAAAAAATTAGATGTTTTATCTATCTTTTTTTTATTTACGTGATGGGTTGTAATATGCAGCGGGTGTCTTTCTCAAACTCAAACCTCGAATATATTCGTTCAAACTTCAAATATAAAACTGTGCATAATAAGTGATAATTCCGTAAATTTGCATAACTGAGAAGCTCTTTAGGTCGAAAGCAGTCACAAAACTCGCATGTAATATTCTTCTTTTTCTTCCGAAAATTTCATGACACTGGAGGTAGATGTTTTCTAAAAAATCAAAACTTTCCAAATGCCCCAAACACCTTAAATTTGTATAATTGTGCAGCTCCTTAAGTCAAAAGCAGTAAAAAAACTCGCAATTAAAATTGTAAGTTTTTTTGCCGAAAATTTCCTAAGTTACTATTGTTTTTGAACACAACTCTCTCTGTACAAAAATCAAAACTCTGAAAAAAAAATCGCTTAAATGCACCAAACACCTTAAATTTGTACACAAATGGAACAGTCGAACGGCTGCCAACATTCAGGGTTCATTATCTTCATTACCGTTGTCAATGTGGATTTTTTTCAAAACAGCTTGACTCTAGCGAATACTCGTGGCAACCCAATGCATGTTCTTTTCGAAATATTGCCAAGAGTTGTCGAGTTATGGGCAAAAAAGTGTGCAAATAATGTGGCTGGCAGTCTCTCTAACACCAAATTTCATTTCCTCCGAAACTATGTACGAAAACCATGTTAATGGAAAATGCCATTTTGGTCTAGGTTCGAATCGTAAGTGAAAATTTTACGCATTTGCGGTTTTCAAAAAAATGAAAAATTACCAAAATTCAAAAAAAAATAATTTTGAGTTTTTCCTATAAATAAATTTTGGGGTTAAAAAATTTTACTGCCCCGCTAAAATTGTAGCAAAATCGCGTGTTTCCAGGAGCAACCAGCGCTTCAGGTCTTTGAAAATTTAAACTCCCCTGGCGCTGAAACGGTGACAAAAATGAACTTTTTACGTCACGTCTATGGGATTTTAAAGAGTTTTGAATTTCTGAAAAATGTTGATACCTGACCGAGTTACAGGCTAAAGAGTGGAAGAATATGCAAGTTTGAAAGGTTTACGCTTGCCAATATTCAAAGCCCATTTCCTTCCAAACTGTTGCAATTCCAAATTTTGTTATAGACAGTGAATGTGTCGAGAATACATTTTGCAAACAATCTGATGTTCTATTTTGAAAATGAGTTAATCGAGGTTAAAATTCAAAATATTTTATTCAGAAAATCGTCTTTTCGACATTCACATCATCATAACTTCCAAGATTTTCAATCGATTGCAATTTTCCGAGATGCAGTTATTATAGAAAATAGTACATTTTTCAACAAATTTAACAATTGCCAAATCGGACATATATTAACAGAATTATGCAGAAAAATTCTACACACAAAAAGCAAAAATCATAAAGCAGTTTTTCCAAAGAAATTACGGGCTTAAATCAACAAAAAACACATTGATAACATTTGTCTTAAAAAATCTTCAATATACCTTCGCATTAAAAATGCTTATGACTTTCAAATTTCTCAACCAGTTTCAATTTTGCAAATTACGATTTTTAGACAAAATCATAGTGCTTTAGAACGAGTTTTCAATGATCCAAATCGGGTCCGTATTAATAGAGCTACTTATGTGATGCACCATATAATTATAATAACAGCATAATTTCCATAATATGCGTGTCATCCGTGTTGGTGTTTGCCATCATTCAAAGTATTTATTTTGAAAATTTTATTCAGGAAAAATACAATTAGTCAACATAAACCCAGCACAAGGGGGGTCATGACCAGTCTTCTGGATCCACCCGTGATAGAAACACATCCAGAAGAATTACCTAAATATTAAATAGAGCTAAATCTTGAATCTTGATCAACTGTTATACCCGGTGTTATTCTCCTTTAGATAGGTACATATATGTAAGTTAACGTATTTGATTATTAAAAAAACACAAATCATATCTTTGGTAACTTATTGAGAATCATGCACTTAAGAGGATATTACATACTAATAATGCGTGCTATAATTTTACCTACTTGATATTTCGTATGTCTGTATATGTTCTAACTGAGCGTAGACTGGAATTCCGTATTATCATTTATGTCTTTCGGTATCGCCACTCTCCGATAAACTAATCGCAATTCACAAGTACTGCCGCAAGTACCAGTTCATATAAGCCACCCAGACTAATGCAATTTATTTAATACTTTTCAGAGTTGTGGCTACAAGATAGCACAATATGTCGGCAGGCAACAATTTCAGATTCATTACTTGTTCAGTGCTTCTGATTTTTAGTTACTTTGCAGAAAATGTCGCAAACGAACCTACACCCATCGTTATGTGGCATGGAATGGGTAAGTGCCAGTAGTACTATTAGTCCAATTCTTTGGTCTTGATTTCGATTTTCTCGCTTCCGATAAACAGAGTTCAAGGCCTCAAGTCTTTGTTGATTACAAGCATTCAATAAATTGTTGCTTCATTTCAGTTTGGGATGGTTTTACATCGTCTTTGTTAAGTACGTATTACAGTACGGAGAAAGTACGGTTTGGAACTCCGATGAATTATTAATTATTACTACGTAACTTATAAGATTCAACTTGATGGACTGATTATAAATAAATTCATAATGACAAAAGCTTTTAACTGCGCGCATAAAAACAGAATCGTCATTCATATTTCACAGTCTTGATTTATGAATTATGATATTTTTAATTCTGAATCAAAATGAATTTCGTATGTTCCTTTTTTGCGATTATTCTGGTTTTTATCAAGAATGGTTTTTGCTTCCATCCTTTCTGGAAAAAACATACGAATCAGCCCGTATGATATCATTTTATGGCAATATTTCCAGCTTCAGTACTCACTTTTCACAACATTGTTGTGCCTACTTAACTTATGATCTGGAATATCACCTTTCAGATCTTTTCACATAAGAATCATTCTTTTCTCATTTAACAATTTAGATATTTATTAGCTTGTACTTTTTTCCATTCTTTATATCATGGTTCTTTAGTTTTTTAAAGCCCTTTATGAAATTTCAGGTATTTTTCAATAACATGCTTCTTATTTCTTGGCTTTGCAACTTGGTCAATCTCTATGACTTGCATTATGGAGTGCCCAGGACTGATAATTTCCAAACAATTACTGTTTTTTCCTCCATTGTTATAGACGTAATTTACTTCCTTGATTTCAAGTGTGGTTAGCTGAGTCGAATTGTCATGAAGATATAACCAGATCGAAAAACCAGTTATAAATAAAAAAGTTTATTATTATTTGTAAACTGTGTACTTGAAAACATTTGAGCTCCAAGGCATTTGCTGTGGAAAACCAAAACTAATAATACCAATTTAATGCTCTCGAAGCCGTAAACTCGCATATTAGTTTTAAAAATAGCCAAAATAATAAAACGAAACGATCCTTTCGAATAGGTACATATTGAACTAAATATAAATAAATTACTATTTGCACACTATACGTAATTAATTGGCCATGACCTGACTGTTGATTACTGTCGTCTACCGGAGATTTTACGGTTCGTCTAATTAATAGTGACAATTATTTCAATTAAACATCCATCCTTAAATTTTTCAATTATTTCAGCTTTAAGTTAATAACTTACTTAAGCAAATTTTAGATTTTCATCATTTATCCACACTATTGCAATAGGTAGCACTCAGCACAACTAATAGAAAGAGTCAATAATGTTAAACTGCAAATGAATTATTCGACTATAAGACTACTGAAATGATGATCATAAAATGAAATTAGCCATTGAATGATATCTAAGTCAATTATATAAATCTATTTTAATCGCCCAACGCTTAAAGGCAGACAGATAACATAAAAAGTCGATGTACTTCTAAAATACTTCTCTACACGTGGATCCTGCCTGATACAAGTAATAAATACATATAAAAATCCATACATTTTGCATCTGGTCAATCGTTCGCTACTTCTCCCATTTATCAGATTTTCGATCCCATCATTTCTCATAACATGGCCGTAAGAGAGAGAGCTTATTTTTAAGATTCTTCTATAGCTGGTCATTTCAAACCTCCCAATTTTTCTTCAGCAAGGACCTTAAAAATTCATGGCCCTGCGTTTGTTGCCTTTGGAAATACATCAATCGTAATTTTTTATTTCAATTTTAATGTCATTCAAATTTTTATTTCAGTGCCATTCCAATGAATATTTTAATTTTCCTTCAATATTCCTTCCATCGGTAATGCAAGCTCCCAGGCTGTTTACTTCCCTTGTGTGTTTTTATTTTTATTGTCCTTTTGTATTTTTTTTAATGCGCCGTAATATTCAATTAGTTGAACAAATGACTGGTTGTCTGACTGCACTAACAGACTTGTGTCGTCTGCGTAACGCAAATAGGAAATGTTTCTGCGTCCGATCGATAGTTTCCCGTCCAGTGTCGAGTGCCTTTCTACAGAGCCATTCAAAGCAAATATTGAGGAAGAAGGTAGAGCAAAGGATACATAGGCAGTGATGACAATTGGATAATTTATCCATTTGCACAGAGGGTTTATTTGGTTTTTATTAGGTCGATTATTTGTTCTTGCACACTCATTTTTTTTGTAAGATTTGCTACATTTTTGCAGATTTTATCTAACGGTGTCAAAAGTCTTTGAATAGACGGGAAAATTGCTGGTACGTTGAATTTTTCACCAGTTGTAACTACGTTAGTAAGCAGGTCTCGTGTTCCTCTTAGCTTAAGTAACAAAGTAGTTCCCAGAATATTTACGGGTAATTTAAAAAGTAGCTTGCACAAATTCCGTGTCAGCGATAAATAACTGATTAATAAACACATTTATTGCGCTAGAACCATTAAACTTATTTGGGTACCTCAGTAAACTTGAAATTACGTTTTTAGTTTAATGAACAAGATTTATTATTGGCATTATATTACAATACAAAATTTTCAAAGCATGTATAACCAATATAAATCGATTAAATGAGCTAAAGAAAAAAAATTAAGAGCTCTAGATCGCATTTTATATTATATTCTCATACTTCTTTTGTATATTTTAATCATCGTTCCTATATTATTGATTATTTTAAAGCCATTGTGTCCAAATACGATTAAGAATTTGTAGAAACTTTTCTTAACGATCTCGGTTACCGCAAAAATGTACGTTTCTGTTTCAAAAAGTTCCTGAAACGTTCTGAGAAACATCTAAAGCGTATTTAACTTATTATTTTCTATGCTACTAATAAATTAAACATTAGGGAGGGACAACAGGATTATTTACAAATCATCACTATGCAAATCAATTTAAGTTTGTTTAATACTAATTGCTAAATCTTAAGTTCAAAATCATTGTGGTTAATTTAATAAATTTTCCGCATTTGCAAAATGACCGTCAGCTCCTCCTAATAGTTCAAAGGAACAAATAAAACTGTATTTTTGGCTTACACACCAAAGCACCAAAAATGAAAAAGTAACATCGCATTTATGTTTTCGAGAGCATAATTTTACCATTTGAAGCACGTCCTGTAGGTTTCTATATATGCATGCACAGACGATGATGAGCGCGATTGCAATTCGAAATATTTAAATGTCTGCTTTAATCATCCAACATGAAAATATTTTGTTTTATCTAAGGTGATTCCTGCTGCGCATTTTACAGTCTTGGAGCCATAAAGGAAAAGCTGAATGCATCTATTCCTGGAGTTTACGTGCACTCATTGAAAATCGGTGATAATTTCCTTGAGGATGTTGAAAATGGGTAGGAATTGCCATCTGTGGATGGTAGATATATAATAATAATTCAATTCGTTTTAATAATTTTAGGTACTTTATGCATCCTGACAGTCAAATCGAGATGGCTTGTGAAAAAATCCAGCAGGATTCTCAATTAGCCAATGGATTCAATGCGATAGGATTTTCGCAAGGAGCTCAATTTTTGTATGCAACCGTACGTTTAGAATCAGGATAGGATCTAATTGCAACACATTTTTGTCAGGAGAGCTTTAGTGCAAAGATGCCCAACTCCGCGTATAAAGAACCTAATTTCAGTCGGAGGACAACACCAAGGAGTTTACGGTCTGCCCAACTGCGGAGCTTTATCGAATAACGCTTGCGATTACATTCGGAAATTGCTCAACCATGCAGCTTACATTGAGTAAGTGATTTAAAACAATAATTGTCTATACTGATCATTCGTGGATTTTAATAGTTGGGTGCAAAAAGGTTTGGTGCAAGCTACCTACTGGCATGATCCTTTGAATGAGGAAGAATACAAGAAAAACAGCTCGTTCTTAGCCGACATTAATAATGAGCTAGTGATCAACGAGACATACAAAACCAATCTTTTGGTAAGCTATAGTAATATGTTCCAAGTAAAAAGTTATATTTAGACTTAATCCAGTGATCCATCAAACATTCGATTATAAAATAATCCAGTGTCATAATTATGTTGTTTTAAAAAACATCTAAATGCACTTAGTTTTGATGTTTTATCGGGTTTTAGATGTTCAGGTTTCTACATGTTTAGGTTCTGTGCGCCCTTCACGTAATGAATGTTGCTCTTTTCTTCATTCCCTCTATTTCAGTTTATAAAACCACAAAATATATTTTTTAATTGCTCAATTTTGAAAATCACTGCAATTTTTTTCAGTTGAAACAGCTTAAAAAATTATGTCTACTTAAAAATTCATATTTTAAAAACGTCCACCAGCACTTCGACTTAGACATGGTCTGATTAGTTTGTATTTTGATTAATTGCGAATTCGTGTTGGTAATTACCGCTATAAAACTTACTTTTCTGCAGTTAAATGCATCGCAAATGAGCTCATTAAATCCAAAATCGTATTGATCTAAATTCTGGTTTTGCTAGTTTTCAAGAACCTTTTTTGAATTTGTTTCTCAGACTTTGATTTGGCTAAGGAATAATCTAAATATTTTACAATGATTGTGTCAGAGTAGCTTTAGCAACGCATGTATGTATATTATGAAACATTGCGTGGATTTTAATGAGTGAATTTTGAAAATAGATTAGCCATTAGAATAGAGCCAACAAATTATAGCCATTTTGTTTACTATATTTTTTGCTTTCATTTAAATCATTTTTCAGTTAAATTCATTATTTATTGTCTTCTAACGGCATTTTTAGACAGCAGCAGCTTAATTCGTTAACAATTGTCGATTTAGATGCGAATAAAGAGAGAAATAGGACCAGCATTAATGTGAATTTAATTTTAAAATATTTCATAAAATGTGATATATAAGTTGTAGTGAGTATGGGATAGTGAGGAATTATATAACGGAGGATTTCTCACTTCGAATTCTAGAAGCATTCTAACGGATAGTAAAGAATCATTGAAAAACTGAAATTTTTTAATGCTATGGAGCCAAAAATAGTGAATTTTAATCAAAATGTTTTACAAGTTTGAACAAAATAACGTATTTGGAACAAAAAAGTTAAAATTTTAGGTGGGTAAAACTATTTGCGGGTAAAGCCCTTTACAATAAATGAAAGCTGAACTCATTAATTGGACATTGTTTTACATATTTTTGAACCATGTATTTTTTGAATATGAAATTTCCTATTTATTCTTATTGAATTCATTTTAGGGCCTGGAAAACTTCGTGTTAATCAGATTCGATAATGACACTGTTGTTCAACCTGTGGACACTGAATGGTTTGGTTTTTACAAACCGGGACAGTCTGTGGAGAAGCAAACCTTACAAGAGTCAGCTATATATACTGAAGTGAATAAAATAAACAATTAGCGGAAAAAAAAACTTACGTTTGATTTTCAGGATCGTCTTGGTTTGAAGCAACTGAATGAAGACAATCGTTTAAAGTTTCTTTCTACATCTGGAAATCATCTTAGGTTCGAATGGGAGTGGTTTGAAGAGAACGTTGTCGACCACTATTTGCGAAATTGAAATAAATCATAAAATAGTGTCAGTTTTGCAAAAAAATGCTTAAAAAATAAAATTGAAAAACAAGTAACAAATCGGTGTTTTATTTACCTATTCAATTTTAGCTTCTTTGAAACACTGCGGTTTAAACTGAACAACTGAACAGTTGCTGCAGAGTAATTTAACATTTTTGTTGAAACGAAGAAGTCAAGTAATATCCGAAAGAATATAAAATAATGGAAGAAGCAATAAAAAGAACAAGCCATCTGTAGCGTATTTGCGAGTTTTTCTGTTGTATTTTTGCGAGTTCTTTTACAAATAGAGGCTTATTTAGTTGTGGGATACTCTTTATTTATCCTCGCGTTAACACTACTAAACGCAGAAATTGCTTAATGTAGTTAGAAGTTTCATAAAGTTGTCAAAAACACTAGTTTAATTAACCGCAGAGAAACGCTTCTATTCCGCAATAAAATATAAACGCACGTTTTCGTCAAGCCAATATTATACATATGCCTGGAAATGGAAGCTATTGTACTATCCAACAGTGACTAGCTTAATTTAATCCAATTTAAAACGTTTAGTAGGCAAATTTATTCGGTAGAGCCAAACCCGTAAATTTCAGTTAACCATCATCGATGCCTTGTAGAGCTACTGTTCGAGCGATTAATCGATCAAGCAAGTAGGTAATTTATTGTTAATTTACAATTTATTAAATCTATTTAAATATGGAACAAATGTGCGGCGTTTGGATTAACCAATCTTTCAGACCGCATTTTTACTTTCATTTAATAACGCATCGTTAACTGAGTCTATGTATAGATAAACCTCAAGGTTCACGTTTTACTCGAAACAAGTTTGATGGTATGTAATAAGATAAGAAATCCAATGTTTCAGTATACGGAATAATGTAGTGAAAATTATAATTTGATTTGTTATGTGAATGAAGGAAGTGCACGCTTAAAATATTCATTAAACTTGCATATGTATATTGAGAGTAATAACTTGAGGTATGTATCTAGCTATTAAGATTAAAAATTAGAAGTTAATCAATAAAATATATCTGTGATTGTTGACATGCTCTCATTCCTCTTACTTTCCTTATTTTACGTTATTGATTCAATTTTTCCGTACTGACGTGTATTTTTTCTCTAGATGCATTTGAATACTTGATATTTTATACCTAATCAATTCAGTACTTCAAAGTTTTCTAATTCCTTTAAATTATTTCCGTTAGCATTTTGTAAAAAGGTTTAATACAAATTTGTAACAATTTTGATGTAAAATACTGGAAATATTCAAACATATAAATATGATCAATTTTATTTTACAGACAAAAGAGTGGAAAGTAGACATTTACAGTATGAGTAAGTTGCGAGTTCTCTTCCGAACTGTGCTGGAAAAACATCCCATAATAGGAAATTCGGTTGTTTATGGTACACTATGTGTAGCTGCTGAAGCGTCGCAACAAACCATCAACAAAAAAATATTGGTAAGTAATTAAACTTCCAAAATTTTGTTTCCCAAAATTATTGTTTCCCGCTATAAATGAAGCAGTAATTAAGCTAATCTCATAATTATTGGAAATATGTATAGTGATCAAACTTCATAATTTTAAAAATGTTAATTAAGTAGTTACTTAATATATTTGACTTTGTTCATGTATAATTTTAAAACGGCGTTAATTTCGATTTAAATTTATTCTCGTAGTCATTGTAATTTAAATTTTAAATTTAAGTTTCCTAACTTTGTTTTCCACTTTTGTCTGCTTCATTAAAGAAATCGTTTAACCGATGGGAAATTCAGTATAAGCACTTTAAAATATTTAAAATCGAATTACATTTTATCAGCTTTGCCTAGAGGGGTTTCCAAAAATGAAGACTAATCTAAGATTCGATACTTCTTTTGAAGTGAAATTAGGAACTTTTTTACCTTTACCAACCAAAATATATTGACTCTCTAAAATCTGATTGTTGGATTTATTATGAAGCTTTCACATTTTTTCGCATAGAAGCTCAAATAAAGATATTTTTTTAGAATAAACCATCGCAACCTTTGGACTTGGAGACTATAGGAAGATATGGAATTTATGGAACTGGAATAGGCGGGCCTTTGCTGGCAGTATGGTAGGTTCGTATTAATTTTCAATGAAAATGTAATTCATACATAATTTTATGAATTTCTTATCTAATTCTTGAAATGTAAGCATAGTTTGTTGTGTATTTTTACTCATCCAATGCGACTTCGATAATCGGAATCCATTAAAACCGGGTACATTATAAAAAAACGGTTTTAAGAATTGTGTAATTGACGAAAAAATGAAAAACTTATGATGCAGTATTAATTTGTTTAACCATTTGTTATTTCTTATTGATTTGCTTTGCTTTAACACAAGAACTGAAACTTTTCTCCTTCTTCGTTCCTAATAGTTGAGTTTGCACTGTTAGTTTCCGGACCTTCGTTATCACTGTTAGGGTGTTCTTTAGTCGTATTTGAGTCCTCCAGCGGTAAAAAATGTCATCAATATCCTGAAATGGCTTTTTTCGTCATATTCGTTCGGCTCAAAAGCCGACGCAATTTTGCCGAAAAGGCCTATCTCGCCTTCACGTTGTGCATGAGATTTTGTCATCTCGTATTTTTTTTTTGTAATGTAAATATTGTGTTTTTGCGGGAAAACTACCATTATTTCCAAATTCATGTTTTACTGATTGAATGAAGTTTTAAATTCTCTTTCCGGTGGAAGAAAACCCGTCTTTGTGGCTCAAATGGTTTTTGAGATGTGGCGAAAAAAGCGACGGTATGTTTGAGCCTAATTGGGGCCAAACCGCTTAAACCTAAAAGTCAGCTTAAAATATTGAATTTTATGTAAATACATAATATTTCCCAAAAATTTCGTAAATGGACAATTAGTGGTCTATTCAGTAGTGTAGAAATGGGGGCCCTAACTCAATTCGCACCCAAGATATCTCCAAAATCGTGGAGATGTGCATGAATTGTGTGAAAACTGAAACTATTTGCTAACTTAGGTACCACTTAGTGAATGGGGTTTTAAACTATCTACCCAATGGTGAAAAAACGGTTCTTATGATACCTATTAGGAAAAATGAAAAAATGTGTGGTCATATTTGAGCCGAGTTCCCAATTTTGGTGTAAAACAAAGTTCTTTTGAAGCCTTGGCTATTTGCTGTCAGTAAACATTTTAAGCTAATGGATTTTAATATTTTAACGTTTGACGAACGAAAAATGTTGGGTTCAAACTTTTATGCTTTTATCAAAAATCAATTATTATTTATTATCCAAGATCGGATTGTAGAAGAATCTGGTTTACTGAAGGTCCGAATTATCGAGATCGTACGTTATTTGAATTGAAATATTGATGGCCATATCACTTATAACAATGTTTTTTCTTTGAACAGGTATAGATATCTAGACAAGAAACTACCAGGCGCAACAGCAAAAGTTGTCGTTAAGAAAATGCTTATTGACCAGTTTTTATTCACACCTCAGCTACTGGTCATCTTTTATGTTAGTAAGTAATCAATAGTATTTTAAAAATAGCCAAAGCGTTTTTTAGTTGATGCAAATTTTTAAAATGTATAAAGCAGGTTGAATGTTTTGTCGAATCAGTAATCTTTCACAATACCAGCAAATCCGAAGTTCAAAGTGAATAAAATACTTGAAAATTAAAAGAAAAAGAGTGGAAGAAGGTTGAATAGGAAAACACTTCGGATTTATGGAAACACAATTTATTGTACATACCTAAGTATTTTAAAAGACACACGACAAATAAAACACAGCCAGACAAATGCAAAATGAAGGCGAGTTACCAACTTTTATAACTTTTCAAACATTTTGCATACAATCCCAGAATGTGTTTAAGTTCAGAAAAATATTTTGTCTTTTTTTGCAAAGAACATATTTTTAACCTTTTCTTGGCCTGGGTGGGCGTTTTCAAGAGGTGCTGATGGAGCACCGGATGAAGATTAAATGTATGCAAATTTTCATAGGGCTTACATGTTTGACAGTACAAAGCATTCAAGACGAATTTATCCGAAAAATTGTTTGTTATCTTTACATATACATCTTTGGTATCTTTGGTACTACTTTCTTTAACAACCTTATTATTCATTTTCAGTATTTTTGCATCTAAAACAAAAACTTTTTTTCAGCGATGAGCATTTTAGAACATAAAGAAGACCTGCTAGCTGAATGCAAGAGCAAATTTGCCCATACCTTTTTGGCGAACTGTTTGTTTTGGCTACCAGGACAAGCCATTAATTTTTCCTTGGTTCCCAGCATATACAGGGTGACTTATGTGGGAACCTGCTCTTTTGCCTGGATCAGCATTTTGTGTTGGCTGAAGCGGCAAGATGTGGCTTCTTCGAAACCTGATGATAGTTGATGCTAGTTCTAGACACTAATTTAATGTTGTCGAATTAAATTTTAGTAGGTACCCAATTGTTTTATAAACCTGCTTGTACAATTTCATATAAAAATATAGCGAGTTAACTTGCAGCAGCAAAAGTGGTTTTTTCCAAATTATTAAGCAATCAAAAACACTTGGAATATTGGTTCTATCTCCAGCCTTATACTGATTACCAGAATGTGACGTCGCTTTACATGTAATGAAGCCCGAGTACCTGATACACTAAAGCGAATATAAATAATGAGTTCTACATAAACAGTAGATCATAAACTAGCAACGTGCGGCATCACTTGAAAATGCTGGCATTTTCCATAGTTACATTGTGCCTAATTGCTTTTTTGCAATACACTTCAAGTGAACCGTGTATATTGTCCACATTCGACGACGTCGAAGAAGCGGTGAAATGCCAGCAAATAATTGTGGACAATTTGGCAGTACCGGCTGGCCAAACATTGAAACTGAATCTGACTGAAGGCGCTGAAGTTATTTTCCGAGGCAACATTTCTTTTGGGTTCGAACATTGGGATGGGCCTTTGGTGACCATCAACGGGACAGGAATTACTGTGCGAGGCGATTATGGTAAAGTAACTTTTTTTAAGTCCCCACAGATTAATAAAATTTTACTCTTCAGACTCAGTGCTGGATGGCTTAGGACAATCCTACTGGGATGGTCAAGGAGGTTGGAGCAATTCCAAGCCCCAGTTCTTTACCATTGAGGCATTTGGTTCCACCTTCAGAGACATTAAAGTGATTAACAGTCCGAAAGACGTTGTGCAGATTACCAATTCGGATAATGTGCTTTTTACCAATTGGATCATTGATGACTTAGCTGGAGATCCTGTATGTATTTGTGAACTATTTCCAAGATAAATTTAATTTTGGTGTAAGGTGTAGAACTAAAAAGTATTCGAATTTAGGGAATAGCTGAAGCAGGGAAAGAAGGACACAATACTGATGCTTTTGATGTTTGGAACTCCACGAATGTTATCATATCGGACTCCGTAATCTTTAATCAAGACGATTGCGTAGCTTTACGATGTGGTAAACACTTTTAGTGTGTTGATTTAAATAGAGTAATTATGGAAAAAGTTGTTAATACTTTCAATGCTTTTTCTTTCAAGCTTTCAAAAAAGTTTTTAAAAAGTTATCAGTTAGGACTCGAAGCACTTCAACACAAACTTTATCGTTAAACTCTTGAACCGATTGTTGAATTATTGTGAAAATATTTTCAGGAGAGAATATTACGGTTTCAAACTTGTACTGCCATGGAGGTCACGGTCTGAGCATTTCAGTGGGTTTCAGCAACGATTCAATTGCACTTAACACTATCCAGAATGTTTCTTTTGTAAATTCTGTCATGGATGGTGGACGGAACGGCATCCACGTCAAAACGCATGTGGATGGAGGCATTGGAAATATCACGGGGGTGATTTATAAAAACATAACCATGCGAGGTAGAAACGAATTTAAGAACCGTTGAGTCCCGAATGAATAATTTCTGTTTTGTACTTTCTACTGCAGCGATCACTTACAATGGAATTCTGATACAAGAAAATTACCAAAACAAGCCTCCTTCGGATACCTTGAGTGATGTGGAACCAAAGAATAACATACCAATTAGAGACTTGGTTCTTGAAGATGTAACTGGAAGCGTTGGAAGCTCAGCAACACCGGTCGAGATTATCTGCGCTGATGAAGGCTGCTTTAATTGGATTTGGTCCGGAGTTCGCATAACCGGAGAACAAGAGAATAAGTGTAACTTTGAACCCGATGGATACAGTTGCACCGATAATTCCAGCGAACTTGTTAGATAAAAATAGCAAACTTTTGTAATCGGAAAATAAAACCCTTAATAAATTGTTTTTGTAAGACTTTAAATTTTAATTGAAATGTATATAATTTTTTGAACGTATTTCTGCTGCTACTGAAATTCGGTCTGAAAGTGCCATTATAACAAATAAACTATTATTTCTTGTACACAATCTACCATACAATAGCATACAATTAGCACCAGCAACCAACAATTAACGTCAATACAAAATAATCGAAAGTAGGGGGGTTGAAAATCAGAAAATAAAGGAAAATAGCAACGGGAACAAACATTTTGCTAAGAAGAAATAACAAAGAGATTTCAGGTAAGAACTGATTCTGAACTGTGCTAAAATGACTCAACAAAACGATCGATAAAAGCAAGGAATTAAACATAAGTTCTATCAGTTTTTCTATAGATTTATCTGTAATATTCATAATTGGGCAAGACAATGTATGATTCGTGGAAAAGCTGCATCTTTCGCTTGAACGCTTGAAATTTTAAAAAGTTTTTTTTTAGCTTCTAGAGTTGTTGACATATTATTAAAACTAATTTCTTATTCTAAACATTATTAGACATGGCAATTGATTTTGATTGTTAAATTCTCATCGTATTCATTTTTCTGGGATTATGCTATTTTTACTATACCAAACTTTTTTTAACGGTCCTTTTTTTGACTCTTGGATTTTGTTCGTATCTGCCCCGGTTCAGCGTGAATTGTAAGGGGAGGTATATTATATTTTAAAAGAGTAGACACGGTTCCATATTAATAATATTTGATTTGGTGTTATAAAGAAGATTTAATAGTTTACATTTTTTCTATTCGCTGCTCTCTTCGATTTTTCTAATAGTGATTTCCATGTTTTGTTCTTTCTTCATTGGGGTTTTGAGGGCGCTTTTTTGATCTTCAAGATCTATTATTTGAAATGAAACACATACAATTAGTTAGCTAATAATCGATGAAAACCAAGTGGCATTTAATTTAATTCCCTTAAATGCTCATTTGGCAAACTATTTATAATTCTGGCCTAACTTTTCAGCCAAATAATTCAAATTCAAATTCAAAATTTATTAAAAATAACAGAATATAGTTAATTGTAAACAGAAAATTATTTGTCAATTTACAATTCATATAATGTAAAAATTATTTGTTGAGTACCCAGATACCTTGTACCTTAAGTATGTACTCTTGAGGTTACAATTTTTTTTTATATCAGTAATCATATTTTTATTTTCTGTCCTGGTTCAACAGAAATCCACATAGCTTACGATACATGTATATTCTTACCTAAAATTAGCAACTTAAAACATTTTCCCCAGAACTCAACTTTGAGAAAGTATCTGAACAAATGTGTTCCTGTGTATAGTAATATATTCCCTAAATTTTTTATTAAATAAATTGAAGTTATTTATTGATCTTATTATACTTGGCAATAAATTATACAATTTTGGGGCTACATAATTAAGAAACTTAAGATGAATGGTTCGATTATTTTTTTCAGGTAGAGCAAGAAAGTTGTTAGATATTTGTCTTGTGTTGTGGTTATGTTTTACATATGTTTGAATGAGTTTTACATATGTTCAAATAATGATCATCCGTTTTGCGTGAACACTGAGAACGTTTTATCGAAACCGCATTTAGTATTTAGTGATAGAGTTAATTTATTACACTTTAGTGGAACAACTGAACGTAAAAATTACGTTTTTCTTGCAAAGACTAAGCAATTTCTTGGGTCTCTTTTCACGATCTAGCGGGAGCCTTTAGTCATCTTTGGTTTTTGTATAAATCAGACTCTGAAAAATCTACAATATGCTTATTAAATCAAAATTATTTTGCAATTATTTTTGAGAGCTTTTTCCTGTTAAGCCAAATGAACCCAGAATATTTGATGTTTAAGTGAACTATTGCTTCTAAAATTAATTGATTTTAGTTATAAAAACATGATTTCTGAAAATGCTGCAAAACTCCTAAAAGGTAAATGGAAATTGTTTAAGAAGACAAGACAAAACATTGTCGCCTGACATTCAAGTGATAGACAAAAGACGAGCAGATTTATTAATAATATTTTGCAGTCAAACAAATTTTGATCAAAGTTAATCCAAATTAGAGCCACAGTTTATGAAAATAAAAATAAACCTATCAATAGTTTTTTGAAACAATTTTAAATTTTCAAATTCAATATTCAATAAATTTTGCAATTCTGGATATATTATTTTAGATGTAGCAGAATAAATTTAAAATGTGTTTATTATTAATTTGTTCTTCCAAAATAAAATTAAGTGGCGCTTGGAGGAATGCAAAAACCTCTCATCGGCAGATTTCGATCGAGTATTTTGGTCGAAAACATAAGCATTTTGTTTTATTGTGCGTCACTCACTTATTAAATATAAGATGAACAGAATGAGCAGACTTGCATTAGTATTTTCAATCGACTCATACGTCGAGTGAAAAAATGAGTGTGTGGAATATTTCCTTGTGGTTTGCGATCCTGTTTCTACGGCAGGGTTTTGGCTGGCGTGACTTAAAATCAAGAGGAGAAATCCAAGAAGGCACAACCAACTCCAGGAAAATTGTCTAGGAACTTTACTCAAAACCGCAATTTTAGGATGCACCGTAACAGATTTTGCTGATATACCGTTCGCCATTGAGGAATGCAGTATTATAGTGATGGGAAGCTTTGAGGTACCTGGAGGCCAAATTATGGAGCTGAATCTAAGAGACGATACGACGGTGATTTTTGCGGGCAATATCACATTTGGTCATGCCGAATGGGAAGGTCCTCTTGTTGCTATTAATGCCAGCAACGCTATTATTTTAAGTGAAGATGGTAAATCGCTTGACCAGTTTAATGGATTTTTTTTACTATTTTCGGATGATATCTAGATGTTATTTTGGATGGACAAGGCCAACTTTACTGGGATGG
Source organism: Dendroctonus ponderosae (assembly GCF_020466585.1). Lineage (NCBI taxonomy): Eukaryota > Metazoa > Arthropoda > Insecta > Coleoptera > Curculionidae > Dendroctonus > Dendroctonus ponderosae. Next base: position 22,955,653 of record NW_026017110.1, read on the forward strand.
TCTTGGGGAATGGGGTAGCCCTAAACCGTTTTTCTTCGTCATGCAGTTGCATAATTCCATTATGACCAAGATGCACATTCTAAATCCGCCGATGCATTGTGCGATTTTATCCGATTCTTCCAATGTGGAGCTTTCTGACTGGGTGATTGATAGCGAGGCTGGAGATGGGGTTAGTTTGGAGAAAACATTCCCTGAAAACTAATTTTAACATTAACTTCTTAAGACCCCTAAAGCGAAGAACACTGATGGTTTTGATGTTTGGAACGGCACCAACATTGTCATTAGAAACTCATACGTTTTCAACCAGGATGACTGCGTGGCTCTAAGATGCGGTAATCAATATATTTTGTAAAATTTAAGTATTTAAAACTCTTGGTTTTCTGGAAAAGGTGTAAATATGTTACTGGAAGACATGACTTGCTATCACAGTTATGGCTTAAGTCTCTCAGTAGGATTCACCACTGACTCCTTGGAGCAGAACACTCTTGAGAATGTGACGATTAGAAACGCGTTTCTAAGCGGTGGTCGGCAGGCTATTCATATAAAAACGCATGTAGATGGCGGCCCAGGATTAATACGGAATGTCACATACAGTAACATTGAATTCGAAGGAGTTGAACGCTATGGTGTGATAATTCACGAAAACTATCAGGATCCTACAAATTCAACCTCACCGCCCGATCCAAAGAACAATGTTCCAATAGTCGATTTAACTTTAGAGAACATCAAGGGAACTACTTTAGATTCAGCTGTGCCCATCTACGTGTTATGTGCGGAAGAAGGGTGTTTCGACTGGAAGTTCAACAATATCATGATCGAGTCAATTAACAAGAATAATTGTACAGCTGCACCTGAAGGCATTATATGCTAACGATTTTTATATAGCTTTACTCAAATTAGCACCAATCAAATGGAAAAATAGTTACATTTTGATGCATACTGAATATACATTGTACATCGTTTAGAACGCAGAAAATGTGGAAATATGACACGTGCAGATTTATTAATAAGCATTCGTCGTCAAACAATGTTGTTAGTTAAAGCTGATGCAAATAAAACGCCAAATTTTAGTGGTCTAAGCATTAGAAAGTTCCCGATGGTTTCAACAAGCAAACTATCAATAGTTGTGTACAACTATTTTGAGTTTTAGAGCACAAAAGTTGAGGCATTTATATCTTGAGTAAGTTCCCCGATTCTGGATAGATTATTTTAAATGTAGCAGAATAAATTTAAAATGTTGAGTTTTTTATTCAAGGTTCTTCCAAAATAAAATTAAGTGGCACTTCGAGGCATGAAGAAACCTCTCATCGGCAGATTTTCATCGAACACACAGATACGCATTTTGTCTTATTACGCGCCACTCATGTATCAAATATAAGCGCTGAACTCGATGAGCAGATTTGCATTATCATTTGCAATCGACTCCAACGTCGAGTGTAAAAATGAGTGTCTGGAATATTTCATTGTGGTGTTTGGTCCTGTTTTTACAGCAAATTTTTGGCTGGAGTGGCCTAAAGTCAAGGGGCGAAATCAAAGAAGGTACAATCAATTAAAGGTAAATTGTCTAGAAATTTTAATGGAAAACGCAATTATAGGATGCACAGTAACTGATTTTGCTGATATACCATTCGCCATTGAAGAATGCAGTGTTATAGTGATGGGAAGCTTTGAGGTACCAGGAGGCCAAATTATGGAGCTGAATCTAAGAGACGATACGACGGTGATTTTTGCGGGCAATATCACATTTGGTCATGCCGAATGGGAAGGTCCTCTTGTTGCTATTAATGCCAGCAACGCTATTATTTTAAGTGAAGATGGTAAATCGCTTGACCAGTTTAATGGATTTTTTTTACTATTTTCGGATGATATCTAGATGTTATTTTGGATGGACAAGGCCAACTTTACTGGGATGGTCTTGGGGAATGGGGTAGCCCTAAACCGTTTTTCTTCGTCATGCAGTTGCATAATTCCATTATGACCAAGATGCACATTCTAAATCCGCCGATGCATTGTGCGATTTTATCCGATTCTTCCAATGTGGAGCTTTCTGACTGGGTGATTGATAGCGAGGCTGGAGATGGGGTTAGTTTGGAGAAAACATTCCCTGAAAACTAATTTTAACATTAACTTCTTAAGACCCCTAAAGCGAAGAACACTGATGGTTTTGATGTTTGGAACGGCACCAACATTGTCATTAGAAACTCATACGTTTTCAACCAGGATGACTGCGTGGCTCTAAGATGCGGTAATCAATATATTTTGTAAAATTTAAGTATTTAAAACTCTTGGTTTTCTGGAAAAGGTGTAAATATGTTACTGGAAGACATGACTTGCTATCACAGTTATGGCTTAAGTCTCTCAGTAGGATTCACCACTGACTCCTTGGAGCAGAACACTCTTGAGAATGTGACGATTAGAAACGCGTTTCTAAGCGGTGGTCGGCAGGCTATTCATATAAAAACGCATGTAGATGGCGGCCCAGGATTAATACGGAATGTCACATACAGTAACATTGAATTCGAAGGAGTTGAACGCTATGGTGTGATAATTCACGAAAACTATCAGGATCCTACAAATTCAACCTCACCGCCCGATCCAAAGAACAATGTTCCAATAGTCGATTTAACTTTAGAGAACATCAAGGGAACTACTTTAGATTCAGCTGTGCCYATCTACGTGTTATGTGCGGAAGAAGGGTGTTTCGACTGGAAGTTCAACAATATCATGATCGAGTCAATTAACGAAAATAATTGTACAGCTGCACCTGAGGATATTATATGCTAACGAGTTTTATGTACGATTTATTAGCGATTTGGATGTAAGTTGATAGATTAAATATATGTTTGTGAATCGGAAATGCTTTGGCTTGGGATCCAAAATACTGTGTCCCACTTATGAAAATATTAATTAAACTGTTGGAGACCAAAACATGTTCAATTCTACTTGAAAAACCTCAAATAGCAAAGGATGGAGAATATTTTATTTAATTGAAAAAGAATTGCAAATATTTTAGATATTCATGCAGTTTTTCTTCGGAAACATCAATAATATGAATTATAGTTTTGCAATATTAAACATGTGCTGCAGTGTTGTAGTTTATTTCCAAGTAGTTGAGATTTCCACTGTCCCCACTGTTGGGTCACTACGTCAACCGGCCTCCTCGTGGCGTGACTGGGCAACTCTCTTGGAGAGTTGGCAAACGGGTTGACACAAAAGGGATTCGGTACATAGCGGGAGCTGCTTGGGCCCAGCGCTCTGCTGCCGGAGACCCTCAGGCCTGATGTCGTGGCTTGTAGCGCTGCATATACAGATTACGACAGAATTGGATTTTTGAACCCGGCGCGGCGGCCGGAGGGATGGAGTTTGGCAGTACGGACGCTTAGTTGACTCGGCAGTACGAAACAAAGGTGAATGTCTGGAATGGATGTGGAAAGGTTGAGTCACGGTGGTGCATGTTGCTTGAGAACACGGAAGATAGTAGATCTGGCGGTACGGAGTCCCCTGCCTCGGCAGTACGAGATCAAAATTGCTTCGGAAGTGAATGGTCCGACCCCCCGTTTGTTCGTTTGGAAAGGATGTGGAAAGGTTGAGTCACGGTGGTGCATGTTGTTTGAGAGCACGAAGATAGTAGATCTGGCGGTACGGAGTTCCCCTGCCTCGGCGGTACGAGATCGAAATTGCTTCGGAAGTGGATGGTCAAAGTGCGACTCCCCGATTGGAATGGATGTGAAAAGGTTGAGTCATGTGGTGCATGTTGTTTGAGAGCACGGAAGATAGTAGATCTGGCGGTACGGAGTTTCCCTACCTCGGCGGTACGAGATCGAAATTGCTTCGAAGTGGATGGTCAAAGTGCGACCCCCTGTAAGTCATCATCCGTGGGTTGAGCATGGGGGTTGTAACGGTCTGAAAGAAAGGAGTGATTGGAGAATGTGGGGCGAACATCTGTCCCCCCCGCTAATTTGGAGGGTGGTTGGTCCAAGGAACGGAGATGGGTTTTTGCTTGTCAGTTGGTTTGTCTCGAAAGTGGTCGAACATGGCCCAATGGCTTACGCTGGGAGGGCTGCCGTAAGGCGCAATTTTACATGTCCCCACTGTTGGTATTGTAATCAAATGAAATTTTATATTGATCACAACTGTTTTAATTAAATTTCAATCCGTATTTGCAATTCTCATTTGAAAATATTTTAATAGGTATGCCATATTTGTTCAAAAATCTGCAAATAGTGCAATTTTAGTAAATTTATTATAGTAGAACTTTAAACGTTTTTCTTCTCAACTTAACATTCTTATCAAGCGTCAATATTAGTGTATCTTTAGCTTAAAACTTTAAGTTTAATATCATCATTTTTTAACACTATAATCAGTACACAAGATACATTTGCGTCGTATCGTTTGTTATTATTTTAAAAGTTCCAGCTTAGTCATTACGAGTAATTTAATGTTGGTTAAGTTTAAATAAGAAAATAAGAACAAAAATTCTTCTTTCTCCAATCTCCTTTTTTATACGAGCTTTGTACAACAAGGCGTGCCGTGCATACAAAAATAAATTAACTTTTGGTTCATGGTAATGGATATTGTCTGTGGTATCTGTGGTTTTTATAGAAATTTTATTATCTGAATTTAAGTATTGTATTTTATACATTTTGCTGAAGCCGCCATATGAATATTGATTGTTTTTTATGCTGAAAAATAAACTTTTACATGCACATATCAATAGACGTCCTTGACTTCAATATTCTCTAGATGGATAATTATCAATAAAAGCTTTCAAACACGTATGTGTACATATCCGTTTTGCAGTAATGTATTTTTACAGATTCAAATACAGGAAAAAAATCTATTGAAACAGCCATAAAGAGCAAGCGGCTAATTTGCAAATTGAAATTATAATTAAAAAGTTATCGGAGTGAGATGACACAATAAATTACATATTGTGGATATTATACAAATCGTTTAACCATCTAGATTTATTATACATTCAACAAACAGTGAACTTACTTCACAAAATGTGATGGAGTCTGTATAGTTTCCATTTAATTGAAATTATTTATAAAAATTAAAGATCGAATAAGAATATATTTATTCAAGTTATATTTAATATCACAATTCTCTCTTGATTAAAAGAACTATGAAAATTATTTGTAGAATATCTTTGCAGGATAATTTCGCATAATAAAAACTCAAAAAATATACAACTACATTTATCTAAATGTTGCAAACCTGCGTGTTTAAAAAAATTCTACAAACAACTATAGAATTTTTAGGCCGCCAATTTCAAATTACAAAGTACAGCATCCATCATATTATGTCCTTTTGCTATAATTATATTTTTCTATTTCTTAAGACAAGTTTTTAGGGTAATTTATGATATTTTATAGAATGTTGCAGATTCAAGTTTTAAAAAGGGTATAATTAACCAGCTCCGGATTATACGTACTTGAATGCCTGGCGTCTTTATACAAGAATAAACTTTTAATTTTCGAGGATGGCAAGAAATCCCGGGGTGCTAAATATATTTACCTGCTCATAAAGTATCAATGAGAGAAAAGTGCCGGGATGAAACTGTTGTATAATATAATAAAGTGTAAAATATATAAATGTATACAATATATATCGAGCTGTATGTTTCAACAATGTTAATTTGTAGCTGTGTTTGGATAATTTTGATTCTCTTCGTTTAGCCATAAATAATGTATGTTTATATTGAGATAAATACTAACAAATAAAACTACATAGAAGTTCAGAAATATATTATTAATTATAAAATTGAAACTGGTAAGTTTTTCGGGTTTTTAGGTCGTAAAATGGAATTTCTTCATCCATTTGTCCTTTCAAAAAAAACGAAAGAAATTCCATTTTACTACTAACCCGAAAAACTCACGTGATTCAAGGAGTGGCATCCAAAGCCTATTTCTATTTATAATTAAGAAATTGCCTTAACTGCATGGCTGTGGAAGGTTGTTCAAATAAAATAATTTGTTGGCAGTGTATTTCACTGTATTCACATGTAGTTAACTGTTTACAGAAAGTTGTCTGTACGTTGTCTCAAAAAAACATTCTATTATAGAACATTATTTTAAACGCGATTAATGTGAATCCCAAACCTTTCATAACTTTATGAACCTCAGAACACATGTATTTCGCTTTACAAGCTTTAAATCAATTATAAAAAATATGGAATAAAAACGATTCTTTGTTTTAGTAAATAATCTTTTCGAATGTGGAACTCTTAACCATACTTCAAACTACGACATAAGTACAGGTTTTAATGATAATTTTAATCTGGATTGTCGATTGCTACTAGTTGACTAGTTCCAGATTGGAGTTTTTGTTCAGCTGCCCAAAATGAAACCGGATATTGGCAAAATATGTTTCTTTACATTGTTATATCAAGAAGTTTATTGTGATGTTTATCATGGAAGTTTAACAGAAGGTGATTTATTAATTTTTATTTATTAATACATGCTAAATGATGATGATATGATGAAAAAGACAAATATACACTTGTCTTCAATAACAAGCATTTTTGTCAACAGAATGTGTTGTAACTGATTTTTCCCAAGTAACTGAGGCAGTAGAAAGTTGCCAAAGTACAATTCAATAGTACAATTTAGGGGAATTATCACTTTTGACTACTCTGAAAGAAGCGACTATCTGGTAATGATCAATGGAACTAATGTGGTCATTGACGGTGAAGAAGGTACAAAACAGCTTAATAAATTTTTCAATCAAAGTTTCAAATTTTGCTTAATTATTTCAGACAGTATTTTAAATGGCCAAGGAGAATTATACTGGGACGGAAAAGGTACATCTGGAAGCAAAAAGCCTAAGTTCTTCGCATTGGAGCTACACAAATCAGTAATGAAGAATATGAATATTCTAAACGCACCCATGCATTGTGCTCAGCTCTTTAACTCTACTGATGTGCTTCTATCTGGATGGTTAATCGACAACCAGGCAGGATTTCAAGTAACTTTCATTGAAAAATTTTAAGCTCACACTTTAACATTTTTTTTAATGTGTAAAGGCCCCGCTGGGGAAAAATACCGATGGATTCAATGTGCGGAATGGAAGCAACATAGTGAATGAAAACAGCCTTGTATTCAACCAGGACGACTGTGTAGCTCTTAATTCTGGTAGTCACTAAAACTCCTCAAATTACTTGAAGCTCAACTTACAGTTGAATTCGCTTCAAAACGTAACTTTTAGAAATTCAAGCGTCACAGGTGGTGATAATGGTATTCACATAAAAACTCATGTAGATGCTGGACTGGGTCTTATACAAAACGTGACTTATCAGGATATTCAATTAATAGGTACCTAATATTTCTGCACTTTCAAGCCTTTTCCTATTCCTGATGTTTCTGCATTACTTAAAACATTGTTAAGAAAGGCATCGGTGTCGAGGAAAATTATGGGGGTGCCAAAAATGTATCGGCTAGAAACAACATCCCGATTCGAAATCTGATTCTGGAGAATATTGTTGGATCAGTTAATATAACAGCCGTGCCAATTTACATTTTATGTGCCGAAGATGGTTGCTTTGATTGGACTTTCGCCAACGTGATGATCGAAGGATCTAGAGAGAACAGCTGTAATTTTACTCCAGATGATTTCATTTGCTAGAAACAAATAATATATATAACTACCTTTCCGCATGTGGAAGTTCTGGTTTAAGCAATTGAAACATTCTTGCAAACAAAACATTAAATCAACATAAAAAGCTCATTTTGCAACTTATTATTCTGCCATAAAAAATATTTTTTTGTTCGACAATTTAATTTTCAAAGCCCGAAAAATATTTTAAAACGATTGTTACTGGTAAGCTTCTTAAGTGAAAATGAAACTAAAAACGAAGATTTTATTTTTTTTCAACAGATTTGAAATACATTATAAGTAATGGAAAATTACTGATTTATTTTATTTTTATTTCCCTTAATTTTTTTCCATTTAGTAATGAACAATATTTAATACTTGTAAGGCGTCTTAAGAAAATGCACGATATTCAAACGTTTAGAAAAAAATGAAAAGTTGGAAGTGGAAACTGATTTTTCGGAAACTCCCAAACCTGAGGCCGAGAAGAAATTATAATGGTAATTTGATGATTCCCTATACAAAATCAGTTCCAACCAAGTGAATCATGAATTTAAATTTTAAGACCTAAACAATACATTATAGGATATTGCGAAAAAATACCAGTAGCAGTGGAGAAGTGCTTGATTTTTTGAAGCGCGAAAGAACCAGAATTTGAGCGAAATGAATCAATTAAAATTTTCTAGTATGTTTAAAAATACAGTACACAAGCCAAGTAAAGTAAGGAATTGGATACTTTCTAGAATATACATATATGATGGACAAACCTTATTTTGGAAATATATAGAATTGTGTCGTAGAAACCAGGGTTTTTTTAATTATTTTATCAAGGTTGCTAATCCGTGTTGCAAAAAAATCAATAGATGCGAGTTAACAAAAACAATTACCGACGTTTATCAAACTGTGAAAAACGGACTTAAAAATTAGCTGCATGTAAATCACGTAAAGCACGTAAAGATTTGCCCGTTTTTACATTCCTGAAAAATTATACAAAGCAAATTATCAATTTAAAATGTATGTTAAGCATATACGTATTGTTACGAACGAAAACTAGTGGCAACGCCTTAATTGCTGATTTTTTAGTCATAAACTTGAAATCACAAAGAAATCAAAACGGTATTTTCAAAAATGCGATAAAACTGCGGAAAAATTATATACAACATTTAAATCAAGCAAAATATATAAGACATTAATAGTGACAAAATTAAATGAATGATAAAAAACACTAACAGTTTCCTGATTTTTCCCAAATGTCTAAAAAAATTCTATAAAGACTTCAAATAAAATGATTCTCATTTTGCCATCATTTCAAAAGCTTTCAAGACAGTGTTTGATAAGAAAATGTAATTGTAAAAATTAGTCATTTTCGAAAGATCCATTATTTTGAGATATTGCTGTTCTTGTGTGTGTATGTACTTGGTTTCTGTTATTGTTATCTGATATATAGTATACGGGGTTGCTGCGTTCTGTGGAGTGATATGGCCTATAAGGTTTAGATTAGTTAGCAATAAAATTTTAAGTTCATCACGGGTACGTTAAGAGCTTCATCACGTTGTTAAAAATCTGCTAACTCCGATTATTATAAACATTGTGATCCAAAGAACAGCCAGTTGTTTATTGGTGATGCTTGTAAAATGTTCCGTCGCGTCTAAAGCTGGTATTCATCGAGGCACAGGTCAAATAAGCTTTGAGACCTAACAGCATTCATGCGTTTACTTGCTTATTGCAATTTTGTACCTGTAGATTACCAAATGTAATTGATAAATACAGGTTTATCTGTCTGCCTGCTGAATTATTACTCAATTTCCTCGAGGTTTCATCGGACCGGTAGCCAACATAATTAATTAGCTCGTCTAAATGAGTGTGTTCTAACAGTAAGTAAAAAAATATATTTAATCGCTTTAAAACGAATTCTGTTTACTGATTAGAACGCCAAATGAACAACAGTTTGGCACCCCTTGAACTCCAAATATAATTTTAAGTTACATGATTACTTTGATATAGGTAATCTCATTGTCTCGTAAAGCATTAGCAAATCAGAGGACGGCTAATGGCCCATTTACATGTTTAAAAAACATGAATGATAATGATAAAATAAATAATAAAAAAATATAATAATAATGCTCATGATAATGATAAAAAATTTAACAGAAAGTTTTTTCAGAAAACAAATACAAATTGCAGATTAATGAGTACAGACATTATTGCTGTGTCCATATATACCTAATTTGCAGGGGACAATTTTTTCCAATTTCAATTTTTGGTGGGTTCTTATCAAAGATTTCCGGTGAAAAATTAGATCACAGCTCTGGTTAGATACCGTTCCACATCCATAATTTATTTAAAAAATGATGTCAGCCTATAATAATATTTTTCCTTTTAAGAAGTGCTCAATATTGTTTAATAAGATAAGGTGTATGGAATAACTGCTGAAGTGATTTACTGATAATACACAAGCCTATATACAGCGAAATACATTGAAAACCATACATTTTAAGCAGTTTTTTTAAACGCAAAAATGAGTGCTTGGGCGGTTAAATTCGTTGCGTTGTTTCTTCTCGTCCAAGGAGCTATTGGCCGGGCATCAGTTGGTAAATTACAAGAAGGTACAGTACCAGTCACTTTAAAGCTCGATAAAATGCTTGGATTCAAGTAATACCATTCTATTTCAGGATGTGAAATAACTGAATTTAGCGAAGTGCAAGTGGCTGTTGAAATATGTGACGTCCTGATTCTCGAAAATATTTTTGTACCTGCTGGGAAAACTTTGAATCTGAACTTAAGAGATCAAGCCACACTTTACTTCCGAGGAACCATCACATTTGGTTACGCTGAATGGGAAGGGCCTTTAGTAGCGATCAATGCAAGCAATGCAGTTATTGAAGGAGAAGATGGTAAATATCTTATAGTGGCTTTTATTTGGAAACTATCTCTTTATTTATTTTATTCAGGTGCAGTTTTTAATGGACAAGGCGAACTTTATTGGGATGGGCTTGGCGAATGGGGCAGCTTAAAGCCCAAGTTCTTCATTATGCAGCTACA
>NW_026017110.1:22966545-22974419 GCF_020466585.1 Dendroctonus ponderosae
TCTACAATCAAGATGACTGTGTGGTTGTCTACAGCGGTGCGTTATCAAAGTTTGCCACATAAGGCAGGAATTAAATTGCTATTATTTTAGGGTCAAATATTTTGGTCGAAGATTTTATTTGCTACGGAGGACACGGCCTGAGTATCTCAGCAGGGCATGATGATGAAAATGTCGAGCTGAATACTGTTTACAATGTAACATTCAGTGACTCAGTTGTTACAGAGGGCAAAAATGCAATTCATGTCAAAACCCATGTCGATGGCGGTGATGGACGAATTGAGAAAGTGGTTTACAGGAACATACAATTCCAAGGTAATAAAAAAGGCGGACATTCAGCTTCTTAAAATTAAAAATGTATAATTTCAGGGGCTAGTGAATACGGAATAAACATTCAGGAAAACTATCGGAATCTTCCACCAAATAGCACCATGCCCGACCAGGCCAGAAACAATATTCCCATAACCGACTTACAGTTGATTAATGTTGTTGGTTCGGTTGATAGTTCGGCGGTTCCAATATACATATTCTGTGCAGAGGGTGGGTGCTTTGAATGGGAATTCACCGAAGTTGTAGTAACTGGAACTGAGGCAAATATGTGCATCTATGAACCAACCGAAGTTATTTGCTAAATAATTAAAAATTGTATTATTTAGTAAATGCGTTATTATTGTCTTCACTACCGACCAATTACCGCTTGCCCATAGCCTCAATTCTTGCATCAAAATCTAAGCAATTACTAGCTCCATTTGATAATGTTGATGGTTAATTGCGGTGTCTGAAACGGTTTAATGAAAATTTCAAAAAATTTTGCTGCTTTTCCGAATAATTCAAAACACAATGAACAAGGATTTGCTTTCAGAAGCTCGATTCATGGTTCGATTCGATGTTTGAAGTAAAAAATTAGCTCAACCACATAAGCCTATTTTGAATTTCACACGAATAGCAAATCCCTGCGTCTACGAATTTAATTATTTTCTATTTYACCTGCTTTTAAAAAATGGGGCAATTCATGACTGATTAATTTTTCTRGGTCAGATATAATGGATTTCTTATCTTTGTAAAGTTCCTCAAAGTCTATTCAAGGCCTTTCGATTGTCAGACAAAATATATAAATTAAGTATTATMCAGTCGAACCTTAAGTGCAAGTGAGAATTGAATATTTAGCAGGTACAGAAAGCATAAATTTTAACCGTCCATTTGGAGCATTTACTTAATTAACTGAACAAATAAGTAGCATACATTTGCGCTTATTCAATACAAAAAACTTAAAATAAATCTCATATAAGTCTTCTTGGACTGGATGCATGCACAAATTTATGTGCTCAGTGATGCTATTAAATAAAATGTAATTTGTTAATGTAATGTCTAATAAGAAGAGCATTTGATATTGAAGACAATGCAGTTCCCAATACAAGCCGCCATTCCATTGCACTATGTTATGTCGTGGATACTAAAGATAATTCAGGAGATTATAATACAGTAGACTTATAGGCACAAAAAATTGCTTTACTTCAGATTGATGAGTGAGAGTTGTTGACTAATACTTTCTAGAATTTGAAGTTAGTATATGAGTTTTGCGTTGAAAGTTTGTCTACTTTTGATAAATAAAAACCAAGGGCATGAAAATAGTTGTTAAAATCTGCTTATTTAATACATACAGATTATTAACCAGGATGTTTATAATTGTATAATCTACCCTGATTTTTACGTCTTCAGCTTTCAAATTCGTACAATTATTTGATCACAAGTAGAGCTGGTCAAAAATGGTCTCCGAGTTGAAATATACGTAGGACACTAGCAAGCAACAGAGAACTAGAACAATCGACAATAATAAATTTTGTTTCCTTTCGTTTGTGTTAATGCTGCTCGTCCTTGTCTTAACTGGGACTCAACTGTATCGTTTGCATATCATAGGATAGCAATCTTTTTGTGTGTAGTTGAGATTCCTCCGTTCCATCCATCCAATAACTTTCTCATTGTTTATTTTTCTTACATGTTAAAAATATCTCCAGAGAATTCACAATTTAGGCAAACACATCTGCAACTATTAAAAAACTGTAGCTTCTATATTGGTACTGTTGTTTTCGTAAATGTTTCTCGTCACTGCAAGTAGGTGTTTGGCGCTCTTATCTTTCAAAGTACTTACTTTTTTCCAGTTGACACAAGCAAACGCCCTTTGGAAATCCCAGAAACAGATGACAATTTAAATTGGGAATTCCCGAATTTTTTTTAGGATTTGCCGTAACTTGGGAATCAGTTTTCTAGTTAGTTTAACCTTTGCAAATTTGCTTGATCGTTCGTATACAGCCTTCAACCGCTGCTTGATAATTCAAATCAGAGTCCCAAAAAGTTTCGATAGTTTCTCATTTTGTAGTTTTGCGCCCTTTTTATACTAGAAAATAAAGGCAGCTGCCCTTGCTTCTACATCATACTACGTGGAGTAGTAAAGACTTTATTACCCCGTTGATTTATTATAGATTCTGTAAAACTTCTCCCGTTATTTCTCCGCAGCCTGGAGATTTTAATTTTTGTTAAGTGTTATCGATTTTACTAGTTTTGATTACAGTTATTTAATGCCCTCAAATAAAGCAAGCCGTTTCAGAGTTTACCAAAACCAACGTTTTTATTCGCAACCATTCCCTTTCTTTGCTATATTTTGAAAATTTCCACTACACTCAATTTAATCTGATTAGATATAACGCTGCAAAACCCTTTAAGTGCGCTATTAATAAAGAAATACCTACATATATAGAACAACAAGAGCATTAACTTTGCACTACGTAAAATTGTGTGGAAGCTAAAATGGGTGTTTGGTGTTTGATGGTCGCTGCTGTGCTCTGCCATACTCAATGGTCGATTAGTGGGGCATCAGTTAGTAACTTACTAGAAGGTTGAGCCTCAATTTGGTTATCTGATTTTCAGGCTTTTTTTAATACGTTTTTTTTTTAGGATGTGAAGTATCTCAATTTGACCAAGTGGAAGACGCTGTGCAAAAATGTGACACCATCATATTTGATAACCTTTTCGTACCAGCTGGTGAAACTCTGAACTTGCAGTTGAGATATAATTCTACAGTTTATTTCAGAGGAAACACCACTTTTGGCTATTCTGAGTGGGATGGTCCCCTGGTAGCCATCAGTGCCACTAATTCAGTTATTGAAGGAGAGGATGGTAATTACCTACCTTTGAATAGGTTTTCTGTCGAAAACTTATGGCGATTTTAGGTTCCAGTTTCAATGGCCAAGGCGAGCTTTATTGGGATGGACTGGGCATTTGGGGAAGCTTAAAGCCAAACTTTTTCCAACTGCGGTTACATAACACCGTAATGAGCAACATTGTTGTCCTGAATCCTCCCAAACACAGTGTTATATTGCAAGATTCTACTAACGTTGAACTGATAGCATGGACTATTGATGCATCTGCAGGAGCTGAGGTAGGCTTAAACATTTTTTAAACCTCTGGCAACAGTCATTCGTATTATCCATTTCAGACTGGAGGAGTTGAAGTTGGACAAAACACTGACGGATTTATAGTGAAAAATTCCACATATGTAGTTTTGCAGAACTCTGTCGTCTACAATCAGGGTGACTGTGTAGGCCTCTGCAGTGGTGCGTAATGTAAAACAACAGCAAATGAGAGTTAATTCAACTTGCTTAATTTAATATTAGGAGCACATATTCTGGTTGATGATGTTATATGTTACGGTGGACACGGTCTTACACTCTCAGTGGGTCTATCAGCAGATAATGTCGAGCTGAACACTCTCGTAAACGTAACATTTATCAACTCAATCCTCTCTGGTGGTAAGAATGCAATTCACATCAAAACGCACGTCGATGGAGGTGCGGGAAAAATTGAGAAAGTCGTATATAAAAATATTGAATTCGTCGGTAAGAAGATGCCACAAAATTAATATCTTTCAGTAAAAAATTAATTTCAGGGCCCAGTGAATATGGCATAATCATCCAGGAAAACTATAAGAACCTGCTGGCAAACGATACGTTGCCCGTAGAGCCCAAAAACAATATTCCCATTACAGATTTACAGCTTATTAATATTGTGGGGTCTGTGGCTAGTTCGGCTATTCCAGTCTACATCTTGTGTGCAGAAAAAGGATGCTCTGATTGGACGTTCAGCCAAGTGTCAGTAGTCGGTAGCGAAGCGAACAGCTGCAACTATGAACCATCTGGATTTTTTTGTTGATTAATAAAAATTGTACGACGAGAAATGTGGAATAAATTGGGTAATATCCCATTTTAAGTACGCAATTTGCTACTTTTTGAAGGGAATTTTTCTTTTATTTTTAAATTAGATTCTACAATATTTCCTCCTGTTAATAACTTAGTTATACTTTTAATCCCAGAATTCCGATAAAAATCTGCAATAAACTGCAAATTTATTAAAAACATGTAGTAGCAGTAGTAGAATTTTTTTAAATTTTTAAACATGAGGGTTATCGACATTCATCAGTGCTTCTGCTTTGAATTAAAATGTTTAAATTCAAAATAATTTTTTTTCAGTCTGAAAATTTTTTTATATACAATCGGAAATGTTTCAATAGGGTTCAGGCTGAGCAAAGGAACCGCGACGGAAGGTCTAAAAATATGTATTTTTTGAGAAATTGCTTCTTCTTCTTATTCTTTGTAAAGACCCTTTGGTCTGTTTATTTCGTCTGGTCAATGTTGTTGATTCTCCTCTGATATAAATGTCCAACTATCCTTCCATCTTTTCGGTGGTTTTCCGATGGGTCTCTTACCAGCTGGATTTCCATTCGACACAACTTTCTACATAGTCCCGGCAGCATCTTCTGCGCTTTCGTCCCCATCTGATTACATCCTCCACCTTGCAGGTCTGTTTTATTGTTGCGTTCCTCACTCTATCCCGTAGTGCTTTTTCCGCTATTGACCTTAGAGTATTCATCTCTGCCGTTCTTAACATACACTTTGTTTTGTTTGTGTCTGCTCGGGTCTCGATGCCGTAGATGAGTATTGGTCTTACGCATGTTTTGTATATTCGAACTTTACTGTCGATGCTCATATGTTTGTTGTTCCATATGACGTCTCTTAAGTAACCTGATATTAACGAGGCTTTGTTGATCTGGGATTTGAGAGGTTTAATTGGTTCGTTGCGGCTAGAAATATCCGCTTCAAGGTATCTGAAAGTTGTAACTTGCCCGACAATTGCATTATTTATAACCGCCTTACATCTCGTTGGTTCCCTGGCAAATGTCATACATTTTGTCTTGGATATTGATATTTGCATATTAAATTGTGTGCTGACCTAATTGAATCTGTGAAGTTGTCTTTGCAAATTGTTCTCCGTTTCTGCCAATATTGTCGCGTCATCAGCGTAGCAAATCATGCTAATGGGTTTTCTGTTGATCCTATACACCATTCTTAAGTCGCTGACCTCTTCAATGATCTCGTCCAAAGTCAGGGTGAACAGAAACGGGCTTAAGCTATCCCCTTGTCTTATACCCTGCGATATCGGTATGTCATTTGTTGTCTTATGATCAACTTTAATTCGAGCTGAACTGCCTGTGTTTAGGCAGTATACTGTTTTTATAATTCTTGCCGGCGTTCGTTTTTTCTTCAAGATGTTGATAATGTCTTTCAGTCGGACACGGTCAAATGCTTTTGTTAAATCGATAAAACATGCAAAAGCAGGGGTTTCGAATTCTATTGCCTTTTCTTTTATTTGGCGTATGATAAATAGGGCGTCAGTTGTAGATCTATTTCTCCGTAATCCCTGCTGTTCGTCTTTAATTTCGATATGTTGCTCCAGGTTATCTTTAATAAGGCCGGTGAATAAGTTCATGGAGGAGCATAGAAGAGTTATACCCCTGCAGTTTTCTGGGTTGGTTTTTTGTCCTTTTTTGAAGATGCCTATGGTGAAGCTCTTGTGCCAATCGTCGGGGATTGTTTGTGAGCATAATATTCCATTGAAGAGTTGCGTTAGTTTTTTTTTTGAGTTCATTACCGCCATACTTTAGAAGTTTGTTGGGTATGTTCTGCACCCCCGGTGCTTTTATATTTTTAAGCTTTTTTGTTTTGTTTTTTACTTCTTCTTCCGTGAATGATATTGGGACCTTCTCTCCTTCTTCTTCTTCTTCTTCTTCTTCTGCCTGCTCAGCTCTCATCTTTGTGTCTTGGTTGTTATCGTACAGGTCATTAAAATATCCCTCCCAGTTGCACAGTGACACGCTTTTAGTTTGAATGTATTCGTTCACAGGCTTTTTTCGATTTTCATCTTCCATACTTTCCGTTGAGCTCCAAATAAATCGTGTTGCATATCGTTGGTGAATTTTTCCCTCGGTACTCTCGTTTAATCCTTCGTATATCTGCGTTCGCGCGGTTTCTAGTCTCTTTGCGTTTGATGAGATATCGTGCAATTGAGTGCTTTTGTAAAGCAAGTAGCTTTTGCAGTTTCTTATAAAAGCTGCTGTAAAGTCGTTAAAATAAACTTAACCAGAAATTTGTCATCTTTGTTTCCCACAGTACTAAAGTGTTCCAATTGAAAGTTCTTACAGGGTGGAATAAAGTCAATTAAAACTAGAATGAACGTAAAGTTAATCTCGTCGTTTCAAGAACCAATTTGATGACTGTTGATTTGATTGTTGTCAAAACACAACATTTTCAAATAATCTGGGGGTTCTCTAAAGGCCCGAATTCAATCCCAGTTCAAGTTCAACGGGAGTTTAGCATGAGGTTGTAGCTTTCATTGTGCAACCGGGTCTTAATGCGCCTCAGTATTGTTGTTTCGGTTTCCATAATTTCTTTTGTAACAAAGCCAGCAAGTCGTTTGATAAAAAATATGTTTCAATCCACTTGTGCTGAATTGGCAAAGTATTGTTTTCAAAACCAAAGATTGTTTTAGTTTAGCTAGTAATTGTGTTTTTTAATTATTTCTTGAATGAATGACCATTCTGGTTCCATACCTTTTACCACCTGTGGGCAGCAGCATTTTTGCACGCTCATGAAAAATTGTTTCAAATGATATTTTGAATATTTGAACGAATATTTATTACGATTCAGACATAATTTAGCAGGAAATTCCTGCAGGAGGAAAGCAGAATTTTATTTCGAATTAGCTATCGATTCCAGGTAAACGATTCGCCGCTTTTCCATGTAGCGAGTTTTTCATTAAAATGTAAAAAATTGTTATTAAGTGAACTTTGCGTTCTACTTAGAACCATATCCAAGTCTGATAATATATAAAAAAAATTGGAAAACACTCATTTTAATCAAATTAGATAAAACATTTGAAACCCATCACAGAGGTTTTTATAACTGCATATGTAGATATAAGTAGCAGCATCAAAACCAACTTTACACAACAAGTACGTTTGTTTGAAGCGAAAATGCGTTTCTGGTGTTTAACAGTCCTTTCTTTTTTGTTTCTTAGTCAATTGACGACTAGTCAGCCATCAGTTGGTAAATTACAAGAAGGTGCAGCCTCAATTTCCAGCTCAACTCACAAACTTTTACTAATCTTTCGATTTCAGGATGTGAAATAACTGAATTTAGCGAAGTCCAAGTGGCTGTTGAAATATGCGACATCCTTATCATCGACAGTGTTTTTGTGCCTGCTGGGAAAACTTTGAATATGAACTTAAGAGATCAAGCCACCCTTTACTTCCGAGGAACCATCACATTCGGTTACGCTGAATGGGAAGGGCCTTTAGTAGCGATCAATGCAAGTAATGCAGTTATTGAAGGAGAAGATGGTAAATATGTTATAGTGGCTTTTATTTGAAAGCTATCTCTTTATCTATTTTATTCAGGTGCAGTTTTTAATGGACAAGGCGAACTTTATTGGGATGGGCTTGGCGAATGGGGCAGCTTAAAGCCCAAGTTCTTCATTATGCAGCTACA
>NW_026017110.1:22974677-23008603 GCF_020466585.1 Dendroctonus ponderosae
TCTACAATCAAGATGACTGTGTGGTTGTCTACAGCGGTGCGTTATCAAAGTTTGCCACATAAGGCAGGAATTAAATTGCTATTATTTTAGGGTCAAATATTTTGGTCGAAGATTTTATTTGCTACGGAGGACACGGCCTGAGTATCTCAGCAGGGCATGATGATGAAAATGTCGAGCTGAATACTGTTTACAATGTAACATTCAGTGACTCAGTTGTTACAGAGGGCAAAAATGCGATTCATGTGAAAACCCATGTCGATGGCGGTAATGGAAGAATTGAGAAAATTGTTTACAAGAACATACAAATCGACGGTAATTAAAGTAGACGCATATTCAGTTTCTTCAACTTAAAAATACGTGATTTCAGGGCCTAGTGAATACGGAATAAACATTCAGGAAAACTATCGAAATCTTCCACCAAACAGCACCATGCCTGACGAGGCCAGAAACAATATTCCCATTACAGACTTAAAGTTGATTAATGTTTTTGGTTCGGTTGATAGTTGGGCGGTTCCAATATACATATTCTGTGCAGAGGGCGGGTGCTTTGATTGGGAATTCACCGAAGTTGCAGTAAATGGAACTGAGGCAAATATGTGCACATATGAACCAACCGGATTTTTTTGCTAATTAATAAAAATTGTATAATTTAGTAAATGTGTTACTATTGTCTTCACTACCGACCAATTAAGCCTTGCCCACAGTCTCAATTATTGCAACGAAATCTAAGCAATTACTAGCTCCATTTGATAATGTAGATGGTTAATTGCGGTGTCTCTAACGGTTTTCTGAAAATTTCCAAAATTTTGCTGCTTTTCCGAATAATTCAAAACACAATGAGCAAGGATTTACATTYAGAAGCTCGATTCATGATTCGACTCGATTTTCGAAGTAAAAAATTGGCTCAACCAAATAAACCTATTTTGAATTTCGCACGAATAGCAAATGCYTGCATCTACGAATATAATTATTTTCTATTTCACCCACTGTTCTAAAATGGGGCAATTGATGACTGATCAATTTTTCTAGGTCAGATATAATGGATTTCTTATCTTTGGAAACTTCCTCAAAGTCAATTGAAGGCTTCTCGATTGCCAGACAAGATAATACTGAATRYATTTCAGTATTATCCAGTCGAACCTTGATTGCAAGTGAGAATTGAATATTTAGCAGGTGCAGGAAGCAAAAATTTAAACCGTCAATTTGGAGCATTAATTTAATTATCTAAACAAATAAGTAGCATACGTTTGCGCTTATTCAATACAAAAAACTTAAAATAAATCTAATATAAGTCTTCTTATATTAGATTTACTAATTAATTAATATAAATTAAAATTTATGTGCTCAGTGATGCTATTAAATAAAATGTAATGTCTAATAACAAGAGCATTTGTTTGCTGATATATGATTTTTTGTTATTGGAAATATTGAAGACAATACAGTTTCCAATACAAGCCATTCCATTGCACTGCAACGGGAGTAGTACTTTATGTCGTAGATACTAAAGATAATTCAGGAGATTATAATAAAATAGAATTATAGGCACAAAAAATTGCTTTACTTCAGATTAAGGAATAAGATATGTTGACTAATACTTTCTAGAATTTGAAGTTAATATGTGAGTTTTGAGGTGAAAGTTTGTATACTTTTGATGGATAAAAGCCAAGGGCATGAGAAAAGTTGATAAAATCTGCTTATTTAATATATACAGATTATTAACCAGGATGTTTATACTTCCAATATCTACACTGCTTTTTACGCCTCCAGCTCCAGAGCTGGTCAAAAATGGTCTACGATTTTAAATCTACGTAGGACACGAGCAAGCACCAGAGAGTTAGAACAATCGACAATAATAAATTTTGTTTTCTTTGCGTTTATCTTAATGCTGTTCCTCCTTGCCTCAACTCATACTCAACTGTATCGTTTACATATCACAGGTGTGAAATTGAGTTCCATCCATGCAATAAGTTTCTCTTTCTCTATTTTCCTTACATGTTAAAAATATCTCCAGAGAAGGTGCAATTTAGGGAACAAAACTACAACTCTTTAAAAAAATTATGTGTATTAAATATTTTAATTTGAGCAAATCGGAACCAAGCTAAGTGTGAATATAGCGAATCATTAAAACAGGCTTACAATCAATGAAGCAGGAACGTACAAAATATGTTAACAGTTTTATTATCGAGGAACTTTCCATTCCACTTACATACTGACTGATAATGTACCAAAAAATTAGAAAACACTCATTTTTATTTAATTTGATAAAACATTTGAAACCCTTCAAATGGATTGATTAATATCTGGATATGTAGATATATGCAGTAGCGTCAAAACGAACTTTACACCGCAAGTCGGTGCGTTTGTTCGAAGCAAAAATGGGCTTCTGGTGCTTAACAGTTCTTTCTGTCCTCTTTCTTAGTCAATGGACTATTAGTCGGGCTTCAGCTGGTAAATTACAAAAAGGATTAAATTTCGAGCTTGGCACTCCTACACTTTTACCGATCAGTTTTAGTTTTTACTTAGCGAAGTGCACGGGGCTGTTGAAATATGCGACACCATAACTTTTGATAATATTTTCGTTCCTGCTTGTGAGACTCTGAACCTGCAATTGAGAGATAAAATGCTACTGTTTACTTCAGAGGGACCACCACCTTTGGCTACGCGGAATGGGAAGGTATTTTAGTGGCCATAAATGCTACCAATACCATCCAAGGAGAGGATGGTATAATTGTTGATTTTTCTTCAATAATAGACTGATTATTTTCTTATTTACGGTCAGTTCTTCCAGGGCACAGGAGTGAAAGCTGGACATAATACTTATGGCGTCGTTGTGGATTAATAAAATTGCATGGTGTATAACCAGGATGATTGTGTAGCTCTTTACATTGGTGCGAATTAGGTTTACAAGTGAAAGCGTAAATTGAATTTTGTTTTTAATTCAGGAGCAAATATTTTGGTGGACAATTTTATATGCTATTTCGCACGGCCTGAGCGTATCAGTGGGTCAAGCATGAAGTGAGGAAAGTTTTGAGTTAAACAGTCTAGTTAATGCAACATTCAGCAATTTGATCCTCATGGGGAACAAGAATGCCATTCAAGTAAAAACATATGTCGATGAAGGAATTGGAAAAGTTGAAAATATGTATACGAAAACATAGAATTCACTTGTAAAGAAAGCACATGTGAATTTAGTTTCTGTGAATGATTTTGGGTTTAACTTCAGGGCCTAGTGAATTTGACATAAATATTCACGAAAACTATCGGAATCTTCACCAAATAGCACCATGCCTAATGAGCCCGAAAATAATGTTCCAATTACAGACTTACAGCTGATCGGCTATTCCAATCTATATGTATTTTGTATGCAGAAAATGGGTGCTTTGGTTGGGACTTCAGTCAACTTTTGATTGCAGGAATCGAGTCAAATCTTTGCAATTTTGAACCTTTCGGATTTTCGTGTTGATTAATTACTTTAGCGGAAATGTCCACAGAAAAATAAGGGGATTTTACATTGGAAATTTTCGTCAGGTTATAGGAAGTCAACAAAATGGAATTTTCTTCGTCTTTAAATTAGAAATTTCCATCATTCAAAGTTTTTTTTATCTCGAAAATTGCTAGTGTTTTGTAGGCTTTGTAACTTTTATAATAAAACTGCGTTCATTAGCTTTAAAGAACGAGTGTTCAATTTGCATTTAGTATGCAGTTTCCAATACGTAAAGACGAATAGTGTTTTTGACCTCGCAGTCATCAGCAGGGGATGCTTAAACAAAGTATTTCATAAGTAATAAGCATCAGGATAGTCTGAATAACGACGAGGTATCCCTCTTAATCCTAGAAAATGTTGAGGAAAAAAGGTTATATTAACCCCTACACAACATGTGATCATTCTAAGAAATTGAGTTGAACATTTTCTAGTTGATGGTACATGTTCCAATTGGATTCTTGATGTGTCAAAAATGCGAAATATCGTATGAAAATATAATAACATAAATTATATATATATTTTGCAATTATAGGTAAAGAATGTTCCGCAAAGAACAGAATGGGCAGAAAATTTGATAATTGGGCTCTTACTCTTTGTCTATTTAATTTGGATTTAAAAATCAATTTATCAGAAATTGTTGAAACAAGCTCTGAAATAGTCCAAGCTGTAATTTTTAGTGACTGTAATCGAGGAAATTAGCGCATATTGAAACTCGTATCCTGATTTACGAATCCTGAAATCAACGATACAGTTGTTTATAATTATCGAGCCTTTTTTCCACTTGAACCTTGGATTGGATATAAGAGATGCTTGAAGGTATCAGTACTTAACTATCATTACTTAATAAGCTTGTTAACTTATTCCCTTCTAGACTTTATATCAGTTATTAAAACAATTTTTTTCTTTACACATAATTATCCATACAGTTTTGGAAATAAATAAGCAAAGTTTTCTTAATTTTTTCATAAAAGCCAGGGACATTTTTGAAGTGTTTCGATTAGTTAAATTGCAGCAATTATGTGCAAACCACGCAGTCAAAATCAGTTTCTCCCGCCGGTAAAAGCCGATATTTGTCTTCAAACAGCAAGCTCTGGTACTCAAAATAAGATAACTTTCATGTTTCCCATCTTGATGACTTGGAGATAAGAGTATTGTGTCAGAAATTACTAATCCAGACCTAGTAGTTCTCAATCACGTCGCTTTGTGAGATTTCGGCATGACTCCCTTATATTTCGTGTTGAGTGTGCTCTTCCTTCTCCAAGCATCCATCAAAGATGCTAAATCGGACGAAGGTACGAAATTCCTTTTTTTGATCCAAACATTTAATTAAAATCTGGGTTAATTTCCTTTCAGCTTGTCACGTCACCCAATTCTACCAAGTAGATGTGGCTGTTGAAATCTGCGACGTGATAGTCTTGGAGAATTTGTTCGTTCCGGGTGGAGAGACTTTGAACTTGCTGTTAAAGGATAACACCACGGTGTATTTCAGTGGAAACATCACGTTTGGTTACTATGAATGGGAGGGGCCTTTGATCGCAATCAATGCAACAAATGCAGTAATTGAGGGCAAAGATGGTAAGCGATTTGAGTTACTTACTAAACTATGCATACGTGGATTATATGATGCTAATTGAATTGGATAATTGGCAACATTAAGTATTAAATATCGAGTGTTAACCAGTTTGTAAAACGTAGGAGGAACGAAAATGCTTGACAATCATGAAAAATTTGGGATTTTTGTCGTTGGTAAAATGCGGTTTGTATGCGCAATTTGCTTCATAATTTTTTTCAATTACAAGGAGAAATTATTTGTAAAGAAAATATTACTTAGAACTTAGAAGAATAATTCTTTTAGATTCAATTTTGAATGGACAGGGCGAGCTTCATTGGGATGGACTGGGCGAATGGGGCAGTGTTAAACCAAAATTTTTCGTTATGCAATTACACAACAGCATCATGTCTAATATTCACGTGTTGAATCCTCCTGTACACACGGTTTTGTTAACCGATTCGACTAATGTTGAATTAAGCGGCTGGAATATCGATGCATCTGAAGGAGACGTGGTAATTACGAGCTCAATTATTAAAGATTCGATTTAGTCTGGGCAGCTAATTTCGAAGAATTCTAATTTAGGATGCCGTTGGAAGCGACAGAGCTGGACACAACACTGATGGTTTCGACGTTTTCAACTCAAGCAATATTCTGCTGCAGGACTCCATTGTCCATAACCAGGACGATTGTGTGGCTATACGATGTGGTATGTATTTGGGACTCAACTGTATTTTAATTGGTCTCAAATTATGCAGAAAACTTTGTTTTTCTCGACTTAAAATGAGGTACAAAAGGTTTCGGGGGTAGGGCAACTTTGTAGACTCATAGTGCTCCGGTAAGTTACATTAGCTGCTGTTCGATAGCAAAAATACTAAAAAATGTCTACTGTTATTGGTCTTTTCCGTTTGGCAAAAATTTTTGAATATTTCGAAATTGGCGAAGCCATTTCCAAAGACGTTTGCTGCGGATCTAAGAATAGGTATCAAGGGATAAGGCAGCAAGGTCAGTGTCGAAATTCACATTTCAGACTTTTAACATTTCACCATAAGCTTTTTCCAAAATTTTTSCAAATCATTTTCGGTCAACATTTCGGATTTCATAAATTGCATAATTTTGTCTTCGGCAAAATAATATTTTTTGGCGCTTTGTAATATTGAATTACRAGCGTTTGTTGAGTTTCTAACAAAATTATACTTTCAATTCTTATGTTTTATACCGAAATATYTATTTTTAATGTGAAAAAAGGAGACCGCGAGACAAATCCCAAGGAATATTTGTTAGTAACTAGGTTTTAAGTATTTAAGCCAATAAATATTTCCATAATTAAGCATAAAAACAGGAAATAAGATGTTTTCAGCCATAATAATAATCAACTCATAATTGGAAAATATTAGATTATTTTAGGTCTTTGCTGCTTTGAAACCCCAAATTTGTTCGAATTCTATTATTGAGGACTGGAGCCTTTGACAAAGCACAATAAAATAATTAATTTTTTCACTTTTATTTTAAAATTGTTTAAGTAACTATTTAAAACTTGCTGGTTTCGTATCTCGTTCACGAAACCGCTGTTGTGTTGTGTAGTAAGTTTTCCGTGGATTCTGAATATTTTTTTACATTACAGCCACTAGTGCTGTGAAAGCCTTCAGTTTGTTGATGCGAAATTACTCTTCAATCAATGAAATCCGTATAAAATCCAACTGAATGTCCTAAAAAATTACACCAAATTTGAGTGACCCTGAATAATTTATTGAAAACTGCTTGTTTTATTTTGATTTTAAATGAAATAATGCTTATCGCTTCAAATGTAGTTAAAAATAAACTTAAGAAGGTGTTTTGTCTTGACAATAATCGGAAAAATTTGCATAAATATAGAGAGCAAAAATAGTTCTAATGACATTCAGTGCTCTAAAGTGTTAAAACGAGAAACAAAAATAACGATTTATTAATTATTTATAACGAGTATTATAGAAAATAATGTATATACGTAAACACAACCAACATACAAAACAATGTATTTATGAATATTTTTCTTTCCGCTGTATTTATTTATGAAAACTATGTTTATTTATGATTGATTTGTTGCTGTTTGCCTTCAACATGCACAAAAAATGTTCTTCTGAACTCTAGGCACCAACATCGTGGTAGATAAATTCATCTGCTATGGTGGCCATGGACTGAGCATATCAGTGGGATTCAGTAACGACTCCTTTGTACTGAACACCTTAATAAATGTGACCATCAGCAACTCAATCGTTAAGGGAGGGGACAATGGAATTCACATCAAAACTCATGTCGATGGAGGAGATGGAATTATCTCCAATGTTACTTATGAAAACATTATTCTTGATGGTAATAAATTAATCGGAAAATCTTTTTTCTAATTCCACCGAAAATAAAATTTTAGGAGCATTAAAGTATGGAGTAAACGTTCAGCAAAACTATCGGAACCAGCCTGCCAATAGCGGCAGCACTTTGGACCCAGAAAACAACATCCCCATTCTAAATCTGGACTTGATTAATGTTGATGGAAATGTTGCTGATTCCGCTACTCCAGTTTACATTCTGTGTGCTGATGAAGGATGCTATGACTGGAAGTTTGAGGACGTTTCAATAATTGGCTCCAAAGAAAGCAACTGCAACTACGAGCCATCTGATTACTATTGCTAACAATGAATAAACCGAAAACAATAATATTTCAATTCTCAGCTAGAAACTACGATATAATAAAGTTGTTACAAAATATATTTCAATATTAGAATTACACGACCCATGCATGTTTTCGCTTGTTATATTAACCAACCTCTTTCATCGAACTGTCTAACTATTAAGCACAATCGTTTGATGTGAAGAGGATCTTTCAGATCTGAAGCCACTTGATTATCATAAATGTCTTGATTTGTACCTAAAATCGGGTACAGTTTGCAAACAGTCTTATAGAAATCACCAGTAGATGCAGAGGCTTTTAGTTCCTGATTAAATGAGGCCCTCGAAAAGGCCTTAATGTCTATATTCAGGTTATCGAGCACTTTCAAAAAGTTGTCATAGTAAACATCCAACAGCTCATTTAGATGTTCTTTCAGAACGACTAGTTGGACGCTGGAGAACAGGAAAACCAGCACATCTCTTACAGGCGAGCAATACTGGCTTTCCTGGAAACCCTTCAGCCTGATATCTTGTGGATAGTTGTTTTTGTCGTACTTCACCATTATGTTATTCACCTGAAAATTTCACTACCGTCAGGAAAAACTGCTGTTTTTTCATAGCTTTAACTAACCCATGCATTAGTATGTGTAAAAGTGGACCATGGCTCTTGCGTCGACAAGCAGCACTTTCTATCAAAGGTGGCCACAGCTCTATCAATTATCAGCGGTGAGAAATTTTCATTTTTCAAAACCTGGATCATATGACTTCGGGCCACTTTCTCAAAACAAGCAGTCGTGCAGAATTGGCCCAGATAAGGCAGGATTTTGTCTTTGAATTCTTTAGGTTCTTGCAGCTTCATTCCCAAAGAACTCCCATGGAACTTTGCAAGGGTAGTTAGAATAGCCTGAGTAGTTTCTAGGTCAAAACCCGTTCTGCGATGAACCGTTTTATAGCCTAAAAACATAGGGGAACTTATTTTGTGACTAATTTCTTGTCTTATCGACATGTTTTGGTCACTTGTAGCCGAATTTTTTGAAAAAATGTATTTGACCAAGAAAAAGCAACCTCTAGTTAGACTGAAGATAAAACGACTAAAAACACACGTTCAGAAACAAACGCAGTTTCAAAATATTTTGGTTTGCAGCCAACCAGAAAATTTTGTCTTGTTTCATGGTGATTAACAAAAATGTTGAAAATGTCCCTTCGTGTTTTCTCCATTATTATTTGTCATGAGAAATGACAAAAATTAATTGCATAGCATTGAAATAAAAGCCAGAGACTTAAGCTACAAACTACAAAAACATCTATTAAAATCAGTTAATTGGTATAAAAGTTAGAAGATTTTGAATTTTACTAAAAAACAGGTGAGCCTCTTTTTTGGAACTGAGCGTATTATAATAATTATGATTAAAATATCAATGGTTTCATTTTAATTTTAAGCTGGTAAACTGATAAAAATAAACCTAAGAAATACAATTTTCAAAGTCTACCGAAAAACAATAATGCAGTTTCATGAGCGAAAGTGATTAAAATATCAGAAACTTTTTAGCTTAAAAAAAACGTTGGAAAAGACTTCGTTAAGAAAAGATTGAGAGATTAAATAGGTTTCAATCCTTCCACATGTTTAAAAATAAAAGTAGTTCATCGCATTAATAAATCCAACAAATTTATTCCTGCATACTTTTCAATTTTCTGCACTTGTTCGAAAAATGTCATTTAATTTTTTTCATTTGAAGTTTCAAATGATTTTGCAGCAGCGATTTTTTAATCACATAATCCGCTACCTCTATGTCTGAGATCAGTGACGACAAGGACCGCATTATGATCCACTTCGTTTGTACCATTGAGATTGATTCTTCCTCCAAAACTGTTAGCAAAAAAGTCTTCTCCATGCCTGATACCTGAAACGTATCATACAATTATCCAGACGTTTTACCTGCCCGAGTAGCTGCGGACGTCTTCAGGAAAACTTTAGTGTTTCAATTATTTTATTAGTTTATTCAGATGTTAATGTTTGTTGGATTTTTTAATACCTTTGTCTTTAAGGTAGGCATCGATGGCACGTCGGGCGCTCATATAAATTCCCACTTCGTTCTTAAAAGTAGTGCGGATATCAGATAAGTCGTGTGCAATGCTGTATTTGGGCAATATTTTTGCAATTGCTATTAATGTCCAATTCTCGCCAGTAGCAGTATTCACAAGTTCGATCGATAGTCTAGAAAGCAGAAAACCAACCATTCCTTAAGTCATTTAATTTTGCTTTCGAAAACCCACCTTTATTATGATTTGAAATAAAGGCTCGACTTAAATGGTTAATTGAAAAATCAACAAATATCTTATTAGAGAAGACAATTGAAAACTGGCTTAGAAAATCAAAAGCAAATATTATCGTAAACGTGTAAATTAGACGCGAATAACATTGAATTGCTCTTACAGATAAAATATTCGCGACGTTTGTAAATGATAGTTACTTGTATCTACTTCACTTAGCATATTTTCAAATACAAGAGCACACACGTTTGATGCATTTGAGAGGTTAAAACAATGATATGATAAAACAAACATTATGCTTAAACCCACCTTAAAAACGTCGTCCCATAATAGTCAATATATCGAAGTCTGGAATAATGTACGGCTTTGATTTTTGATTGATCACAAGGAATATGTGGAGTGATTAGACTGTACAGGTCGTGGATGATTTCTAGCTTTTCTTCGATTTGACTTTCCATTTTTATTCAAGTTTTACCTAACAAGAATAAATAATTATTAGTTAGAAATCGACTCATTTTAACAACTAAAAATGGGATTTATAAATATATTTTTACTGCATTGAAATTTGGCAATATGCAATTACAAGCAATCCCTTTTCGAACAAACTTTCTCAGAAGCCTATCTGGAGTAAATTATATTTTCTACCAGTTTAGACGAGTTGGAATTTGCAATTTTTCTGTCGGTATCCGGCTCCCTATCGGATGTGGATTTTTTTATTGCTGACTTTCTAATGCAAGAAATGTAAACTTCAACGAGCAAAAAGTGGCAAAAACGGCATTTTTCCCAGAAACATTTCTAATAAACGTTGTCAGTGAATGAATTATCTTTAAGGAGAGCCAAATTGTTAAGTTTGTATGCCAAAAGCGGATAAACTAGAAACGCTCCAAATTATTAAAAAGGTCAGTTGGAAGTAATTACGTAGTAATAAGTACAAATCGTTTATAATAGTGCTAATAATTTTTGTCTGTTCTTTTCGGTTACCTAAGCTCTTTGATACAATAGTTGCTGTTAATAAGTCTAGGAAAAATTCTGTATAATTTATTGCATTGGGAGCAAGTTTGCAATAATATCCTGATCCATGAGAAATTGTTTATAAACAATAACTTCCGTTTGTAACCAGAAAATAATTCTAAAATTAAGTGTCAGTAGGTACTGAATTAAATGATGTCACGCAGTTCCCATGAAAACGTTTTTTTGTAATCTACCATTATATCAAAGTGGTTCTCGTAAAATACTGTTGAAAATTTTGGAAAAATTAATAATATCAAAACAGATAGACTTTCAAGGCTATTCTACCGAACGACGGGCTGAAAACCCGAAAAACCCATTAGTTTCAAAATTAATAATGTTTAATAAATATTTCTCAAATTTACCTTCTTTATTATCCCGCAAGTGTTTTTATTGAGCAGTATCGCTACAGGTATAATTTCAGTCTTTTTAGCACTTTATCGTTTCAATACTCAGTTTTTTAATTGCCCTGGTGCAATAAAGGCGCAATAAACTGCACTTTCAGAAGACCAAAAGTGCGTAGAATGATATTCAGGTGATTTGCAAAGTATTTATGGCTGATGCAAGAAGTGACGGAAAACTAAGAGAAAAATAGTGCAACTATTTATTTTCCAGCATGCCTCTAGAAGGGAGTGTGCCTCTAGAAGGAAAAACATTTTAATTTTCTTATGAAGAAATGATTGGAAAACCATAGAACTTTATTTTTGTGTTTCTATGTGCATTAATGCTTTGAAGCAAATAAACAACATTTTTGACTTCATGACATGAAAAAATAAAATTTCAGTTTGTTTCTTCTCAACATTAACACAAAAGCTAAGCTAATGGAATAGCAGCAACCGTTTTACTGACTTTCTAGTTATTGCTAATGAAGCAGGTGTTTATATCAAATAACTCAGCTCTTCATCCTTCAATGCTTTAGTAAATGTAAAGGTAAAAATTGAAAAATCTTACCAGACATTTGGTCAACTACATTTCAAAAATGCCGGTTCGTAATCCATAACTACACCTAAAATACCCAATATATATTCACTATAAACATTACCATAGGTATAGACGTTTTACATCGTTCACATTTATTTGTTTAATCGCCTTTACATAACACGTTTAAATGAGTATAATTTGATTTATGCCTTTCAAGGATTTCTTGTAGTCCAACAGTTTATGGTGCTAAATTCATTTGCTTCCAATGGTTCTAGCATCCATTGGAGAGAGTTTCAGCATTTCGAATTCTTAAGCGAAACTAATTTAAAAAAACATAAGTTCAATTTAATTTGCAATAACAAACTGTAGAATTGCAAAAACAGTTAAACACAGAATTAGAACTGAAAAGCAAAAAATGATAAACTATTAACTAAACAAGGCAGTAAAAATCAAAAGCGTGACATAAACTTTCAAGTAATAAATAGGAGATTAAGTTAATGATAAAATTAACAACTAAGATTATTTCAAATGAATGGAATATACTATAGTATAAATTATAATCTACACTTGAAAACTATTTAAACTGAATGAAATGAAAATTTTTGTGGCTTAAAATCAAGAATAATTTTGAAATTGAAGTGAAAAATGTTGGAAATTACTATCTAACCATCTATTTATCGAAAGAAGAAAAAGGTAAAATGGAAACCGAAAATTAATACTTAATTAATAAAATAATATAGTCAATATCAAAAATTAAGACTAGATGAATAATAATAAAGTTTTGTTCTAAATATTCGCGGCATTTTTTCAAAATTTTTGTTCAACTATTGGCTGATTTTCAAATTTTTAGTTCAATACGTACTTAAAAGCGGTAAATACTTACAATATATCTTTTACTTTGTACAATATCGATTAATTACAACTTTTTATATTTCTTT
The DNA here is from genome assembly GCF_020466585.1 of Dendroctonus ponderosae. Lineage (NCBI taxonomy): Eukaryota > Metazoa > Arthropoda > Insecta > Coleoptera > Curculionidae > Dendroctonus > Dendroctonus ponderosae. The sequence goes on from NW_026017110.1 coordinate 22,987,495, forward strand.
ACTCATGCATACTTACTAAGTACTACTTGTACTTAAATAAACATTGGCTTGTTTGTTAATCACTTAGATAGGCTGGATTGCGTCGACATTAAAACAAACGGAATACTGAATGGACTTTCCATGTAAAAACCACGAAATTAGACTTAATTCCTTCTTACTCATAAATGCATGAAATAGATAAAAATTGGTAACGTTTATCGATACTTTTGCCTTTTTAGTTTAGAAAACTGTACTAAATTAATGATATAATTTTTTATCTAAAACACTTCCTGAACTACACTGGGGGAAACCAGTCTTTCAAATAATGCTAAATAGATTAGTTATTAACAATGCGTTAACAACAAAGCCAAATTTGCCCGGAGGCGCAGAATAATTTCAGAAGCGCTCAAATTATCTGGGCAAATACTAAGTACATTTTGAATTTAAAAACATATAAATTGGGATATAAATTCCATTTTTCTCCTAACTGATGGACTCAGTTCATATCGGTCCACTCAATTTTATTCATCAATAAATCACCCTTCCAAAACTTAGCCCTAATCTAATTGACGCACCGACACAGCCCTTCGAAAGGGATAATCGTTTGATGGTCGAGCGGTGTCCTCTTTGTACTGATGTCTATTCAACGCAAAAACATTAATTTGGGGCATTATGTCTTGTTTTGTGTTATTGGGATGAAGTCACAACACTTGAGGGTGGCTACATGTAAATGGACCTTAATTGATTTTTACGATTTATATTAAAAGTTTTGTTAAGACTCGCATTATCACAAAGGATCTTGCTACTGCTTAACGAGGTTTTAGCTCGGTTTCCTAAACTTGCGACAAAAGTTATTTTTAATTAAAAGTTAAATGTAAATAAATCTCATTAAAAACATGATAAATGGTAATTCTAAAAAGAACCTTTAACGATATAAATATACCCTTTGCACAGTTACTTCTATAATGTATGTGCTTATTGCATTAAAATTGTTGGAGTTGTTTGGTAGCAATATTTATTTCTTGCGTGACTGATGATGAATAAAATAATTTGCTTCTAGCAGCCTTGGACCAATCCTGCATATTAACTGTTGTCTTTCTGTCATTTGAGAACATTTTATCTGTTTTTACATAATTCTCATTTAACGAATCGTTGTAATTTTCAGCCCCTGAATTTGATTTCCCTTCTCTTAACTGAACGTAAGTTGAAGATCATCTTAATTGTTCACCCGCAAAATATCGTTTTATAACTTATTTCGTCAGTGCGTTGAAAGAAATTGAAATTTTTCTTGAAAAATTTCTTGAAAAAGAAAAAGAAAATTGCAATTGTTTTTAGAAACAGCACAATAAAATTATACCCAGAAGCATGCTTTGTTATTTTCCATATCTAATTTTCAAAAAAAAAAATTCTGCAAGCTTCAAGGCATTTTCATACAATTTTTTACAATTGCAACCCAGATGAATTAATTTGAATCATGTAAAATAAAAAGTAGGCTCGAGATGTGCATGACTTTTATACACTTTTTTTCACCTGGCCGGCAATCGTCATTTTATATAGTTCGTTACTTTTACAAGCCCATGATTACAATCGCCTCCTAAATCAACAAAATGAAACTTTTAATATAAATGTTAGAAGAAAAATTGCTACTTTTGTACAAGAAACTCCCCAAGTGCTTTCTCTAAAAATTCGTCTACATTCTGTATAGTAAAAGTACTTAATTTCTTTGCTTGACAACCACAATTCTAGCGTTTTTTAAAGCCCATAAAATTTTCACATTTTAAAATACTAACGTTTTATCTAAAGGTAAATGTTTGCAGAACTTTTTTGGGTGGAGCAAATAGTTGTAATATTTCAATAAATGTAATTATTGCTTATAAAATAAAATACATTCTTATCTGGAAACTTAGGTAAAAAGTTTTACAACAACAATTTTTTCCGCGTTGTTATATAACATACCTACCTAAACATATAACACCCCTAAACAAAACTCCATTGAAAAACATTACTCTATGATGAATCCCCATACTTTGTACCAGTTTTTTTTTAAATTCAGGAAAGAAACAAACAGTGGCTGAATGAAATAATGAACTAATGACAAAGCACAAAGGTAAATTCAGCGTTCCAGCAGGATTTTTTTATCCATTACGTCCATTAGTTATATTATACGCGAACGGGCTTTGCAACGATGGCGAAATGAATGAGAGAACAAGAAATTTATGTAATGAGATTTGCAGGGATGTACTCATTGTAGTCTGAAAAAATTGGTTAAAAAGCAAAACAATTAAGTAATTAATATTGAATTTTTATTGAATCAATTTATATTGTCGATCACATAATGACTTCAATTACTAGTTATGATATGTTTGTAAACTATGGTTTGAAATTACTATTAAATAATATAACTTTTGTTCTTTGCACCTTTGTCCTTAGAGCCCTGAAATAACTTAAAATAGGTGAAACGATGGCCCAAGAAAAATTGTAATTTTATTTTCTGCCAATATCTATTGATCGATACACCCAAAGACCTAAATAGGCATCTGTTACAGTTTATAAAAAAATAATTAAGTATATTTTAATATACACAGACTTTATTTTTTGATCTCAAAGACTTTCAAATCAACAGCTTCACCTTTGTTCATGCAAATTTAAATATTTGTTTGCAGATGTATTTAGATTTGTTTGAATCAACTAGCGCGTAATTAGTAGATATGTGCGATAGCAGATGATTTCGTTTCCTGTTTTCCAGTTATTTAAATTAGTTAGTTTAGTGAATGTGTTGACTGAAAGATTTTCTTATTTACCTCCATCAAACTAGGAAAAGTTTTAAAGTGATTGTTATTAAATTTGTCATTTTTTATGCATTTTCCATGGATTTTTCCTTTTTTAATTTGACTAATTCCGGCCCTTCGTATAGGGAGCTATAGCTTAATCAGACTAGTTTATGAATAAGCAGCACCAGTGCCTGTGTAAGCCCTTTTGTTCCATTCTGACGACTGCAAACAATGGCAAGAGGAGGCAATTTGACAAAATATGGGACGTGCCAGCAAGTAGAAGAAAAGAGAGAAATGTAAGCATTGATAGCTACATACTTTGATGGAGCAAACAAGAGAGACCAGTTCGTTATTTCTGAAAACTTAATAAAATTGAATCAGAAGTTGTGGAATTTTAGTTGACGATCCAACGCACCTGAAACTTTCAAACAGCAAAAATATAATGATTAAATCAGCTGAAATTTTAATTTCATCCATCCGCGGCAAAGATGTATGTGCAATTGATAAACCACCTTCAAGTACACATCGACTTGCAGACCTGAAATACGAGCGTAATTTCTCAATAACTCTATAATGAACATCTAGTGAATTAGTATAATTTTAACATCCGTAGCAGCGGCAATGAGTTTATATTATTTATGATCTTTGATCTCACGTTTCGTTGATAAGCAAATAAAAGTGGCATCCTGAACTCTCCTTAATCAGTGATTCTGAGCTTGTTGAATGGGTTTGGAAGGCGAGATGGATTCCTCATTAAGTATTCGAAACTTGGATGAAGTTCTGAGCAACGTGCTGAAACCGGATGAGTATGTGTTGAGTAGCGAAATTTCTCCGCTCACTGTGCCAGGCGAGAATTACGGATCTATTATGGTGAGGTTTGTAAATTGCGATTTCTCAATTTTTCACCACCTCCACTAAACGGCTCTTCATTCTAGAGTAGTTATTAACATCAAAAACCGCAACACCAAAAATACCAGAACTCTGCATGCAGCAGGAAAACTTATTCCTGACAATGAAATCATCAAAAAAGTTTTCGATACTCAAGTAACCTACAAGTAAGGTTGTTTCTAAAGGCAGCCCGATTTTTGTTGAAATTGAATGTTTTTAGATGCGAATTTTATTTCTATGCCTCGATAGTTCCTGTTTTGGACGAATTTTTGAAACGTAATGGATTTCCTGAAGGCGCTGATTTTATTGCGCCGTTCTATGGAGGCAGACTAAATCTACATGGAGGACCTGAAGTTGATGAAAATGCCATTATTTTGCTTCAAAACTTAAAACAAGAAGGTAAAGGACAATATAATTTGAAATATATTAAGAAGGTATTTATAGAGCGACTTGAGTAAGTTTTTCGTGATTTTAGGTCGTGGTGGAAAGACTTTTTTTTTTTGACGTTTGCAAGCGCGAGTAGTTTACATCCTCAGAGGTTTGGTGCCCGGAAACATACACCTATACAAAGCACATCTGCGGATGTAAACCACTCGAGCTAGCAAAACATCCGGCTTTGTCTCAGGACGGACAAAAATCCCGAAAGGCTCCTCAGAATCTCGAATGATTTTTACTTTGCGAGTAAACAATCTTTTGATTACACGTTTATCACCACACAAGAGCGCCCATGATTGCGTATTACATTTTGTTTGTTTATTTCGCAACTTTTCGGATACTTGTGCGCATCATAAGTGTGTTTCTAACGAGCAAAATTTCACAAATTTTTCAACGTCCAACCAAGAAACTGTGAAAGCGCAAAGATTCTTCAATAACTTATGGCTTCCATGTTCCTTTTTACTTTATTGGATAGAAAAAGGAAATTATGCACCCATTCATTAGCCACCGCGATCTACTGATTTAGAGCCGATTAATTTTTATTGATAAACGACGACATGAAAGCAAAAGTTGTTATCTGCCTTAGTTGAATGGATTTGATAATTTTTCATGATACATCACTTGTTTATTTTTCAATGAGCGTGTTGCTAATACCCAAAATGTAATCTTCTCTCAATGTCCATCCGAAAAATACAAATCACTGTGTTATTTATGTGCAGATGGAAGAAGGAAGATGCTTGAATATATGCTTCTATTTTAATGTTCATATCATTCGATACAAGAAGGCAATGATGCATGCGCTCACACATTGACCATTCCAATATCCCGATTTAATCCCGATGGATTTTTATTTATAAACTTCTATTATTTTCAGGGTACATCACTGGTCAAAAGCGTGTAGGACTGGATATACCAGTTGCACAAACTGCTCTGGATTCGCTTGCTAAGTTTCACGCATCTGGAATTGGGCTCAGACATTTGCATCCAGATGTCTTCGAGTCCAAGCTGAAACCCCATTTTTACTGCTTCACTCCCTATGGTTTAGATGAATTGGTAATTATTACAGCCACCATATTAACCTCTATAAGTCTTACTATTCCTGTTTCAGGTATTAGCTAGCTTAATTCCTGTTCTGGAAAAAAGCGACAAATTTAGTAAAGCAGAAGTGGACGTGGTTAAATCAGTATTCGCACAGAACGTTAAAAAACTGGATGTTAGTGAAGCTTGGGGCACGATCATCCATTACGATTCTTGGGTAATTTTTTTCGTCGTCAACTTGCAGATGTGCACTGACTTCGATACTTTCAGGTCAATAATATTCTCTACAAACTAGAAGGAACGAAACCAGTTCACAGCATTTTAGTCGACTTCCAAGTCTTCGACTACGGCACTCCATTAAACGACGTTATGTTTTTCTTGTTCTCCAGCATAAAGCAAGATTTGTTTGAATCGCAAATCGACAACTTGCTCAATTATTACTATCAAGGGCTCGTAAGCAACTTGAAGACATTGGGGGTGGATATTTCAAAGTTTTCCCGCTCCAGCTTTGACCAAGAAGTAAAAATGGCAGTGCAAAATTATGAATATTATCATGCAATGTGGATGCTTCAACCCATAATGCACGAAGCATTTAAGTCTGTTGCAAGTTTAAAGGACGGAACTGAAGATCCTACAAGTTGGTCAACGGAGCACCAAAATAAAGTGAAGGATATAACTCGCATGTGCTTCGATAAAGGATGGCTGTGATTATTACGTTAGTCTGGAGTAAAATGGTTTTAATGTAAATTGTATAGTTTAAAAAATATACCACTTTAAATATTCAAGTGAAAGTTGAGTGATTTTTCATAAATCAGAGCTTTTTTATTTACATGCATGTGTGTTTCCAGTAAAGCAGCAGAAGCAGTTTTCAATTAAAGAATTACAACAGGATTAAGCAATTAAAAATCGCCTGCAAATCCAGACTATAAAAAGGTTAAAATTCAATAACACTTAAGCAATTAGTTTGGATGATGCCATCCAGTCATTTCCTATAACAATTTGAACTTTGTTACTACCAATAGTTTTTGCTCTTGCATTTAATATTTTCTCTGATAATTTAATGGAATGATTGCGCGAGAATGTATATTGAAATCGTAAAACAAGGCACAGATATGGTACTTTCAATGTTATCAATACGACCAATATAAACAAGCGCTGTAAGATTTAAAAAATCAGTTCATTTTAAACCTGTTAATAAATTGGTCAGAATCAGTAATTCGCAGCTTCCAATGGGTTCCCTACCAACAATTCGACATATAGAAACTCTTCTAAGAAATGAGTTAGCACCTAATGAATTTGTTGTGAGTACGAAATCATCGCGTCTCACAGTGCCCGGGGAAAATTTTGGATCGGAAATGTTGAGGTAACAAATTTTTTGAAGCAAAATTTCAATTTTTGTCAAATTAATTTTTATTTTTTTTATCTAGCATTGTTATCAAAATTAAAGACAACGTTACGAAAGCCGAAAGAACTTTACATACAGCCGCAAAATTAATCCCGGAGACTAAAGAAGTGCAAACATTTTTTGATACTCAGGTAACATACAAGTAAGTGTTTTTACGTGAGTTGGTTGACTAATTCACTTTTTTGACTTGTAACAAAAGAATATAGATTTTAGTGAAAATTATTGATAACTTATAGACATATATTTTTGCATTATGAATTATGATTATTTTTGACAGGATTAAACTTTGTCATAAATTTGTACACTTGTAATACATTCATGCTAAATTAATCATCTATTCGTAATTAAATGAAATCTTCGGATACTGTTCAAAAATCTAAATCATCTTACATGCGAGAAATTGCTGGCATTAAAACAGCATAAATGACCTGCGCTTATCAAAAAGTTGATACACAAATTTTCTATTCTAATAATAATAATAATAATCACAATACAGCAAATATGTATGTTGTTACATATTAATAAAATAATAACCGTACAAAGAGTGGATATAAACCAATACAAGTTTATGAAGGAATTAGTAACTGGAAGCAAGAGAAGAGCAAACCACTGACTAAAAACATAGTTAAAAATGTTGTATAAATAAACTTGTACAGAATTTCTAAACTCATCAAAGAGTTTTTTCAAGACAATCAACAAAAAGTGAACAAGTATTAGGAAAACTCACAAACTAAAAATTTTGCAAATTAACATTTCGTTCGTTCTCATTTTACATGGTATAATGAACATTTTCAAATGCTCTTGATCGACTTTGACCTTATCACATTCCAAACACAAATTAAAGCGAAGGACGAATATTCAAATCTGGGAATATGAAAGGAGAATCGACGCTTATAATATGCCATTATATCACTTCGCCCACTGCCTCATCGTCTTTGAAAATGTCCACCGCAGTTGTGGACGAAACGTCAGGAAGAAATTCCGATAGACCACGGCTTCAAAGCCCGGAAAACATTCCTAAATGTAATCTGACCGGCCGTGAAAGCCTGCTTAGTCTGATATGACGCTTATAATAATTCACTATTTTACGATATATAAAATAAATATAATCGTTTAGTAAATTCATCAAATTTATTTGTGAAGTCCTTCATGCGGCAGTAATTTACATCACTCATTTGTACACTACATAATCAGCAAACATGAAAAGCAAACATTTTCCAAAATGAGCTATACATCTGTTGTAAATGATCTAAATTCTATATGTTTCATGGGCTGAAGGTCAGATATTTAAAAAAAATTCAAGTTTTACTCAACGCAATGATTATAGTCAAATTAACTTTAATACGAAGTCTCTGCACGCAACAGCATACAAACAAAACATTTATTAATATTCTTTTAATGCATGAAATTAGTAGAACACTAAAAAACGCCATCATTAGAAATTTTCTTTAGTAGCAACTTCAGTTCAACCACAAAGTACCATTATTGCGATTGTTCGGAAAAATAGTAAATTTCATGTGTGTAATTACCAAAAGCGTAACGTTATTCTTGATGTCTGACCTATTAATGATATCCTCGGTTTACTGCCGGGGTCACCTACTTCCATTGAATTTTTCAACTGATTGAAAAATGTAAAATAATTGGCGGTTTATGGTTCGGTGGTCTTGCATATCTTGGAATTTGCCTTATATGGTGGTCGTCTTAAAACACACACATGTTGTGTATGGTAAAAAGTGAAAAATATTGCTCATTCTTTTTCAAGTAATTGCAATGATTTCTATCAATTCATGCAACTGTACAATTATTTATATATAATAATTCTTCGGTACATTCAAAACACGATTTTTTTTTCAGATCAGAATATCAATTCTACAGTTCAATAGGACCTCTACTAGACAACTTTCTCAAAGAAAATGGGTTTCCAGAAGGGGCTGATTTTATAGCCCCATTCTATGGCGGGAGACTTAACTTGAATGGAAGCGACCGCGTAGATGAAGACGCCATCATTTTAATGGCAAACTTAAAATATTTAGGTAAAAATAACCAAATTATTGCCCAATTATTCAAATGAAGACTACGCCTTTTTAGGGTACGCTACTGGAGATAAAGCCAAAGGTTTGGATATTTCTAGTGTTGAAGTTGCCTTAAAGTCCTTAGCCAAATTCCATGCTGCCGGCATTGGCTTTAAACAGCAAAATCCTCAAAGCTTCGAAACACATTTTATTCCCTACTTCTACTATTTCATTGGACATCACTTTCATGATTTGGTAAAAACTCATTAGCTCTCATAAACATTGCCTTGAAAATATTTTTAAGGTTTTTGCCAATTTAATTCCTGTGCTGGAAAGTGGCGGATTCAGCACTGAAGAAATCGAAACAGTAAAATCCGTTTATCAAGGCATTACAAAGAAACAGGATATCAGCAATACTTGGGGAACACTAATTCACTATGACACTTGGGTAATAGGAGTTTTTGAGTGAAAAGTAATGGCTAAATATAATTGGTCTTGGTTTTCCAGATGAATAATATTCTGATCAAAAACGATGGTTCTGAGCCGAAGAATGCTATAATAGTAGACTATCAAGTGTACGAACAGGGCACACCGCTTAATGATATAATGCTTTTCCTCTTCACCAGCGTCCAACTAGACATTCTCAAAAAAGAAATTGACCACTTTCTGGATTTCTACTTTAACTCCCTGATAACAAATCTGAGAAGACTGGGATTAGACATTTCAAAGTTCTCTAGAGACAGTTTTAATGAGGAAATTAAAATCGCAGTAAAAAAATACGAATTTCATCACACCATGTGGTTGTTGGAGCCCATATTGAATCCAAACCTGCAATCATTGGCAACATTTAAACAAGGGGATGTATATTTGCTGAACTGGACCGAAGAGCACAAGGAGAGAATACAATTTATTACTCGCTTGTGCTTTGAAAAAGGATGGTTTTGATTTGGTGTACCATTAGAACATCGCACAAAGTTTATTTTTTTAAGCAATTGTAAAAGTCTTTATTTACCTTTGATAACACTGTTTTTAATAAATATTTTACGTCAAATGTACGTGTTGTTAAAAGGAATAAGCTGAACGGTATCATTGGAAAAATTGATGGTTCAGATTCTTGCATATTCTTATATTAAACATACAAAAGTGATGCGGCTGATGCTGCTAAAAAATCTTTTTTATCTCGTTTTATTACTATCAAATGAATTTATTATGTAACTTAAATGTATAAACGTCTATCGGCATAAGGATTTACCGAAAATCAACACCGATGACTGAATAATAATAAGAATATGTATTTTTATATACAAATTTAAACAATCACAAAGTGTCATTTTTTATCATCACAGATAGAGACTTTAAAAACCCAATAGTGAGGAAACACAAATACGTTAGAAATACAATTTAAAAAATAACATGTTGAGAATATTCCCGCGGTGATAACATTTTTGCTATGTTTTCCGAGGAGGTTAGGCAATACTACAAGTTGCCCTGTTTTATAAATACAATTATTAAAAATGTTTTTTAATAATTTGTAAATAATTTTAACTAAAATGATTGAAATTGTTTTAATTTTATTTACTCTCTGCCTCTAAAGATCTGACTGGTTATTGTGTGCTGTATGTGGAAACTTCTCATTGTCTCATTGATAACATTAGATCTTGTTGTTTCGCGAAATAATAAAATCATTCAAATATTTGTAAAAAATATAAGAGTATCATAATTCTCTTGCAAACCCATTTCGACGAAATATTTTTAAACTCAAAACGACGAACTTAATCAATACCACAATAAATCGTTGCGTCTTCGTATCGTAAACTAAATACTAGTTTCTAGCTTTGAATAGTTGAAAATGGTTGGAATGTTACACTTTTTTGATCAAAACAGGGCGTATTAAGCATAAAATAAATAAAACTGACTTGGTAAGCGCAGAACTTCAAATTCATAAACAAATAGAAATTCTTGGTTCTTAAGTAAGCGACTTAAATAATGTAAAATATCTTGAGGAATTAGTTTAAGCAAACCGAACTAGCACATGCACTATCATTTTTGCCCTATCATTCTTATACTTTTATAGCATCTTTAGATAAATATTTGATTTTTCTGACTTATCTAGGTAAATATCGTGTAAGACAAAGAATGACTGTAATATGGCTATTGATAACCCCCATATAAGTTTATGTCCGGCTTTAGGTCTTCAGTACGCCAAAAAATATTGGATTGATTACACTATAATTCTTCAAATTGTACATAACTGAAGCAAATGAGTTCCATACCAAAAATCCGAAACATTGAAGGTCTGCTAAAGAATCAATTAGCGCCGAATGAACATGTTGTGGACACAAAAATAACGCGACTCACAGTACCCGGGGAAAATTTTGGATCTGAAATGATGAGGTGATTTATTTTCCATTGTTTCTAATGGAAAATTTATTGGTGACATATTCGGTGTTTTCCAGTCTGGTGATTGAAATTCGAGACGATTCTGCGAAAACGGAACGAACTTTGTATGCTGCCGCTAAATTGATTCCGGAAAAGGAAGAAGTTCGGGAACTTTTCGATACTCAGGTAACATACAAGTAAGTATTTTTTCATAAACGTTTTTTTGTGTACAGCTGTTAAGGGAAATTTGTAATAGACAAAATTTTCCAAGCGTAAGTTGATTATATGAGCAGCAAAGCAGTTGCTTGATGTCCATCTCAGGGCAACGAAGAATGAAGATTAATATATCCTTATTTGTAATGATCTTACTTCTAATATTCTTAATTATTCTCTTAATTTTTTTCTAAAATTTTTTTTCACAAAATGTTTCACTTGGTGGCTTTAATTCCGATCGGAAATGGGACGAAAATGGTTCGAGAAAATTTTGCAAAAAAATTATGGTCATTCTAACAAAAAATTAAGATCGATGTTGATTTGCCTCAAATGTACAAGTACAGTAAAAACAGGATAATGGAATAAGAGTAGTTATTTCACTGTGAATAAGGAAAGTACTAATTCATATTTTATTTCTTGATGATTTTCATTCATTCCAAGATGTGTTGATTGTATTGGTCTGTTTTGCATTGATCACTGTATTGTTTGGTTTATATTTTTTATTGTTGTTTTTTTTGTGTCATTTCTTATGTCATTCGCTTCATCCTTAAGTTGTATTTTAGATTTTTGACGCAATAAAGCATACTTCGATTTAATTTTATTTGATATAAGCGGTTATAAATGCACATGAAAACTTTGCAAATCAAGGGAGCAAATATTAAAATGTTGAAAAAAAGAAGATCATTCCTGTGCATCGTCCGTATATCTATAGTTAAATATCGAAACGTATTTAACATATTAAGTTAAATATTCAAACATTTATTAATTCTGTTTTTCGTTTGCCCTCGGGAATTTTATGAACGTTTAGGACTGCTCCAGTTATTGTTTTAACCAACCTGGAACCAATTTGGAGCCTGAAAAAATAGAGAACAGTTAGACATTGCATTTCATTAATTTATTTCTTAACTTATAATAACTATAGTTGCTATGCAAAAGTTACGACGAATATTCTCGCGGATAGAAAATGTTTGGATTAGGTTTTGAAAATAACAGTGGCATAAAGTGTTATAATAACAACAGTTTATTCAGATAACTTTTTACTTTATCGTAAATAAATCGATTTCTTCTATGAAGTTTTACTTTTTACTTTTCTTATTTTGAAATTCATATGTTACATTTTTCGCAAACTAAATGTAAAATACTCATTCAATTAATTAACACGCATTGTTTTTGCAGATCAGAGTTTCAATTTTACAATTCTGTAGGACCCACATTGGATAAATTTTTGAAAAAGAATGGATTTCCAGAAGGAGCCGATTTTATAGCTCCTTTATATGGTGGAAGACTTAACTTGGATGGAAGCGATCGTGTAGATGAAGATGCTGTTATTTTAATGGCAAACCTGAAAGTTTTAGGTAGAAAGTAAAAAATCTGAATGATTTAGTATTTGTTAACATACCAATCAACAATTTTTTAGGTTATTCTACAGGTGACAAGTTTAAGGGTTTAGATATTTCTAGAGCTCAGGTGGCTTTAAGGGCCTTAGCCAAGTTTCATGCCGCTGGTATTGGTTACAGGCATCAAAATCCTGAGAGTTTTGAAGAAAATTTTAGGCCCTACTTTTATTATTTTATCGGCGATCACTTGCATGAAGTGGTAAGAATATGACATGAATACGGTAAGAACCAGGCTTCAAAATACGGCTTTTTAGGTTTTTGACAATTTACTTCCCGTCCTGAAAAGTGGGGGATTTAGTGCCAAAGAAATGGAAACAGTTACTTCAGTTTATCAAGGCATTGCGAAAAAGAAAGACGTTAGCGAAATTTGGGGCACGCTTATTCATTATGATACTTGGGTAATACTTCATGCAATCTGTTCGGGTATAAGTGTTTTAATGCTCGAATTTTCCAGCTGAATAACATTCTGATCAAACATGAAGGATCTGAGCCTAAACAGGCGGTTCTAGTCGACTACCAAGTATTCGAATATGGCACGCCCCTTAATGATGTAATGCTCTTCCTCTTTACCAGCATTCAACTAGATGTCCTCAAAAAGGAGATTGATAATCTGCTGGATTATTATTTCAACAGCCTTGTGGAAAATCTCGGAAAACTCGGCCTGGATATTTCAAAATTCTCCAGAGATAGTTTCAATGAGGAAGTGGCAGTAGCGGTTAAAAAGTACGAATACCACCACACCATGTGGATGTTGGTACCTATTTTGAGCAGAGATTTGGAATCGGAAACAGCTGTTAAACCTGGAACCATTCTGCACTGGTCCGACGAGCACAAAGACCGAATTAAATTAATTACGCGATTGTGCTTGAAAAAAGGATGGTTTTAAGTAATCAACTTTCTAGCGAAATTCTGTAGTATATTTTGTGTTAATATACTGCGCTGCTGAGTTTTAATCTCTGTGCTTATTTAATTGCTTACAAAAAAAGCGATGAGATTCGAAATGTTATTGCTATATTTCATAAACCTACTTATAAATGTCAACAATGTACAGGCTACATTACGCAAAAATACAATATAACAATGATCTATCAAAGCAAACTAGCACTGGCAAAGAAAGTCGTCTAGAGAACTTAAAACTATTGAATTAAACTACATTATTGCATTAAGTTGGTCCATGCAAGACCATCCGATTACTGTTATTGTTATTATTGTTGGGGCCCAGAATCTCAGAGGTTTCTCCTGGTTCTGGTCTCTTCCCAATAGACAAATCATCGGGAACACCTGGAGATAAATCCTGCGGGCTTGGAGAACTTCTCACTGGAGAACAAGAATGAGGAGTATGGGCTGCTGGTATTGAGGAAGTGGGAACGTTTTGAGGAGGCATGTTCATATGAGGGTAGTCAGAGGGTTTGTCTGGGTGGTGACTGGGTGGAAGCGAGCCTGGTGGTAAAGAAGTCGCAGATCTGCCTGCAAAGTGAATGATTAAAGGACTTAACATTTTGATCTTGGTCGGATGAAAAAATGGAGGGTTACCTGGAATGAGAAGTTGTGGGGACGTCATGCCTAAGCATCTCATTCTCCAGGCATCTTGAAGCAATTGCAATCGCGCCTGTTTTCTCCATTTGGCTCTTCTGTTCTGAAACCAGACCTGCCGAATTTCAAACAAACTTTTAAGATTGTGATCATCGAAAACGAAGAAAGTTTTATTCAGTTTTGAGTTATGTTTGTATTTCAACAGTTGATTTATTGCAGTTTTATTTCTTGAACTTGGTGCTGGTGTCTATATCTCTGAGAAAAATCGATCACTTTATACCAATTGGGATTTTTAGAATTGCAAGAAATAAAATATGAGTTTGAGTTGTTAAAAGTTGATAAATGAAAATCTTGAACACTTTGGAAGACACAAACTCTTCAGCAGATGTAGGCATGTTCAAGTTTAATAAGTTTCAGTTCTTCTTTTAAAGCGCATCGAATATATAATTATGTCGAATACATCCCTTAAAAACCCTGAAATAAATAATCCTAATACTACTGATATTTAGTGAAAATATTTACGTTAACGTCATAAAAGTTAAATATTTTATATCTAAAAAATTGAGTGAATTGAAAGCGAATGGAGAAAGAATACTCTAATAGAAACGTGTGTTTTTTAAAGCTTCGATAAAATATTCCATAAAATATGCAAAATTTACAAAAGTTATAAATTATATTCAACAAACAAAAGTTAATTTTGCGGTGCAGACTTTGCATCAACAAATTTAAATTTATTGTTACTGATAGACTTATTTTATAAAGCAAAGCAACAGGCACTAGATAATCGATTTTGCGAATAAAAAATAATAATTTCGAAAAGTGTGAAAACCAAGCATTGTTAAATCCTTTCCAGGAAAAATCATGATGTCGCTCTGTTTTAGAGATCGTCAGTAATTTTTTTTTCACTATTAGAATTTTTAAAATTTTTACCTGTACTCTTGCTTCAGAGAGGCTTATTCGCAAAGCAACTTCTTCTCTCAAGAAAACGTCCGGGTAATGTGTTTTTTGGAAGAGCGCTTCCAGTTCTTGAAGCTGTTGAGGACTGAAAGTTGTACGATTTCTTCTTTGGCGCCTTCTGCCAAACATGTACTCCGTTAGTAGATCACCGGGCAAAGGGGACAGATACGGTCCTGCCATAGTGGTGAAACTATTTTCCTGCAAGCGTTTTCACGTGAGTTTTGAAAAGTTTTCCTTTTGCATTTCTTTGTATATTGTAATATAAACTGATTACTTTTTAAAAAAATGTGCAGTGTTTTTAATGGTTTTTAGTTGAAAATACAAAAAATTACCGGTTGAAAATACAACAAATTTTTGACTCAAGTTTAGACTTTTTTCCCGAAATGGAGTCACCCCAATCTGATCAACTCACCACTAAAACTAAAACGTAATTCTTGTATAACTTAGTTGATAAGGCGCCCTTCGATGGGGTTTTGCTCCACCTCCCGCACTTTATTGGGGCGTCGCGACGCCCGAGCGCCGGCGTCCTTCTGCGTCTTTAATGCGATAATGCTTGTATTGGTTAAGCTTTGTTTTCTCTTTCTCATTGGTTTAATTCCTTTTGTTTCCCTATTGGCACTATTGTGTTTCTCGTCTCGTTTTTTCAGGATTGGGCAAACTGGAAAAAATATGGCTGGTGAATGATTTTTTATTTCATTGTTGTTGTTCATTGTTATTGTTGAATTTTTTTTTCAAACTACTTTGCAATACTGAATTTGTTTCTTTTTTCACTATTTTGAGGTGAAGAATTTCGTATATTTGGGTTCTGAATTTGAACGGTTTTGTATTTTTTTATACTATTAGACAATATAATAAATTTAAAAACATTTGTAAATAGACACAAACTGTTAATTATTTTTGCTATTTTACATACCTAAGTGACAATTTGGGTTTTGCTGATGAAGATTATGTATAAAAATACGAAATGGATAACCAGCTCCAGGCTTCAATTAAATTAAATTAAAAACCATTTATTTTCTTAAATTCTGTTCTTTTTAGGATGAGCAGGAGGAGCAAAGACGATAATTTAGGTACTCAAAGTGCAGTCAAAAGGAAACTTTCAAAGCATCTATACACGATAATGTTGCTTAAATATTCAAATTTATGTATTTATAAATTTCTAAAATTTTTTTTGTTCATTAAAAGTGTTTCCATTTTGTATTTTACAACCAAATCATCTGAATTACAGTCCAGCAAAAATGTTTGAAAATCTTCAAACATTTTAACCACCACAACGTTAACCTGACGGTAAAATAAAAAGTTGGCTCACACTTTAAAGCTATTGGAAATTGTTACCAATTACCATTCTATTTATATTAGTCTTTATATTTACAAAGACATTGGGGAGATAATATCAGTTACCCTCTTTGCCTTAAATAACTTAACATGAGGATTATTCCTCATATTATGTTATTTAAGGTATTTTTTTTTAACATTTGTACTTTTTTGCTTGTTGCTTGCATTGTTAATTTATTTATTGCCTTTCCATTTAACGTTTTTACTATTTTGCTTCATATCATAAGGAAACTTATTATAATTAGTATTTTAATTGGTTGCAATATGTTTCTTGAAAAAGCTCCTGTTTAGCCTGCTTCTACTCAACCCTGTTCATAAACTACAGTATACGTGTGGTTTATTGACAAAAATGAAAATTTAAGTAATCAGTTAAATGCCTGCATCTAAAGCAAAAATCATACCGCCCTAAAAGAACTGGCCACAAAATGCTCGAAAATTTTAAAATCCTCATACCATTAGTAAATAAATTACGTAGATATAGCAATTTTATATACATACATATATGGGGCAGAAGAGCGAGCTCTTCAACTCCCTTCGGACCCCCAGCATATTGATCAAATTAGGTAAAAGCCAGCGCAAAAACATAATACAAAAAGGCGGAAAAACAAGGCCCTCCATCCGGTTTGCATCGGCCCCGCCCGGTTATTTTTAATTCTCTCTCTTATTCGTTCCGTACAAAAGAATTAATTCATTACTGCCGGAGGCATTTATTTTTTAATTTGCACAAAACGACTTTACAGGGGCGGCACACATTCAACGGCAGAAACCAAACATTTGGCTGGCAAGAAGGGACAAATGAATAAAATATGGTTCATCAAACTATTAATTGCAAAAAAAGCAATTTAATGTTAACTTGGTAAGACCGATTGAATTTGTATTGCCATTAAATGGGCAAAGGCAAAGAAGAATTAAACGGTAGAGTGTTTAAAGCCGGTCAAATCGTCTGATTTGAGTGTGTTCGATGTTTAGATGGGCATTTTAGAAAGCGCGTAAAGCACGTAGTTCGAAGTTGATGTAGAACTCATGATCAAAATTTGTCTACTTTAAAATACCATTTTTCTGTTTGAAGTAAAAAAAATATAATAAAACTAGCAGAAGCATTATAGACGATCGAATTCAGGTGTCATTCATTTTTTCTATAATTTCAATAGACTGACGATTTTCGTGTATTTCAAATTCAAATAATCGCTTTCACAATTTTCGCTAACGAACATTAATGTATTTTGAAGGAAATAGTGAAGTTAGATAAATTGAAATTTGAAATTGAAACACACATATTTTGTTATCAACCCAAAAAACCACCAACTGAAAATAAAACTTACTTATTAAAGTTTTTATTATTATACACCCGAGATCGAGTTAAGTAGCAAAAGCTCGTACAAAATATTTTTCGAAATTTTTATTTTATTTCCAGATATCAATCAACAAAAATAAAATATTTCTATGGTATAACGAGCTTAAGTGAAAATAACCGAATACTCTCAGTACTTCAGCAATATACATAACTTTTCCATGCGCATTGACGATTATCGTCCAGCTGAAAAAATGTTTTCAAGCGTGGTTGCATAACAGATTTTTTGTTGCTTTTCTTGAAAAGGTGAAAATAATTTAGAAATTGAATAATATCCGTTTTGGCCTTTTTGCTCTTTATCAAATAGATTCTGAGAGAGGTCAGAAGCCAGTTGATACCTTAAAGCGGTTTTCCTGACATATTAGGCTGGAATTTCCGTCGTTTTTAATTTATTTGCACGTAAAATACGTATGCACCCAAATAAACTAGTTAAATTGCAACTTAACTAATCCGGAAGGATCTGCTGGTTAAAAATAATCGTCATACTCTGCGAATAGAACTTGTACATCTTGACTTCCCATCCAGACCTAGAAAAGTTCACTTTCTTACTAAATTTTGTCTTGGAAGTCGTTCTTCATATTTTTTTTCATATTCTAGAAGTACTTATTTGCTAAATAATTGTGGCTAAAGGAACATCAGAAGACCCATTTGATCTGAGACCGTTAAGAGACTCAACAATATTAACACCAAACTCTCTTATTGCCAAAGTCAATTCTTCAAAATCGTTATGGTTTTATTGCATTGTACTTTGTGCATTTGCATCTTATCAACATTTTTGCTTCGAAAGTGACTTGCTATAAATATGAGATAAAATTCTAAGGTTCTAAACTCTTAGTGTCTCAATTAGCGTACAAATTCTGTAGATTTTTCCTCATTGGAAACGCTTGGCTAAAATACTTAATAAAGTAGCTCGAGATGAAAAGACAATAGAAAGGGAGTATTGGATGACTTGAAGAAGCTTTGGTAAGATTTTTTCTTACCGAGAAGAAAAGAGCCTTCAGAATGAAGCACCTGAACTGGACAACATCAATGAGCCAGTTTTTGTCTTCAAGACTGATCAGAAGATCATGCAATCCTTGAGGAATTCAAAGTTTCTATTCAAACTTGAAAGGTTGAAGCTAAAGAAAAAGTGAGCAATGTTCCCTAGTAAACAATTAGACGCACCGAGACATTCTATAGCATACTCCATTACCTGTAACTAGAAACTTTGCAGTTGTAAACACGATTTTGATTAAAGTCAATTCGGAACAAAAGGGCTTTGTGAGTCCGCGGCGGATAAAGACATCACCGTTATTATGACGTTTGGGATTGATTAAAACGAGGCGGTGTGAGAGGAGGAGAGGGTGCAGAATCATAACATAAAACCATTACGTTCTAGAGCCACAATGGTCGAGAGATGTAATGATTGATTTTGAATGCTCTGAATGATTTTTAATTTCAGAGCGTGGCTTTTGTTGCCCGGTTCCGATCATCCCAGTGCCGGGTGTGACCAAATGTTGTGAAAATAGCCCCTGAATTTTCCGATATTGTTTAGCTCCACATCTGTTTCACCAGTCTTGCAATTTCCTCTTCACAGAATACCTTCAATAGTTCAATTTTCATCAAATTCTACTAGATGGTTACTTACCTCAACAGCTCCACTGGTATTTGTAGTCATCAATTTTTTTAAATACTAATAAATTGTCTACGAACCTGCATGGTGGCAATCTGTTTCCAGATAGTTTGTAAAACGACAAGCAATTTTTTGTATTTATAAAATATGCATTATAAATTTGTTTTTAAATAGAATTTCTATTGGAAAATGTTCCGGCTTTTTTTCAAGATCATCCTCAGGTAATAACGTTATTGCGTTGATAAGTAGTGAAAGGTAACTTTCAATAGATAAATATGTACAAAAAACACAGTTTAAACTCGGAGTCTAATTTAATTCTGTTAAAGTTTAACTGTATTTTGCAAGCGTGTTTGCGTAGAATATTTGCCTGGGTTTTTCAATGCAAATAACCAATGTTCATATGGAAGACATTAACTTTTGATTTTATTACTTGAAGATCTAAACATGTCTTAATGGAAGTTTATAATAAATTGATGCGGTCTGGGGAAATAGAAGGATTTTGTCAACATCTAACAGTGTTGCTCACAATTTAGAGCAATTCACCAAAGTAATAAATAAAGACAAAATCGATAAAAGATTATAATTTGCATGAACATTTGATAAAAATGCACACGAAGACAAGTAACTATGAAGAATGAATGGGAGGACAAAAAATGTCATCTTTGTATCATTTTCCGACTCTTTCAATGGTAAAGTACTTACATTGAAAGGCCAATGTACAGATCAAATGTATTTACAAACAACATGTTTGCATTTCAGAAATTTGCAGGAAAATTTTCACTTTTTCTAGTTTTTTTAGATTTTAAAACCATTGTGGAATTACAAATCAATCAAAAGAAGTAATCATATGAAAGCGTTCCAAACAAAAACTTTTTTAAACAAAACCATGAGCATTTCCTGTACCTGTTTAACATTTTTCTTCGAGTGGCGTGTGGAAATCAAATGATCATTTTTAGGAACATTTTTTGAACGAAAATTGAATTCAAGCAAAAGCTGGAACATTGGAAAAGTCAATCGTGAAGTCAAAGGAAAAATTTACGGAAGTTACTGAACATGAACTAAATTTAACAGGATGATAAATAACTTATTAGAGTAGATATCGAACAAAGAAAATGTGGGGTTTAAATAATTTAAAAAATCCCGTTTTTGTTCTAAATCTACGTCTGTTAATAATCTTATTTTAATTCCCAGAAGACGCATGGACATTTTTAAAAGATAGTCACGTTACTTTTTAAATTAACGGTTGAATTAAAAGTGTTGTTTTTGGGCAAAATACGAGGAAAATAAATATTAAAACATTAAATAGGCAAAACCATAAACTGGAAGTGTTCAACAAAACGGCAGAAACAGCAGCAAAGAAAACTGATAAGAGTGAAACAATCGTAGAGTTTTTAGGTGTACCCACCGCAACTATCCATACGCCAAACTATCGCCTATTTATAATTAAAAAAAACTGCAATTCTTTATTTCTTCATAAGTTTACTTTTTATTGAGCGATTAGCCAACATTTTCCCATATCTTAATCAGGATTTCGCCCATATCAGGATGGCTTGTCTTGGTAAAGCATATTTATTTAAAAAATTAGAAGGCATATTCAACATTTATTGTAATAAAACCTTTAAGTCTTCACTTTTTTTTATTATTACAGTGAAGATTTATACCGTGTTCCAAGATATTTTATAAAAACTTTATCTTCGAGCTCTAAAAATCATAAAGTACTGTAAGTAAAATAAAATACTGTTTATATCGATTTCTTTTATTTTCAGCTATTTTTCTTTGCATTCTGAGGACATTGGTTTGCAAA
>NW_026017110.1:23009602-23012608 GCF_020466585.1 Dendroctonus ponderosae
TGAGCAAATGTTTTTATCTCGGTCTTTTTCTTACTCGATGCTTGCACATTTACTGGATAATTTTAAGTTTTTTCATTCACAGTAGAACGAAAAATAATCTGTTGAAAATTCAGTTGTAAACTACAGTTGGGTTCTGAAACAGAAAACAATCAATTGAAAATACTATCAATTAATCTTGGAAAGTGCCGAGTAAAAGTTACCTACATCGGTTTTTTTGTCAGGATATGCCTGCTAGTTAACAGGCCGCTAAAATATACACATAGAAAAATGAGTTTTGTAGCCAAAATCTGTTAAATGATATTTGAAGCAGTTTGATTACTTATGACACTTTAATCATCTAAACCGAGAATAAGAATTGAAGAAAACAAACAATTCTATTGTGATTGTGGAAATTAAAGCTCAGTTCACCGAATAAAGTAAATTAAAAACTGCATTATACAACAGTTTCCGGCGGCCGTGACTTCTGGATTCGCATCAACAGGGGCGTAACTAACACAGTCCCGCTCCAGGACAACAACAACGACATAATGAAAATGCATTCATTTTCATGAACTACGTGTAGATTTCATAGTGGAGCATCCGAATGGGTGTCGATGTCTTTTTAGGCCTACTACCATCCCATCGAAGTTGTTACAAAAGTTTTCAGTTTTGTTCCAAATAAGGCTTCCAAGTTTAACCTTTTTAATGCCAGTTAGTTTGCCACAAAGCAGATCTGGAGGAGATATAGATGCAGTTTTTTGCTCTGAATTTGGATACTTATCAAAATGGGGTTTTCCAAATTTTGGTTTAGTTAGAATTAGAACATCAATTGGAAGAATTCTCAATGTATATTGTAAAATACAGGGCTTTTCGCTTTGCTATTAGGCGAAGTGTTGAAATCATGTTGGTGAAATTTCACTATAAGTTACTGCCATTAGTCTCTGTTCAAGCAAAAAAAATTTCGCTTTTCTGACGAAAAATACTGTGTTTCGAGCAATGACATTTATTTCTTCAGATTCATCCGCGTTTTAATTTAAATAATTCCAGTTGAAAGTCAACTCTGGATATCTGCATCATAGGCCCACGATAGTCACTTTTCCAGTTGCATATTCCGAGTTCCGAATTCTCCCGGATCGCGTTAAGAGAAGGTGACGATCCACATATTGTTGGCCATTGTTCTCGGAAGATTCCGAGACTTCCATTTTAATTAACAAACTTTTTACATTTTTCCGTTGTTCTCACTACGCCAGCCAAGCTAGAATTTTTATTGAAACGGGTCGCAATTCCAAAAATTGTATTTTCCTTGCACTACACAATGTTTATTTGATGAGATAGTTTTCGATCTCTAATGTAGCAATTTAGGTAATACCGTGATTAAAGTGTACAATAAATACTTACCATTCTTTCTAGGTTTGTAAGATATACAGACATTACTTGATTTTAGGACGTTTTATTGAGCAGGTATGATGTGATTATTTTAGACAGGGTCTCGATATATACGCAGCAATTTTGTGCCCTGAAATAACCAGTCGACTTTTGAGTCTCCTCATATTGAACCAATAAGAACGAACCAAACTTTCTATTAAGACTAAAGAAAACTATAACTATTTTACTTCTTACAAATTACATTTTTATTTTTGTATTTTAATCAATGGCAGACAAGTCAATGGTGACCATTCGGAAGCTATTTAAAATCGAAGATATCTAGCTGCAATAAAAAGTATCGAAGTAACGAAAGAAGGAAAGCATGTGCAAATAGCCGAAAGCTGCGGCTGCGGTTGGCGTGCAAATGGGCCAATGATCACTGACTTTGCTTTCCCTCAGACTAGCTGATTAATTAGAAACCGGTGCAGAATCGACGTGTTCGCTCGTTCGCTCAAACTTACCCGCTTTAACTTATTTCCCATTATTCATCCAAAAAAATACAGCCTTTTAACGACCTTCAGCGTGTCGGGAAAATGTGCGCAACTTGAATGCATGAACACAAACTTTTTGTATGCTTAAGGTTCTAGTCGATTTGATACTCTGTTCTGGAGCTCAAGTCCGAATCGACAAAAAACAGGAAGGAATACTAAAACTAGGCCAACACGAGTTCATGTCTTAAGATTAAATTCTAAAATAACATTATATGAAGGCATAGATAAGTTCTATATTGTTGAGGCGGATTCATTTTTTTACAAACTTCTTGTTGGGTATTTCGCCTCAAATATTTTTGTCTTTAAAAAAGACAGAATTTCCTCACGCCTTCTATTACAGATTGATAAATAGTGCTCCTATTTCGCAATAAGAACGAATTATTTATCAAAAAGTAATCAAGAACTATCACCTAGAGGGTATCCTGCGAAACACTTAGGCTCACGCTTGACGTTTCGATAGCTATTTTCTGCTATCGTTATCAAAAGAACCTAAATGAACCTAAAATAGAGTATGTTAATAAATTGTGTAACAATAGTAGGATAATACAGTATATGAAAATTCGCTCTGATAATTCGTCTGTGCAAATTGTCAGTTATGTGACTTTGACTTAATCTCATTGTTTAAATTAATAGAGGTAATGTTAATTAATAATTTTGGTGTAAATTTAATTTGGGTGTATGTTTCTCTGGTCTACTTAAGATTTTAGCATGGGTAACCATGTATGACTTAAATTAAATGAACATGAAGCAACACAATTATTTTGATTTAGTAAAATTAACGCGCTTTCTTTTATTAAATTTTACGTTTTTTTGTAGATTGTTCTTTTGTTAAAATTGTGGAATTATTCCATTGAATTTTATGGCAATTATCAAATGCATGTTGACAAATGCGTGATTTATGATATTCTCGGTTTTTTATGTATGATTGGTGTTCTTTGAGTCTTTTGTGTAATGGTCTTGAGGTTTCTCCTATACAGGGTTATTCACGCTATACGGCACGGAGGTTTGCGACTAAACCGTTTGTTTTTTGCAAAGTATTATTTGATGAATCCACAGACGCCTATCGGGTGCACATTTTAAAAATATTTTTGTAATATACAGAGTGTCCCAA
>NW_026017110.1:23013607-23050136 GCF_020466585.1 Dendroctonus ponderosae
GAATTTCTTTTATAAATTGTTTTTCTTTGGAAAAATTAGATTGATTACAAATTATTTTTGCTCTATCATATAGACTTTTTACGATACCTTTTTTATCCATTATCGGGTGATTTGAGTCGAAATTCAAATATCGGTTAGTATGAGTAGGTTTTCTATAGACCAAGGCTTCGAAATTGTCTAACTTTTTCTGAATTAGTATATCGAGAAAAGGAGTTTGGTGATTTTGTTCTTTTTCAATAGTCAATTTAATTGTTGGTTCTTTATTATTCAGATAAGAGGCAAATTCATCAAGTTTTTGTTTGCCATGACTGTAAATGGAGAATACGTCATCAATATAACGCCACCAAATTATTGGTTTAAATTTGTAATTATTAATGAAAGTTGATTCAAAATTTTCCATAAATAAATTACTGAAAAATGGGGATAGTGGTTACCCCATAGCCAGTCCAAAATTTTGTTGATAAAAATTGTGAGGAAATTCTGTCTTTTTTGAAGACAAACATTTTTGAGGCGAAATTCCCAACAAGAAGTTTGTAAAAAAATATTAAGGCACCGCTACCCAGGTAGCACACTACGTTTTATGGACGTCTAAACGACGACATGAGATTCGGCCAGAAGACGTCAGATAGGTCATTTGGACGTCCAAATGACACATTTGCCAGATGTCTGTTTAATGACGTAGGCTAGACGTCTGCTTATTGACGTCACTTAAACGTCGGTTTTAGGTCTGTACATGGTCAGTACAATTACTTCATATTGAGGAAATGTTTTGGTTACAATAAGACACTATAGATCTTAAATCGTATTTTATTGACATGAAGCAAGCAAAGAGGGTTTGTAACCCTATTACCTATACCTTACCACCCTATTTTAATTAATTAAAAATAAGTTTACAATTTTGCGCCAAAAATGTTTACATCGTTTAAAAGTGGTATGGAAAAAATCTTTGACTATCTGATTTTTTTGGGAATTACTAGACATTTCGCCCTTATTACCGACCAATTCCATTTTTCGTAATCTTTTGACAAACCTTCTATTTGATAGTATATACATAAATCTTTTGAATGTAAAGGATAACTGTAAAGGGAATTATAAGAATGAAACTTTTTTGCTACAATAAAATACATGTTATCAAATGAACAAATGTTATGGATCTCCAAAACTAAACCACTTTTTGGCAAGCAATGCAAATTAGCTCTAGAATAAGAATAAATACTTAAACTAAATTTGTTTCTAAATATATTTTTATATTGTTTTTCAACAAATCCTATTACTGGACCAATGTTATGCTCTTAAAAGCTATATACACTTATAAGTGTACAAATGTAACATTTTTAACTTGTGATTTTTTCAAAGCTGAATTAAAAATATCGCTGAAATAAAGTGCTACTATGTAGTTAAACATTAACTACAAGATGACATAAAATTTTTTATAATTTGGAATGAAGATAAAAGAAACATACAGTTAATGCACACGAGGGACAAATGTGACAATGGCGATTTTGCCAAATAGTGCTCTTAGATGTGGAACAAGTAAAACCGAGCGAACCCTATAATCCTGGATCTAAACGAGATTTTCATTAACTGTTCCAGTGTTTCGCGTCAACCGCGTTCCACCGGGATTCAGTAATTAAATCGTTCCAACCACCCCCTTTCCGTTCTACGCCCTTATATTTACTGGATTTACTAAGGCGCTTTGTGGTCTGGATTACTCCAGCTAGTGAATAGACGGTTTTATGTAATAACTAATTAGTTTGCCTGAAGGAGATAGACGGTGAAACTTTGGATACATTTGGATTTAGTTCGACGATTTTTCGTTGCGCATTGATTGAATCAGATTAGATTCTCTTTACCGTTTATTCTACCTGTTTGACTATCAACCGCAATTTTTCTTCGTTTCCGCGACTTTTTTGTCAATTACTTCTTTAAGTTCGTTCTTACATTTATGGATACTATTGCTTTTTTTTTGCTGCTTGTCATGTACAGATGAAACTTGTTATCCCATATTAATCAGCTGACTTTAAGGGTGGATTTGGTATCGAATATTTTGGGCGGCTTTGTATTCTTATAGCAAGAGCTCATCTGAACTTTTTGCTAAAGATTTATTATCCTTCTCAGATATGGAAATTTAGGTTACAGTATTCAATACAAGGAGCATCAGCTTACTGAAAGTGTGGATTTAGTTCCGATTAAACCATTGATTCTTTCGCAAGGAACAGTTTTTAAACTTTGGTAATAGTTTGGGCTGCTTTGTATTTTAAGCTCATCTGAACGGTGTCTCCAAAGAACCGTTTCAGATATGCAAATGTAGGATCCAGCTTCATGTTTTTTTGTTAAAAATGTCAAGAGTTTTAGTTGCCTGTTTTTTTTTAATTGCGAAATCGACTGAAACATGACGCCGCCTTTTTTGGACTTTGCTCAAGAACAATTTGGGCCATAGAGTTCGTTCTTATATCATTGAGTAGAGAATTGGTAATTCGATTCAGTTATAACAACGTACCGCAGTAAATAGGTACTGGTGGATTTCTCACAAAAAGTCACATGAATTACTCACCATTTACCTGTTGGTTGCACAAGTTTGCGCCAAAATTTCATTAAAAAAACGTCTTCTACAGAATGTCAATCTTTCAAGTTTCTACTGGCTTAACTTTGGAAGTTGGACTTTTTAATTGAAGAGTTTGCAGTTGCGTAAAAGCGTTCATTTTCAAATCAACATTTCCGAAGCTCGCCAAATTCAAGATTTCATGTGATTTTAACGGTTTGAAGAAATTTTGATGACATTTAGAGCGCACTCTTATTTACTGAACGCATAACTCTGAACTTGAAGAGTCTTATTCGATTCTGAGTTTTTCGTTATACCTCATCAAGTTTCACTGTGCCGCACTTTGAATTACGGTTAGCAATTAGCCCAGGGGCGGATGAAACCTTTACGAGGGCCGGGACTGAAATTTTAACACTTGAGAAAAAAAGGGTCACCACATTTTAAGGAGGAACATTTTACCAATGGGTGACTGCAAAGCACTGCACCGATGAGTTACTGTGTCGGTGCGTTTAGTTGGCGCAACAAGCTATTTCGGCAACACTGTGCCAACTTCTGAAACTTAACTGAGTTACTGATGCCAAGTGTGAGTCAGGAACTTTTGCACACATTTAACCAATGATTAGAACTACTTTATGAATGGTAATTCAAAAATTTGTCAAGTGTCAGGGACTTAGATTAATTATTAGAGTTGAGGGCTTAGCTGTGCCCCTAGTTTTTTTTAGAGTTAAAGTTGCATATTATTCTGATTTATTTTCCTGACTGCGTGTACTTGTTATGTTATTCCCATCTTTCCTGGGTTTCAGTCAAAATGTGAAGTAAAAATTATGAAATTTGACAACGCAGATATATTAATTAGGGAAACAAATTATCATAAAAGAAGAATCCAAGAAATGATGCAAATAAAAAGACATGCAAAAGCAGTAAATTTCAGATCAGATACCCACAACTTTTCTATTTCAACTATTTCTGCTTATTTCATTACATGCATACGACTCTCGCAAATGTAGAAAATAATTCAGACAAACTCAGGCTTTTCAAGAAGGCAAAGACCTAAAAGGACATTAATTTTTACTAATCATGAGGTAAGTTTTTCCGATGTTTTGCTCTCCCAAAAGGAAGAATTTCTTCCCTCAAAAACTGATGAATGTTTTAACACTTTGTGAGATTTTATACATGTTTTAATTGTGAATGGTGTTTTTAGTTTGTGTAAAATTTTAAATCTGATGATGGCGCTGTTGTCTCTCTGAAAGGTAATGAAATAAACCATGTTTCAAAATTTTTACTTCACATTTTGACTGAAACCCGGGAAAGATAGAAATATCATAAGTTGCATGTTATGATACAAACAGCAATAAAAAATTAAAAATAACAAATAATAAAAGATTATATCTTCAATTTCATGTCTAATAATTAACAAGGACAAGTTTTAAAGAAATTAATCTCTAGGGAATGACGCAGAATTTCGAAAATATCAAACTTAAAATTGACAAAATTACTGAATAGTCAGATTTAAGGCATTATTAGTTACAAAACCAGAGAATTAAACGATGCAAAGTAAAATACTAAAGAAAAATTTTCGAAGACCTTAAAACACTGGGCTAGACAAAGCAGAATGAAAAATACGGTGTTATTTTTTACTTAGAAAAACATACCGCAACATTTAAAAAAATGTTGATACCATGTTTGCAACTTAAATAAAACTGTTTAAAAATTTTGAAATATCGAAGTTTTTTCGATATCTTTTTTCAGAAATTGATAGTAAAGTAATGGAATTTTCAAATAATGTTGGAAACATTTTATGTATCTTTAAAAAAAATATTCGAAAAGTTAAGAAGATTATTGCACCTACCCTAAGTTGGGCACTTTATGCTCAATTTAATGTTGTATGTTTTTTGTAATAGGGTATTTTTAAGGGCGCTCTTTCTTCAATATTTTTTAATTTGGGGTTTGGGTTGGAACAAGCTAAATTTTGATAAGCAAATTTATGAAATTCGTATTTTAAATAAGGCAGTGGATCAAGCTCGACTTGTTAATATCCCATATAAACAAACTTAAATGTTGTCATAGTTTTCCCAGATCGCTGCTGAGAAATCTTTTGAGTCCCAGTCAATTTACAAGTGGAATATTCAGTCCCCGCTGTTTCCTGCTCGATGAACTTGTTCCTTTACGAAAGTCAATTGAAATCCGTTTAGTTAATAGCATTGAATTAATCGGGGAGTGCTCGAATGCCTTTTGATCCGATTGAATTACCCTGCTTATTCCTTTCACCCATGATACACATGTTCGGGAATACGCTCTTGCTTCACATGATAAGAGAGCCGGCCGGCATATCGGAAATTTTCCAAATAGATTAGAAAACCATATTTTGCTGATATTTGATTTATTTCATAGATTTACATATAAAACTATTATTTACTATAACTATCACTCAAACTTGTATAGGTACAAATAAACGCTAGTAGTAATAACCCTGATAAATTGAGAAAATTACTATTAGATAGCGTAATACAAACAGTGCCACTAAAAATAACTTAATGACAAAAATATTTAATTGGTTATTAAAAAGTTCTACCGTGTCTCACAGCCTTCAAGTATATGGTATCAGTTCAACTGTGTAAATGTTGTTTATAAGTAAGTCTGCGCCTATCTAGCATTTGGTTCAGTTCCTAAAAATAGTCTAAACTCTCAGTTTTTTGTAAAGTAATAGCGGTAATATGTTAAAATTATTTACAAAAATCTAGTCTAAAAGTTAATTAATCGGTTTTAACTGGTTTATTTCGTTTTCCTAATATTCTCATCAGGTTTCTCGACATGTAGTAGGGCCTGTCCTTGCCATTGTTTTTCTCCGAGTCTTCCACTACAAGACAAATGTAATTAGCAAAACCTTCAGATTTGCACCGTCCAATGTTGATTTAACTATGCCAGTTATTGAAGAACCGATCATACTTACAGAAGCACAAAAACAGCGTATCAACTGCCATACTGTAGACATTGAAGAACAGTGTGGCAATCAAGTAGGTAGCGATCATAATTGCCACTACCGGAGCCAATCCATATTGGATTTCAGAATTATCTACAAAGCTGATATAATCGGTAACAAAGAACACGTAGGCTATCGCTCCCACACCGAATGTGACCAGCAGTTTGCTCAAGAAGAACAAGAAATCAGTAACCTGGAATCAGAAAATGTGAAGTTTAATGAAGATAAAAATAAGCAGAACATGGCACCAACCTTGTCCAAAACAAAAACTCTCACAATGTTGTTCAGGAGAAGCGTAAAGGCGTCTTTTGCACTAGCGCAAAAGTTTTTGCCATGAATGGCGCACATGATATACGCATTTTTGTTGATAAACTTCAGAAACTTCTCTAGGCACCTACAACCGAAAAATATGTGAGGCAAATTGGTCAACTTTCATTGTCTTGAACATACCAGAAGAAACACTTCAGGCAGCATAAAATAGCTCTGGTAAAAGCATTATCATACTTCTTGAGCTTTTTATCAACGTATTCCAGCATCACTCTTATCATCCGACAAATCGCTATTATCAAAGACCCAAACGCAAGTGTTCCTAAATGATACCTGGGAAGGAAAATTCGCATTTTAATTGCACAGTTAAAACTATTACAGGATTCCGTTTACCTAATCGTTCGATAAATAGCTGCAGTTAATGCGAAAAATGGTAAGTCACGCTTTGGCCTAGTCCAGTACCATTGGGCAAAAACTTGGGCTAATGTCATCTGACCGAAGGCGGATACGAAGAATGCCAGCCAGAAAAAGCCGAATATGTTAATGCCTAAAATCGACAAGACAAATTGAACCAATACAAAAATCCCTAATAATAACAGAAAAATTCTTAATTGAAAAGTCATGGAATGATTATTTTTATCAGCATTTTGGAAAACATAAGAGATTTAAATCGCAATTCACTCAATATGGAATATTTGGTTTTTATTTTTTGCCTTTTGGAATTATGGCATCTTTAGATCATCTATAGAAAATATTTTTCTTATAATACTGCTCGTAAGATAAATGTGCTAATGGCAAGCAGGATTATGCCTTTGACAAAATAATATGTTACCTTGCAAGTAGGAATAATAAGCATCATTTTTGATGCCTATAAAAGAGCAGGTAACACTGCTACATGAACCGCTCGTTGGCAAATTTTTGGGAGAACATACTGTATTTGCCTGAAAAGCCAAAAATGAAAAATTAAATATCATTTTAATGCGGAATAAGTAATTTTAAGGTAAAATAGAAGAAAAATCCTAAAATAATCGTTCGATATGTTAATAGCCTAGTAGTAGATGTTAATAGTGGAATTAATAATCGTTTCCCGGTCTCATTGACACTTTTTCCTTAGCTCGTAAAAGTTTTAAGCAGCTAAAATATCATCAAGTAAATTTAAAATTTCATTAAACATATTCATAGAAATTTATGTTTTAATCTTAAGAACGGTTCAATTTTCAGAAAAACTTCCGAATTGACGGTTGGTTCTTCATCAAATTTTGGTCAATTAATATAAAAGATCTATAAAACTCATACACCTAACAAGTATCTCTAATGGATCACATAAAATTAATGCACCAAATTAATCCTCCAATGAGAAAAAAAAAACATAATAAAAGCCCTAAAAATGTATGTGCGTTTGTTTTAGGTTTTTCCTCCAAATTGTAAAAATGTACAGTATTTGACTGAAAAAACCAAACTGATTTTAAGGCTGTAACGTTTTATTTTACTTACGGTGATTGAGTGATTTGAGTCAGTTTGGCATTCATCTGTTACATTCCCGTACTGATACAACGGTTCTCCTGATGAAGCTAAATAAACACCGGCAATTACTGCGTACGCAATAATTCCTCCTTGTAAAATCCACGGAAATACCGGAAAGAAAAGAACTGATGTTACCGAACTTACAGCCCTGAAAACAGAAAGAACAAATAATTAGATATGGTTCCAATCAGAACATTAGCAAAAGTAATCTGGTGCTCTTGAATTAGAATTCTTCTCTAAGAATATAGAAATATTGATATCATCAACGGCACTGTACCTGCTTCCTTCTTTAATCAAAGCTATCGCCAGAACTATGCGACTTCTCAGGAAAATGAGCACCAGGAGAACAATTCCTAACACGATAGCCACTATGATGAAAAGAGCTAAGAAAATATTCTGTTTTGTATTTGCGCTGGATGATAGCTGATTGTTCGCGTTCTCAGTTTTCCAATATTGCCATGTAGTGTATGAGAAATACGTAGCTAGAAATTAAAAAAGGTGTCATTTACATTATATTCTTCATTATATTTTGTATTATATTATATAAGTAAAAAAGCGGTTTTTGATACACTGTATCAGGTTATTGCGCCTACTCAGCCATTTTCATCGGTTTCGTGATAAACAAGTTCAAAAATGTTAAACAAAAAATCTTACTTGAAACGAACAGTATTTGCCGCATTCAGAAACCTTTAGATGCTTGATTCCATAACCAGCAATTTAAATTTCAAAATGGTGTTAAAAGTCTATATAAAGTTTTTTGAACTCGCATCTAGTAAATGTTTTTTCAGAAATTTAACATTCCTCAATTAAAAAAATGAATATTATCCTAACTCCAAACCAATCAATTCCAAAATGATTAAAATAAAGACATACATTGCCAAAATAAAGAATGAAGCAAAATTATTGAAAAATAGGGAGTGCCGCAAAATAGAATGTTTTACCTGCAGATAAAGCAGCAAGAACTCCCACAATAGAGATCCATACCATTACTCCTGCAATCCATCTAAAGTGACAAATAAAATTTAAGAATTAATAAAGACATAATAATTAAATTGCAGAATTTCAGAAACCGTATTATTGTCTGAGCTTTCTCCAAAAGAACCTTTACTAACCTGAGCATGAAAATATAAATTAAACATATCACCAAAGCAACAGCCAGTCCAATTAGTATTTTCTGCCAAGAATTTACCAAATCATTGATTACTTGCGATGCAAACTAAAAATTAAATAAAGTAAGTAAATGCTTAAAAAAATGTTCTTAATAAGCAACCGCAGACATGCAAACAACATTAAGAAAAGAAGCACTTCAACCCAAAAGTCTACATATCGACGAATAACAATGATGTTTTCACCTGCTTTAATTTGGTGTTTTTTAACTTTTTTGTTTATCTTAGTAGTTGGCAATTATCAAATAATAACTTGTTGTTTGGTATTTTGAATTAAAGCAAAAGTAAGTGGGCAATCCTGAAATAACATGCCTTTTCAAATGACAAATAAATCCGTTTAAGCATGAATAATAGCCAAGTAGTTTATTAAACCAGAGATTAGTAGATCCACTAATATCTGATTAAACGTTACCAGGCTGTCCACATGTACCAAATCCAAACGGAAAAAAGACAGAGTTAAGCAACACAGAAAGTAGAAAACAGAACACAAATATAAAGGAAATAATTGAACCTGTTCAGCTTCAGATAGCAACTTAAGGTTGCTTATGGCCGTGATTATATTGTCACTATTGATATTGGTATCGTTTACGGCGGTTGCAATGTCGCTCAAAACAGTCTCATTAAAAAGAGTTGTTGCAGGAATACATCGCTTCTGAACTGTAAGAACAATCACATCAAATCTAAATTATACATTTTTTGTAGATTTACAAACAAAGTAAGATCGTATCAATGAGAATGTTTGTCAAGTATTCTTCTCAGTAGGGTCATTATGCATTTTCAATTTCTTGAAAAAGGCAAATTTAAACTAAACAGGGCAGAAACGTTTTGATAAGTATGGAATAGAAGAAAGGCAAAAAATGTTACACCAGTTAATAAACTCAAATGTAATTAATAGAATAAAAATTTCAAAAAGAATTTTTAGGGTACAGAATTCACAACAGAAAATCTGTGACTAATAAAACATTAACAGTAAAGATTAATGAAAACCTTGCGTAAATTGTCGTGCCAGATATGAAACGGTCACAATTTTCTATCGTACTGAATTGTGGTTAAGAAATACGACAAACTGCAGAATAAAGTCAGAAAAAAATAATAAGGTCGGTTAGTGAAGGAAGACTTTAAGAAAGCCCATAAAATTAGTCAGCAAAATATTTATCAGTAAATACATACAAAGAAAATGTTTTAGTGCTTTTAAATAATTTACGAGAAAGATAAACTTGTTTTGTCAAAAGGCACTGAGATATTTGAAAGAAGAAATTATCTATTATTACATGGTAAATGTTATCTGTTTAAGCCAAATAAAAAATGGCAGCTGAGAAAAAGGCTTATAAATTACTTTGTTCTATTTACTGGCGGATTTTGCAGTTGAAGATGATAAATGTTTCCATAATAACAAAATCAAATCAAAAGTTTAATCAGGCATAACATTTTGAAACTTGGCAATTTTTACAACAGAAATGTAGGCATGTTTTATATTATTTGCTATATTTATCTTTATTTGTTATAAAATAAATATTGATTTGCTTGTAAATATTTTAAATGTAATCCCTCGGTGTTTAAATCAGCGAGGTCGAACATGTTTAGATACAGTTATTAGCAGCTTTAAATCTAGATATCATAGTTATCACTTTAGTTTCCTTAACGGCGTTGTAGGATTGTGTCATTTTATAAAATACTTTAAATGATATTTGCTTTACTCAAATAGAAAACAGGTTTTAGGAGTTGCAATAAATCACCCCAAAGTTCTGCATATATATAAATAATCTTTATTTCCTACAGAAAAAGGCTATCGACCCAATCGGTCTTTCTACATTTTCATCAATTTACTCTTTCGAATATGGCACTTTAAAGCCAGCAATAAAAAACATTTACGAGAGTAGAAAGGAGCGTTGAAGCAGATTTAGCGACTTTGATTTATTATGAGGCATTTTGGGTAGAATAAAGATGTAGTAACTGTCCAATCAAATCTTCCAATTGTGTAACACACGTTGATTTTAAACTTTTTTCGAAAATTCTAAGCATCAGTCAGCGATTCAATTTGTTAAGTTTCACAAAGGTGATCATACTTTTGCTACTCCTGACTAATATGTTTCAAATTTTGGTAACTAATTTCTACAACCAAAAATGCAAGTGATAAAGACAACAACCTGACACCTTCAATCGTCATAAGTAAGAATATTCTGTCAATTCTAGTACACAACACATTCAGTCTGCATCGATATTTTCCAAATGTATTGGACCAATCCTAACTAGTAGATATTAAAATTTGGTTTTTTTCTAGTTAACATGCATCAGCCATTCACCATTTAAATGAAACTGAAAAAACCTTGTGGATATTTTCGTCGTCCTTAACAATGGTAACTCCATTGTGTACGGCTAAATTGAGCCACATACGCACAGGGTTCAGGTTCTGGTTGAAACGATAAATTTCATCGGTTTGAACGAAAGGCAATTTCCATTGATTGTCCTTTCTATCCACCACATTACTAACGCACCTGTTCAGTACTGAGAAGAAAACATTTTGAGTAATTTATCTATTTATATGTTAACCAGGTCAAGAAAATATATTCGATGGTAAAAGACTGTAAAAGGGCTTTAATCAGTGCAAAAAAACTTACAACTTGTACTAGGTAGAAACCATTTAGGGCACTCATTTTCGTCATATGCGGTTGTTCGGACCTTGTAGTTACAGTAGGGTAGCGCTTGAAAATTATTGCTTCTTGTTTCATAGTAAAAAGTGGCATTCGGACAACTCTCAACACATACCTACATTTTCAAATGTTTTGTTTAAAAAATGTAAAATTTATTTCGATAAGCATTTTAACACTGAACATTTACTAGTTGAAAAACATTTTTTTATTGTAAAAGATAATGGATGCATTGGATTTGAATAAGCCGCGGTTCGTTTCCACGACGGGCTGATAGCCCGAAAAACTCATCCGCAATTTTACTACTGTTTGATAAGGAGTTACACGAATGTAAAAAAAATTTAGTCTCAGTGAAATCCAGGAAAATTCCCAAATAAATAATACAAAAAACCAAATTTATATTATTTTTACCTGTTTCGTGGAACATCCGGTAAACGGAGTGGAAGCAGCTAAACACTCAGTTAAGTCAAAAAAGAAAAGATATTTATAACTTTTTACTTCCTCATCTAAACCGCAACGTAATCCTGAAGAGTCTTTTGGTACAAGCAAAGTATTGGGGTCTCCATTTCGAAAACCTGAAAATTTCAGTTTGATGTTGAAACTCAACAGTGTCAGGGATTAAAATGGATTTTTAAATACGTACCCCATATACCAATCACTGCCCACAATACCACAAAGACTATGAAAATTAGCAAACAAATTACATCAGTGCATGATCGATTTTTTAATGGTCCTTGGTACTCATCTGGATGACCTGCAAAAAGCAACCTTACAAATTATTTTATTACGAACTAATTGCGACAAAGTCAACTTATGAAGGGAATAATGAAAGCAGAAAAAAATTACTCTCGTATTGAAATATTATTCAGCAAAATTCATCCAGGCGATTTGTGCCCAGTCGAGAAACCTAAAGATTAAATAATTTAAATTTATTAATACGTAAAGTACAACAATAAATTCAAATCAACACTAATTGATTAACCCAATTAATAAAACACATTAAAGAAGATGGTGAATATAATGATTACAGATATCATTACCAATTGTTAAACCAATGATGAACAATGAACAATGAAAAATTGTTGAAATCATCAAACATAAAATTATGGATAAATCCTTATAACCTAGGCACTCGTGAGGACATCGAGATCTGCTATAGTTTTCTGGTTCTGATGATTCATAATGGCTTTTGCGATCTTTGCTTGAAACTGGTGAGTTTTTCGAGGTTTTAGGCCATCGTGGAAAATAATTGCTTTCAAACGTTTTGAAAGCACGAGTGGCGTGCACCATCAGAAGTTTCTTCCGCAAGCTTACACTGAACACTTCACATTCATGTGCCTCGTAATTTTAGCACCAGAATTCTAAAGTTTTTTGCCGTTCTCTGATGATTTGCCATGATAAACCGTTTTCTGCATCAAACTCATCATCTAATAATTCTAATGTTAAAAGTTAATCAATATCATTTTAAAACCGACTTTGTAAAGCACATTTCGATCGTTGTTGAGAAAACTCCTTGGCAAGTTTGCTTAATAAAAATATATATGCTTTCTAGGACATTGTTTTTTCATTCCAATGTACACAAACTGTTTCTGTTTACTTCTGTAAGCAACAACCTTTAAGGAAATTGAATAAGAATATTTAATATCTTAATCTTCCCTATATAATAAATCTACCAATTTTCAACAATTTAATTTCTTTTTGTCTAGTCTAAATATACATATTAAACATATATATTTATATCGCATCCAAAACTGTGTAACCTTGTGCGAAACGAATAAACCGAATAATTAAACATTTATTTTCAGACATTGGATGATCGATGTGTGTAAAAGTTTTAGGATAAACATGATAAACTTACTGTCAATAAAACCGTCGGTTTCGTCAAAAAACAAAATATCGGGCATAACTGTAATTAAGCACAAATTATGAGAGTTGTTATTCCATTTCAAGCTCGCAATCGACTAACCGGTATGATGTAACTTGGCAAATTTTACTGCTTTTTATTTGTTTTTCCAGTTACCACTAATTTTCACTTCAACAATTTCCCGTCGCTCTGAACAACTTGATAGTGTCTTTGCTGTTAGAAATATTGAGTTATCAATTTGTGGATTAGCCAATTTTTGATTAACTTCTTGGAAATTCTATTATTAATAGTTTGAGTGGGGTTATCCATCAGACAACGCATTGTATGATAGAGATAAGATATCGCTTTTATCTTATACCAGGACCGAAATTTAATAAATTGTTTATATGTGTGCATCTGAAATGCTATGAAGCTCTTTTGCAAAAACATATTTGTTAATTAGATTAAAAATTATTATGATGATCTTTATAGACTCAGTTCTACTGATTCAAAAATCCTTTAACTTCGGAAACGAAAACAATATTTTAGTTTTCCCGTTTGAATCGTCGGGCTTTTAATAAAACAACTGAATCAGAATTGAATAAATCATGTGGGACTTGTTATTTGGACTAATTTTTTCGCTTGATGCGTTCAGTTATCAAAGAAGCAAATAAAATGGGATTTGAAAAATAATTTAAAATTAATATCATTACTAATCGGTGCAAGAGGTTTTCCCACCGGAACGCGCCGTTGAGAATTCAGGAAAAGTGAAAATATTATATTTTCTTGCGGAAGATTAGTCTTACGTCTCTAATAGCAAGTGTCGACTTCTGCAGCAGACACTCTGTATATGTACTTACAAACGACTTTTCTTCAAACTTCACAACTTAGTAAATTTTATTTTATTAATACTTCTTAACAAATATTTCGTCGACTTAAATTCCCTTATGAAAATGAGGAAGAAAGAAAACGTTACAGTAATGTTAATTTACCACATTAACAAATTTAATTCATCATTGCTAAGCAATGTAAAGGTTTTATCGACTATGTCAATTAGAATTACGAATTACAATTAAAAAAATATATTGAGTTTCTTTCTTGTCTGAAGTCCCGCTTAAAAACATCAAACGCGCCAGCTTAAAGATATAATCTTACATTTATATGACCAGATAATAATAAATAACAAAACTTCCATATTTTTTCGTCGAATCTTATCTTACGCATTCTCATAGGCATAGGAAGTTGTA
This sequence comes from Dendroctonus ponderosae, assembly GCF_020466585.1. Taxonomy (NCBI): domain Eukaryota; kingdom Metazoa; phylum Arthropoda; class Insecta; order Coleoptera; family Curculionidae; genus Dendroctonus; species Dendroctonus ponderosae. The sequence goes on from NW_026017110.1 coordinate 23,027,825, forward strand.
TAACGTATTCATTACTTGTATGTTTTGTAAGTTTATATCCATGTACCGAGATGGAACACAGGAATTATCAGATAAAGCGTGCAAAAAATACAACAACCGTGTCTGTTAAAAAATGCAACGATTTAAACAGGCTAATAACGAAGTTAAAAAGTGCCAAAAATCGTTGATGCAAAAATACAAAAAATTAGATTGAGAATTTTTTTTAAGCAAGTAAAAAATGGCGCAAAAATTGCTAATTTTTTTGACATTTTGTCAAGGATAATTATCTGGATATTTTTCTGAAGCAAAATCTGCATTAAAAACCCTTGCATGTCCGCAGCCTTTCTAAAAAGTATGTGCAAACCTATTTCGCATTTCCAAGTATTTTCCTGCGCTGGGTTTTTCCAAATCTATTTACCGATCACGTTCTTTGAATAAGAACAATGAACTAATAAATAAATAAGTGCGTATTGTCGAAAAATTCCGAAAACGTTCTGAGAACATTTTCCATGCCGCCAACATTGCAAAAATATGTCAGGGTTACACAGTTGATTGTCGAAATTCCAAACTTGTCCTGGTTAACCATAAACAGTTAACTGAGTAATTAAACTGCTACAAAATAATCGTTTAATAAGTTATTTTTAATGACAACAAAATTTGGGAATTGGAAATTGTTAACAATATTAGTTTCAATTCAATTGCAAGCTTTATGCAAATCTACATCTAAAAACGAATTATTCATAACCTACTTAATTTTGAATGCCTGCAAATTTTATCTAATAAAAAACGGAATAGACTTGCATACAAAAATGCAGCTGATTTATTTAATTTCAGTTTCCATTTAAAATATCGGGTGATTTTCATCGGCAAATAATGAGGCTATCTATAAATGTGGGAATTAATCAAGTGTATCCGTTTTTATGTTATATTAAGCTATTAATCCCACTTGTCGCCCATCGAACAATCCATGATCTGTTACATTAATAAATGAGAAGTAAACAGACAAAAATATTGAGATTGAAAACATTTGCTCCGGATTCAGCTAAAAACAAATTAAGCAGCAAAAAACGATTAATTGGGTCATTAACCCAGATTAGCGATGAAAAATGCAAACGGTATTCTTCATAAAACCAAGTAAACACGCCTCAGTGATTCAAGGAAATCACATAAAATTATTTAAAATTATACCACTTTTAATTGCCATGTTCAACTGTCTCAATTACTTTAAACTGTTGCTTCTATTTTGGTTTAGTAAAGAATTACATTAGTTTTTAATATAAAGTTATAATTATAGATTGGCATTACACCGTCCAATCAAGCAACAAATCAATCACCTGGAGCTTGTAAGGAAGATTATTTACATATCCGATTATTAGGATTTTTTCCGGATAAATAACCATAGTTCAATGAGGCAAAACGCCAATCAATCATTTCGTGGTATTTTATATCTAAGCGTTGATTTAATTGTTTAGCAAAACCATACGTTTATGAGGTGAGATTCGATTTTTATTTTAATTAGGCCATTGCAGAAATGAACTATATGAATGTAGTAAGTGACTTACCCTGCTGCCGGTGCTTAGCCATGAGTGCGAAAAGTAAGAGCTTTACCTGGAAAACAGCAAATTCAATGTGAGTTTCACAACAGGCGAGCACAAACAATAAAATTAACACCTTTTGATTAAAGACTAAGTTATCTTATCTGGTACTAATGCAGGGAGATACGATTTATTTGGTAGGCGAATATTGATAATTAATTGCCAATTATTGCAGTAATAAAACTATTCGATACGTTTTATTTACAAAGCTGGATATAAACATTTTCATACTGATGAGTGAATAAGGCTGCTTTTTACTCCTTCATAGCGGAATGTTTAACGTGAAATTCCGTTAAATATAAACGTGGTTTGAAGTGTTTAAAGTACTAACGTTTAGTGCACCTAATTAAATTTACAAAGTGCGTTATCTGATAAGATTGCTTTTATTACTTGATTGCAAGCTTGGTGAGTTATTACTCAAACATTTACGCTGGAGTTTTAGTTTCAATCACTGAGTAGAAAGCGGATTTAAAAATGTTTGTATTCGTTACAAATGTTTCCTTTTCAACCAACTACTCAAAACACATTGATATTTTTTGATAGTTTCTTCGAAAATCAATTAAGGGTGTATTTACAATTCCACCAGCCTGGTACTTAAAATTAATCACCAATATTGAACAAACTGAATCACTAAATCCTTGTTAACACCTTAAGTGGCTTAGACTTAAAGTGTCTTATCACGTAGAGTTATTCAGAGATTATTAGAAAAATTAATTAAAATTGCAAGATTGGTATCTAATTGGGGAATTTTTGAAAAATATTTCGGTGTTGTAAAACGATGCATAACATGTTTGGTATGTGGCCCATAAAATTTTCTAGGCAATAATTCTCACAAAATTTTTAAGAATATTTTTTTTTACGAAATAGGTATTGTTTATCATCAAAAAAGTTTGGCCAGATTTTTGCAATCGCAAGGTATTTATTTAAATTTGCTTTTTTGTATGTCGACACATTTTTCCACAGTCCGGTCCAGACTTTCCTCACTTTAACCGGTGATTTTCTATATTTTGCAGCTTCATCAGTTATAGAAAGTCAATCCACATTACACAGCTTATCAAGTTTCGGTTTATTTTGAAACTATGCTTAGATAAATTTGTGTGTCCTTAATACAAAATTTTGTAAACATCAGCAATATTTGCGTATGATAGTTCGGGAGATGAATCCATGTATTTATTCACTAGACTTTCTTAAAGAAAAAAATATTAAATAACCATAATTTAATTTAAATTTATTAAATGATTTTTGCAATCGGTTGCTGAAAATCACCGAAAATATAGAATAGAACGGTAAACATTAATTCGAAATGTTGTGCTTTACATGTTTTGTGCATTAAAAATTATTTCTCCGACTTTTCCAAAAATTAATATTTTGATTTAAATATTAATTTTTTTTGTATACCTAATTAAAATCAATACTGAACTTACGAAACGCTGATTAATTAGAGCTTATCCTAAGAGCACAAATTTGCAACTGAAGTGGAATATTTATTATAATACATTTTATACATTTATTTTATTTATCCCGCAAAGCTGCCTAATGCTCTGATAATCGTCTAGATAGTCGTTAAGTGTTCAGTACTTATTTAAAACGTATTCCTATCAATTATTGAAAATATAGGGAGTATTTATCAGATAGGATTCTTTAATTTACGTTTAGCAAGATTTTAAAAAATGCACGATTAAGAAAATTGTGTAAGTTTAATTTCTAGTTACCTTAAAGAACACAGCATTTCCCTTGAACAATCGTATGTGTGTAAAAAATTTGGAAAAAGTGTCACTTAAATATTTGGTTTTACCTTGTCGTGCGGTGACGAAGCCGGATCAACAAACCTTTTTGTTTAGTGAACAACTGTTTTAGACAGAGTAGATTGCAGATAAAATAATGATGCAGTCGCTGTTATTTACAGACTTTTGTGAAACAATTATTGTGTTCCCTTTAATGCAAAAAAGCAACATTGCAGGTAAAAGTAACCTTGATGATAAGATACTGTTCTAAGCCACTGCACCTGATAAAAGCTAGCGATGGTTCTTAGAAAGCCCATCGAGATGCACTTTTGAGAGTTGATAAATGAATAGCGAATCTTATTGCGTATTCTTATTGCAAATGAGTCTCCATTATCTGAGCGCTGTTTGCAATTGTCTTCGTTATATCATCTAAATTGCATTGATTTAACAATCATTGTAATATTCACGGCGCATTAGCTAACATTTTCATTAAAAAAGCAACTTACCTTTGAGCTGAATCTAAACAAATCTGAACGCACATAATTAAAAGCAAATTATTGTTCGGCAACAGAAGCAAAACATTATTAATTCGGCCTTAATAATTTACACGTTTCTGGTACTGCAATTGAGTGGAACCTTGACGAACAGTCGTGCAATGGCAATGGTTGAATGTATAACACTAACAGAAAATTCTCCGGTTCGCTACTTTCACTGGGTAGTGATTTGTTAAGCTATTAAACAACCAGGTAGAGCAAGATGCGAATGGAAGGGCACACAGATGGTGCGTACCACCGGCAAAGATTTTATGAGGGGTACCATTGTGGAGGAGCAGTGGGCTTTTGCCCAACACAGCTGACGAGGCCTTTCTTCAGCGGGTGGATTTACATGGCAATCAGCAACTTGAAATGCTATGAGATGAGAGTATAACATAGATTTCTTTTTTATGATCTATCTGTCTTTATCTATGATATATTTAGCGACCAAGAGAGGAAGTGGCTCCAAGGATGGTTGAGGTAAAAAAAAAAACTAGTAAAAATATTTCTTCGAATGTTCGAAAATGCCTAAAATTCGATCTCCTAAAGATGTATCTCAGATGTTAAGTCTATGTATTTTATTTAATCTATGAGACTCAATATTGTCTGAATAAAACAATAAACAACATTAACTGTTGATTCAATCAGTAAACAAATGTTTAATTTTTATTTTTATTAATCCCGAAATTATCTGTTTTCCTTTGATATTAGACTGGACGGAGATTTTATTAAGAATATCTTTTGTATTATCTGTTGGGTTGACTCTTTGGCCGACGGATTAAATTTCAACATTTCTTATAATTACGTAAGTGAGATTTAGAAAATATGCTATAAATTTAATTTTTTGCCAATTATTACACAGTTTTTACAAGTTTTTACTTTAAGCAAAACAGTCCATCATTGGATATTGAATTCACGTTTTTTCATCAATATAAGGTTTTTCCTAAAAAAGCTGTCTTTTGCAAGCGAGAGCTCAAAATGTGTTCTTACGATATTTTAGGTCTTGAAATTGAATTAGTTTATTTTTCAAAATTACGAAAATTTTAGGAGAAAATGTAGAAAAGAATATTTTGCAATTGAAAAATTTAGATTTATTGATAAGGATGATGGAAAAAGGTATGACGAGAAAATTTCCGGTGGTCAAATCGATTATTACATTTATTTTTCCAATTTTATATCCAATATGTTTCTATATTCCATATTAAGTGTTTAATTTGGCATTTCTAGCAATATCTAACGAAGTCGAAACTACTTGTAGCGGGAAGAAGTTAAAAAAATATTTATAATTTGGAATATGTGGAATAAAGAAAAATACAGCAGCAATTTGGGGGATTTAATAAGGTTCCTTCTATATGAAGCACCGTATATTTCTTTTTGTAACTTCGAATTTTTTTTTGTAATTTCTGTTCCTGTTTTTGTCCGAATCATAGACTACATCTTCGTTTTTCTCGAGAAATTGTGAATATTATACCTCTGACCTGCCAGTGAGACCTTTTATAAATTGATTGAAACTAGAAGATTGAACCGAGTATTTTTTTGAGCCAACTTTTTAAACAAAAATAATTCTAAAGCTTTAATTTACATCCTAGTTTTAAAATGCGAATTTCTGCTGCTTTATTTAGAGTAAATCTGAAAAACTTAAAACTAATTTAATCTGTTTAATAAAAAAATCAATAGGCGTTTTGATGTTTTGATGGTTTTTTTGCTGCGTTTATAAGGAAAGCTGTTGAAGCATCAAGAAAAACAAGATGATTTCAAAAATCGAAAGTCTGGAAATAAAAATTATTACTTCATATAAAAGCGGCTCTGAACGTTGTTAAAATAACCGATTATCAATTTTTTATCCATTTCAAATCAAACTCACAAATTACGTAATTTTTTGTACGATTAAAAATTTGCCATAATTTTCCTACCAAATGTGAAAAACATTTCAGAAAAGTGCATCGCTTTCTATGAAAAGTGCATTCAAATGTTACATATTTTTTAAAAAGGCAACTTTACTAACAATGTAGCACTCTTCAATAAATAACCTTAACCGCTATGTGCGTTTTTTCCTAACAAACCTTCATTGTTATAAGGATGCAACCCATCCTTAGATCAATTATTGTTGAGCAATCAAGAGTAAATATTGGCAGTAGAGCATAAGATTTGCTAAAACTGAACAGTTCATATTTCGTCTTACATGAGATAAATCAGCGATTGAAATTGTAATGAGATTGTTCGGCTTTTTTATGTGCAAAATATTATTATTATTAATTGTGAAATAATTCGGAAAGGTGTGGTGTAGCCATATCAACGCTGACCGCAATTTTTGAGAAACTGAATAATAAAATCCATCCAAAAATCGTCAAGTCAAGAACGCATCCACCATTTTACTTCCAACCAACCTCGAATCTAATAAAACACGCACAGTATGAACGCCATCATGACTAATACGATAACGCAATTGCTACAATTTAACATTGTTTAAAGAACAATAAAAATATACCTACCAGTTAAAGTCGCTTGGAAATAAAACGCATCATGGCCACAAACTGCGACCGTCTAAAATAAAACTGAGGCTCTTTGGTAAACACTATAAATAAAAGCTAACATTATATTTCGGTACTGGATCGTGTACCTAATTATCGAGCTTATGAATTAAGCAGATCATTGCCCGAAACTGCCTTCGAACTTATTCACACGAGTCTACCCTCTTTTTCATAGAGCAGAGTGAAAAAATGTCAACGGAAAATAAACGTATCAATAATTTAAAAAATTGTGCAGAAATGCTCAAGGGATTTCTGAACGGTTTTCACTGCAAAAGGCAACTTTTAATGAAAACGCAACCAATAGAAAAAGCTTGGAATATTCATTACTAATTACTTTTGACAATTTTTTTTTTCAAATGGCAAACTTCAAACGGTGGTTTCAAATTCAATGGTTAAAACCAGTTATTACAAGTTCTAAAAACTTCAGATTCCAAGTTTTACATTCGTTTCCTGTTTATTTTTATAATAAGAACTAAAAAAATCGCGTTTTAAATGAGTCATTTTACTTCTAAAAAACCAATTGAAGTTTGGCTTTTTAATAAAAAGTGAAACAGTGAACTAAAAAGATAACGGCGCATTTTTACGACAGTATAATACAAAAAAGTACCTAAAAATTCATTTGTTCCTTTCATATAAAATGCAAGAGAAACAACAACTTTTGCGTGAAAAGCTTTTCACGCATTTTTGAATACGTTTTTGAAAAAAAATGTTTTTGAGCTAAAAATTGTTCGTTTTTTTTTTACCTTTACCTTTTATATAAAATATACATATGCGTTTTTAACTACTACTTTGCATTGTTCTGTCGCGAAAAACTCCTTGTTGAATTCGAGCTGTTTCTCTAAATAAAAAAACCAACAATATTACGAGAAAAACACTCAAATTCAACGAAGAGTTTCTACGAAATAATCATGCAAAAAGCCCTTAAAACGCATTTGTTCAATTCGTATAAAATGGAAGAAAACCGAACAAACTTTTGTCAAAAATCCCCATTATACTTATTAAACCCGTTTTTTTCGAGCAAAATCGTTCGTTTTCTTGCACCATTTTGCCCCAGTTGAACTTTGACTTCTGCTAGAATTAAAAACCGACAAATTTGCGACAAGAAAACATAATTCTAATAAATCCGCCCTTAAAGTTGTGATTTCTTCGGTCAAATTTATTCGTTTAACTTTTTAAGGAAAAAGCCCAAATTCAACTTGTTTTTTTGAGGAACAAAAATCCTTAAAGACTTAAATGTGTCTTTAAGAATGTTATTACATTGGTGGTTATAAAACAGTTAAAATAACGCTATTATCCCTGAAAAAACATAATAAATTTGCTCGAGAAAAAAGAACTTGTTTGTAGCAAACAACGCATTTATCTATTTTATATAAAATGCAACCAAACGAGCAATTTCGCTCGAGAACGTCCCGTTAAATTTAAAGTTTTTGAAACCGAAATTGTTTTGCTGAAAAAACAAGCAAAAGACAAACAAGCAATTTTGCGTTTTCTCTCGAGAATTGTTTGTTATTTTAGCATTTTATATAAAATCTGCAATCTCGTTTTGTAAGTACCGTTTTACATCTTTCTTTGGACAAAAACAGCCGATCAAATTACGATTTTTTCAGCAAATTTCTTCGAGTTCCCACCCTTACAAAAATACGGGTCAAAATTCCAATTTTTTATGGGAAGTTTTCGAGCTCAATTGATTGATTGGCCTGATTGTTTCAGGACTTAGAAGCTCTTCGATTTGCACATTTAGGGTGTTCGAGTCTTTAATAAGGAAAATATCGTCGGTCAAAGACCGTGGCCGCTCAAAAATCTTAAAATGTACCATAAATGGCGATTTTTCCGGAACTGAAGGTTCGCTCGTGTTTTCCAATTAGCCCGTTGCATTCCTCGTTTCCTCGAGATGAAAATGATGTAAAATTCAACACTTTGAGAAACTTGATTTTTTTTCTGTGTATCGTGATAAATAAGATCCGATTTTCTATCATGACTGTTAATTACAGTTTTTTTAGAGCGCCATTTCGACTCAAAAATCATAAATATCAGGCCGTAAAACGACGTTGTAAGGACATCGCTGCATCTTGTACCGAACTTCACGGTATAAGAGATTATAAAAATAAAAGATAAAATAAATTATCAACTCTAGTTAGAAACCTAAGTTAAAATTTTCGCACTATCGAAATGAGAAAAAACGTAAATACTTACCACAACAACCCCATTACTAATGTCAGCTCATGCTGCTCAAATCGATGTAAACATTGAGAACTTAAGCTAACTGACTTTAACATTCAGTTGATATGCCTTCCAGACGTTTCGCTTGCATTTGCGGCAAGCTTTTCTACATGAGATGCGCCATCCAACAAAGAACTGCACTGTTTTTGCTGCTCATGTGCAGGCGGTTCTTGGCTGACAAACCCTGCTATTGGACTAAAGTGGCACAACGACTCTAACTAAAAACGTCTGCTCTGTGGTGTCTTCAAACTGCTCGTTTAAGGCCATTTTTTTAACTCATCTTTCCAGCTAATTTCAGTCTTTTTCAGTAAGTTAAATGTCTCATCATGCTAGATCGATTGCACATTGTGCTGTTCAATCACCAACGAAGCTAAGCTTTCACGTCGTCCATGTCTTGCACAGCACTGTAATTTTATCTGTCACTTTTTACTTTGTTCTATCGTCAATTTTAATTTCAGGGTTATAGACAGTTTAATTTGCAACTTCTTCGCTGTTGTCATGTTTAGTATAGTTACGTGCGCTACAATTCTATTTCTAGTTGATTGACTGGCGTCGTAGTTAGTTTCTCAACCGTCAACAGCTTGACACGAGCTGAAGCATGAAATTTTCGAAAGAAAAGCATTTTGAAACATAACTTAATTAATATAACATAATTATGAAATAGCGCTCAGGACTCGCATCTTCAGACAATGAGGTAATTTCTGTCCTCTTCATCCTCGTCTGTTATTCTCATTTGTTATATCTGCATAGTCGATGAATTTCAGAAGAATCTTGAAGAAATAATGCATGTCTTGATTTGGTAGGACCTCATCACATTTCCGGTAATTTTCGCCTCCCGGTTGCATGTGGCGTGTTGCTGGTCTGTACAACCCAAGTTAGGCCAATTTTAAATTACCCTGTAGTTAAAGAGAACTGATTTTCTCCAAATTTTCTCTCGATTGAAAAATGAGGCAACCGTGTGGCTTTCGCAACTGGAGAAAAGTTAAACCCTTTTAGCCTAACTGTTACCCTTGTGGTTTAAACAAAATGACAGATTTTAAGCGGACCGACGTTTGCAGTTTTACCTAATACCTTTTCAACCCTCCTGTACATATAGACAGACAAAAGAAATCCAGAGTTTACGTGCGTGCTGATGACACTCTTATCGCGAAAACACTTGAACGTAGAACCGACTTCCCAGTAATATAATTATTATTTTTATTCCTCAACTGAGCGCTCAACAATTAGAAAATGTTCGCTAAAATGTCTACCAAACTCATTGGGATTGTTGGGATTTCTTTGATTTTATCCTGTCACGGTTAGTATAGCTTTAACTCTAGTTTCCTTTATTAAGACTGGATTTTAGTCGTAACCGCTAGCATTATGTGTTACAACTGCAGTTCCCCTTCTGATGGTGCTTGTGGCGATCCGTATAAAGGCACTAATATGGTTGAATGTAATGATGGCGAAACATGCATCAAAGTGGTCGGAACATACGGTTAGTATTTCGAAGACAAATCGAATTTCAAGATCTGAACATTTGTTGTTCATATTCTTTCTTTTGTAGAAAATGTAAATATCACATATAGACAGTGCAATCCTGCTGCTTTGACTTGTGAACTTCACGCCAAATACTTGGGCAGTGTTCAATATTGTGAAGAATGTTCTGCCGATCATTGCAACTTTTCATCTAGATTTGAATTGGCATCATTCTTAATAGTCGCTGCATTTTTAACCAGTAATTTGTTTTAAATTGTTATAATTGTTGACTAGAAATTTAATCTTCCTAGAATGATTTTACTTATCTACATCTACACCACTTGATTGCTGACCTATTTAATATCAACAAACAGGTACTCAAGTTGTTTCATTTTCAAACCCAATTATTGCGAAGATATTAAAAGTTGTTACGTGATATTGTTAGAAGATCAAAAAAAAATACATTATGGGGTGTATTCAATTAAAAATTTAACAATTTGCTTTGGTACATTGATTTCATTCATCTATAGCCAAAATTTTTGATACTGGCATTTATGGGCTCACTCTATAAGTGGCTTACAGCTGTCAAAGAGACCTTAAATAAATAAATTTAGCTTTTATATTGCTTCAGGTAATGGATGGTCAGCCAAAAGAATATCAAAATGAAGGGTTTTCCTTTATTTATGAATGATTTATTTTTTAAAGCTCATGGTAGTCACATTTGTGTTGGCAAACTACACGTTTGTAGATGGCTTGGAGAATATTCAAAAGTTCTATTCAAATAGTTTTTTTTACTCAAACTCAACATTTGCTTCGTGAAATTGATGGACCACACAATCGTTCTTCTGTGCTTGATATTGATTGTATAGATTACACTTTACGCGACACTAAGCGACAAATACACTTAGAATTGCATCTTTACAAGATTCTGTTGGCTCAATAACTGAAACCACTTGAACCTCAAAACGTCGCTTGTTTTCAAATTGAGCTGTAGAGCAAATTGAAATTGATCCAGAAATTTGGACAAAAATCATATTTTCGGATGAGGTTGTTTTTGGCTAAATGGTTTTGTGAATAAAATAAATTGTAATTTTTTGTGGGAGATTAATATACAACAGATTCCGTCCACAAAAGAAACTTTTGCATCCAGAAAAAGTTACTCTTTGGTGTAGTTTCATCATTGATGCGCGCTATTGATCGATGTCATCAGATTTTTCATGGCTACAATCACAATTGTACGAACTTGATTTGGAAAATTTGTAGTTTCTTCAAGATGGAGTTGATAAGAACTCACATTATTGAAAGAAAAATTTGATCAATCAAAAATCTCCAGAAGCACAACTGTTGATTTGCCTCCAAGAATTTGTGATTGAACACCAGTAGGACTTAATTTTTATTTATTTTTTTGATATACTTTAGTTTGTTAGTCTATGAGAGGAAATCTTGAACTATTTACTGCTTCAATATTATTGCCAATTGCATTGCTGAAACTAGAGCTGATTTATTAGAGACTGTCATCGAAAATTGGCGTCATTGAATCCACTCCTTTGGTCGAAGCAAATGTGAACATTTGAATGATACTCAGAACTCAAATTATGTATAATGATTACTGGCAGAACTTGCACTTAAATAAAATAAAAAAGTATTACATTTATCTTAAATACTCGTATCTTAATAACTTTTAACTGTGAATATTTTCTCGGTCCCAGATGCGATTTGAATAATTTTTAATCAAGTCACAGCTTGATTTAAATAATACAACTATTCTAGCAACTATTCACAGCACAACTATTCTAGGGCAAAATTTCAGATATAAAATAAGCGAAAAATATGAAATGAGCATATTGTACAGGGTGTTTAAATACTGTAGCGTTTTCTTGGTTAATTTCCGGGCACATTTTTTACGCTAAATTTACTATTCTTTGTTTATTTGCGAAGAGAATGCCGGGCAACAATTTCTCTGCTTATTTTGTCACTCCGTGATTTGTCAATTAAGTTGTTAAAGCGTTAGTTTTTCTCAAGATAAGGCTTTCTTGTTTTTCTTCCTTAAAATATTGTTTTACGTTTTATTTCTTCAATTTCATACGTAACAAAATAAACAGAAGCTGACAGCGATGAGCTTGTAGTAAAAACTTGTTTGTACAGTCTTTTTCGAATAAACAAAAACGAATTAATTTAGGAACATAGGGCTATAACACCGTATACTTTTTGCTGAGCTGTGATATTGCTCGTAGACCGATTCACACTTTGATCATGAAAACATGACACTATTTAAACACCCCGTAAGGTATGTTTATTACCAATTATTTATTAAGAATAAAGCTATTATTCGATGAAAAAATTGTTCAAGTCGGATGTCCGATTGAGGAACTATTCACGGTCGAAAATTAGGGAATATTTAAGCTGTTCGCCATGTAGCGTTGAATTTGCGACTTTGAAAACCTCCAATATTTCCTGGATAAATTTATTAGTTTGTCGCTGATTTTCAACCATTTTCCTCAGTCAACTCTATGTGATAAAAAAGACATATTTACATACATCTGATCTTTTAAATCCTTCTACGTCATTGGCACGAAACGAAAAAAAGTTAAACACATTTGAAGAGGAAACCGGTTGGCGTAAAATTGAAAACAAGTTTCGTGTTTTCGCTCTCGTGGGATTCGCAATTAGCAATTCAAATTTGCTTGACATGAATTTGATTTCGTATGTTAATTTCGAAAAAAATACTCCGTCAGCATCAGCAAAGATAAAAGCTCTGAGATACTTAATTATTTCATTAGTTTTGCTGTTATGGATTATTGTATCGCTCACTAGGATCATTGACCTAAAATAAAACTACTTGCAAATAAAGGTCTTATATTTGGTTTATTAATCAATTAATGAATATTCAACAGTTGGGCGACACAAAATTAAATATACTTTTCAATGGATGGAATCAGCTCAAGGGGATCTTTCTTGGGAACATCTCGTTCGACAACCTGAAGTACAACAAAAAAAATGGAAAACTGATTCATTTTTTATTATCCACTCACCTGTCCGTCTTTGTCAACAATAAACTTGGTAAAGTTCCATTCGATGCTGCTGTCTGTTGCATTCGTGCCTGGTTGTTTCAATTTTAAGAATTTGTATAACGGAATGGCATTATCGCCATTTACATCAACTTTGGAGAACACATCAAATTTCACTCCATGCTTTTGGGTGAACTCTTCGATTTCCTTATCAGTTCCCGGCTCTTGCTGCAGGAATTGGTTACTTGGGAAAGCTGCATAAAGGTTTTATGTTCAAAGTCAGTGGAACGTAAAATCAGAAACAGAACTACTCGCCTAAAATTCTCAATCCTTTGCCTTCATATTTCTCATAAAGTTCATTGAGCTGTTTGTAGTTCCTCTCGGTCAATCCGCAGTTAGAAGCCACATTGACAATGAGTAGAACATTTCCTTTGTATTTCTCAAGAGGCACTTCTTTGCCATGAATATCAATGGCACTGAAATCATATACGGATTGGGCTTTGGTGTAATCCTCAGGATTACCTGCCGAAACGCAGAAAATCAAAGCGACAATCGCTGATAATGTAATTGCAAATTTCATGGTTGGATATTGGTATCTGAAAAAAATTACAACAATAGAAAACTGTGATTAATCTAAACTTATCGTTTAATGAGTCAAGTCATTGTGCTTGTTGCACAATAATTAACTTCACGGTTTCGCAAATTGAATTTTGTTGTTTTCAAGCTTGGATTATACAATAACTGAACTGCACATTAAATGCAACTAATGGTATTTACAGTCATAATGAACGTTTTCAGATTATTTCTTGTTAATAAATTGCGTCTTGTGAAAGAAAAATGATTGATTGACCACTTTTACCTCACGTTTTCGCAGTTATAAACTTCATAAATTGGATTTTATGTTTCTAATTCTTGAAAAATTATTATTCGACGTTTATTGTTGCTCAAATTCTTATTAAAATACGTTAATTTATACCAAATTATTTTGCTGTATATTGAATTCGAATATTCATTTTTCCTAAAGTAATGAAATATCAGGAGAAAGACTTTCTGGGTTTTTTTATTAAGTTTCATAAAATGAATAATTAATATGTTTTGTTATAATTTTAGAAATACAGGGTGTGGAGTCAATTAACAATCAGCGCCCATAAAAATTATTTTGATTTAATCTGAATTTTTACAGTTTTTCCAGCGTTCACTTTTGTAATAACTGATTTACCGCAACACAAAAATCGTGACGCTTTGACTCACCCCGAGCAAGTCATAAAGTTTAAATAATATTTGATTTTTTCACTCATCATAGTATTATTGTATTTTTCGTCGAATTTTCAAGGATAACCAGTAACTTATGAGTAATCAATCGATTTATGACAAGAAATATGCATTTTTGGTCATTGCAAAAACAGGTTTTTTTTTTGACACTGAAAACGTCAACAAAAAAAATTGTTTTACTACAGTTTAAATGCCCGAAAAAATTATGAGTTATAGGTATTTTAATACATTTTTGAAAAATTCAATTCAAATTTTTGAACTCTAAAATAGCTTTTTGCCGATTGTATAACACAAACATATTAAAAAATTTAAAAAATTTAAATTTTGGAAATCACCTATTATCACAAACAAAGCAAATACAAATTCCTTATCACATCCACTGATTAAAATTAAATAGAAATAATATTTCTTGCATATTCAGTTATTTACAGCAACCAAACTTTTGATTTCATTAATCAAATGTAAAAATAAAGTAAAAATGGCAAAGTATTTACAACATTTCCTATCAAAATCATCGTAAATATGTTCTTATAAACTCAGAATTAATGGCAAAATCAATTGAAAGCATCTGACCTCACATTCAGTAAATAAATATCACAATGAAAAAACGTTCTTGAACTTACCTTTGATGAGAAGATCACGCTGCTCGAAGGCAAAACCGCACACTAAAAGTCTGCAGGTGCTAAGTCAGGTAATATAGCAGTCCTTGGCAATGAAATCGAAAAAATAAGATAATTATCGGACGTGCCTCGTCGTTCTGACCTGTACAAGTGGAGAAGAAGATAAACACAAATGTGGTTAATTAAAATGCCGGACGGATGTTTTATCCTGGAATTTGTTTAATGGTCTTCCAAATCATCTTTGATAACTCCACACACAAAATATCAGCAAAAATTGTCATTAAAATGTAATTAGGCTGATTTTAAAGTGTGTTTTAATGAGAGGAATTCTAGCTGAAAAATATGAATGATTCTTCAGAACACATTAAAATTGTAATAAGATTTCATCTCTACAAGGGAGCAAACTTTGTTCCTTTACAACGCCTTGCGTGTATTTCTATCGTTCTTCTAACTGTTGATTTAACATTGGTTATGTCTTATCGTTGCGTCGTTAACTCAGAGTATTTTTTGAAGATGAATCTTTTATTTAATACTCAAACATTTAGGTTTGTATATTTATTAGAGTTCTTCTTTTTTCGCCTTCTGAAGAGTTTCAAAGTGGCATTAGAAATGCGGATATAGTTAGGTCAAACTCGAACCTTCGCATTTTGGTGCGGTTATTTTCATATTAAGAGTTTGGAAAACAACATTTGAAAGAAAAATTAAGATTTTGATATGTTTAATATTAGTCTGCTCTCTAATAAAATCGACAAAGTTTCTGTTTTGAAAACGACTGCAAATAGCTGATTAGTCGGGACAATAATTTTGCGGTGGGAAATAAACCTACCAATTTTGGATTTTTGCCTCTTAAGGTGACCCCAAAAGTTTACATAATTAATAAAAACGAAAATGATGTTTCTAATGTAGATACATATTAGCCGTCTAGAAAACCAAATTTGTGTACAAAAAAATTAGTCACAATGCTTCTAAGAAAATCCGCGACATAGAAACGATTATTGTCTAATCAGGTTTTATAAAAAATAGTAGAAGCTTTTTTGTCCTACTTTCTACTAATTTATCTAACGTTGGAGTATATAAATCAACAATAAAATCTGTTAATGCTATATATTTAAACCTATAGTGTAAAAGCAAACGTTGATTGTACGGCCATCAAAACTGGACACCGAGAAACGCCTCTATTTTGCCTCATCCTAAAAACATTTAATGACTACACACCTAATCTAATTGCAAACTAGTTAGCGTAGATTTGGGGGTTTGGAAATTATGGTTTAGGTGTTTCTAAAATATTAAAATAAACCTGCCGATATCAGTTTCTCTGCGTCCTTTTCACACGACTGTTTTGATGTTCAAATAGATTCAGTATGAATTAGGTTTCCTCCAGTGGCAGACCAGAAGCTTCTTCATTTGTTTGCACCACAGCAACCGCTTGAATTTTAGTAAGCGATTCACAGCAAGTAAACAATATTTGCATATTGGAATTCGTTACATCGGAGGAAATAATTGACGAGTTTTCAAAAGTTGTTTATCTATCAACTAAATTTGCAAATAATCCGAAAGCGATTGGTTTTGTCACGTTGGTCCAGACCAGCAACACTTTCCGGGTGTTAAAAAACCACGTTGCGCCGCTATAAAAGTGATAACAAACAAGTAGGGCTGTTTTGTTAGTAATTGAATGTTTAATTAAAAATACCTGTGTTTTTTTGAAGTTCAATTAAGGAACCAAGAATAATAAAAAGCTCTGCTTTCTGTCTGCTCTAGCTTAAAATGTGTGTATTCATGAGATAAAAAGTTCACATCTGAAACACTTCTAAATAAAGTTTATTTCATCATATTTTTTTTTTATTATTGTCATGGTATTAACAGCTTTTACCACAACATCGTCACCAACCCTGAACAATGTTTAAGTTACTTTACTTTCACTAAAAAATTAATTTTCATTTTAAAATTCGTTTAGTTCTAGTTTCCAAATGAAAATATTAAACCCAAGATGGATTATTTCACATTAGTCTTCATTAATTAACTTAATTTCATAGCCTTGAGTTGCAATCCGAGTCTGTTAGCCGAGTAAACAATTTTACTTTTATACGTACATAGGAAAGGGATTTTCAGCCAAGTAGCAAACTTCTTGTCAACAAGATTATTAACTTAAGCAAGGTAGACGCACTGCGTAATAAATAATTCAATCTGTGTAATGTAGATTAACATATTCTAGCCTTTGCATGTGGTTTTGTGGTGCATTTAATAATAACTTCGTTTTTTTCCAGAGATGAAAAACGACTTTTTTGGCTTCTGTATTCCTTTGGCGAGATTCATATACATAATGCCCGATAAAACTTCCCAAAACGTGTATGGATGGCGCAATAAATTATGGGCCGTGTTCATGTACGGATTGGCAGTATTTTGCCATTTGACGGAAATAATTAAACTTTTCCAAATTGTAACTGCCAAGTATTTTTTACTTGGGGAATTCATACGAAACTTCGTTATCACTTCTTTGCACTTTACTTCACTTGGTAAAGCTATGTTTATTGGCGGTAAGAACTAGTTTAAAATAATTGAAGCTTTGTGGACCTACTGTGTCTTCTAGGCAAAACTGGCAAAAAGGCATTTGAAAAAATCCTGGATTTTGAAAAACATGTCTATAAGAATCTCGGCGATGACATTCGTCTAATTTATAAAAACAAAGTCACTTCAATTCAGAAGGTGAAAAAGTACTACTTGATTGGGATCATACTGGTAGTGATTTTTTATGTTGCAGCTCCCATATTTAGAGGTAAGAGAATTCACAAAAAATATAATCTTTAATTTTTCAAAGGCGGTTTATAAAAACTTGAATTTCTGAACGTATTGATCCGAAGATCAGAATCTCATCAGAAGAAAGTTGGAAGGCGTTATTTAAAAAAAATATTTTTAAAGCCGAGACAGGACTATTTCTGGAAATAAAATTCCGTTTCTAATAGTAGATTTACTGCAATTTTGTCCACTTCTATTCCAATTCAATTTTTAATATCAAATTAATTTTAGAACCAATTCATATTCAAGATGGAAACCAAACAATTCGATTTCGGCAAGTTCCTTTATCTTCTTGGTCTCCTTTTGAGCAATACTATTGGTTAACTTTCATATGGACAGGACTAACTGGTATTTATTTGAGTATCTTTTTTGTTACCACCGATTTGATTTGCTACAGGTACGAATAATAACTTCTGAAATTTGTGTCTTTGAATTGCAAAAAATGTCTGTCATTTTTTTTCTCTATTGGTTTTATCTGCTTCAGTTTCATTGATTTTGGGGTATGTCAACTGGAAATTCTTCAGTACAATATTCGCAATTTTAACAGAGATTGTGAAGAAATTACGCGGGTTGAAAAATGCTGCAAAATCAAATCTGCTAGAGTTTTGCAAAAAAAATTGATCAGAATGCATCAAGATGTTATTAGGTATATTCATGTTGTGTAAAAATGTGATATTTTTCACTCGTTTGTTACAATTAAATGTTTTTTATACTGCAATAGTTTATGTTCGACTTAAATTTTAGTTATGTACAAATGATTAACGAGGGCATGAAGAACCTGATGGTTTTGGATTTTTTGCCCGGTTCAGTACAGCTGGCTGGCATGATTTATCAGATGATGGTAAATGGTTTTAAATATTGCACACTTTTTAATTTTTTTCTGGAACATAGCCAATTCTTACTTTTCCTTAGTTATTAATAGATGTAGCAAATAGGTTTTGCCACTTCTACTATGTATATGATAATTTTTACTTCTATAAGTATTTTTTAGTTTATTACTGAACCCACCGATTGAAGTTTGCCAAGCTTTTGAAAATCCAAAAAACTCAGTCAAAGTAACGAAAAAAAGGTTTAGAAATTTTGAACCTGTAACATTTTCGATACACAATAGCTTAAATTTGAGATTGATTTTTTGTCAATTTGAATGTCCACAAAATCTCTCTTTGATTTATTCAAGTATTGTTCTCCTTTTTGAAGCAAACTCACTAAAATGTTGCAAACTTTGACTAAAAATCCACATTTAGCATGAAATTTTAACTTTTTCTTCAGTCTGTTTTGTGGCATATACAGGGTGTGTAGTGCGAGAGAGACAATTATTTCCGTTGGTGTTGAACTTTCAAAAAATAGTTTTATATAAAAGTTGTTGACGCACAAAGTGCGCACATTTGTAAAATATTTTATATGAAACAGAGTGTCTCAGAAAAGCGAGGCAAGATCAAAGTGGATTTTTTAAATAGATCTTCCCATTTTTCATTAGCTCATGGAATGAAGCTTGAAACACTGCATATGCACCGTAAATTGTTTTGTCTTTTTTGCGCCGTTGGCAGATTAGCGCCATTTTAGTAACATTTTGCTTAAAAACGTGGTATCTAAAAATTCATTGTAGAAGCAAAAAAAGCAGTTAAAGATACAAAAAAATACGTTTTTCCAATCACCACAGATCCGTTAAGAATTCTATTGCGCCAAAATTTCAATACATTGTACGGGGTGTTAACAATGTGGACTTTAATCTAAAACTTTTTAACGCAATATATCTTTTGTTTTTCAAATAGAAGTGCCTGTATATTAATACGTCACTAGAGACAATTTACAAAGTTACAAATTCGCATTTACACTTTGAGCTGTAAACCGTTTTCAAATTTATAATTTATTTTATTTCAAAATTTTAAAAAGTTGTTACATTTTGTAAGGTGGCTATGGAGTACAATAAATAAATGTGCGCACTTTGTGCGTGGATAACTTTTGTATGAAACTACTTTTCGAAAGTTCAGCACCATCGGAAATAATGGGCTCTCTCGCACTAAAAATCCACCCTGTATGGAAGATAATATTTATTGACTAAACTATTAACGCTAAATTAGAACGTGTAAATTAGACGTGCAACGGATATAATTTTTAGCAAAACATTTTTACTTTCTGCTTATAACTTTCTATCATCTGCTTGAACATTCACATAAAGTGCTTTACAGATACTGCATTAAAGCTCATCTTTATAAAATGGACAAGATCAATGATGGTTCTAAAACTTGCAAATTGCACAGATTTTTCATAAATATTGAGCCAATTGCTTCACTCGCCTTCATTTTTTTAAATTCGTCAACAATAATGATAAATTAGTGACAAAGTCGAGATCTTGCAACCACAAAATTCTGATTCTCTTAAATGGATGAGTTTGATATTCTGCTATTTCAGACCAACTTAAGCGTAATCCAATGCATCCTCCTCGGTCAATTTATCTGCAGCTTGATAGCCAGAGTTTTCATCTACTCCAACAGCGCCAACAACTTAAGCCAGCTCAGTAAGCAACTAGCAGTTGATTGGTTTGAAATCGATTGGACCGAGCTGCCCAAAGACGTGACCAACAACTTAAATTTTTGCATTATGCGCTCACAGAAGAATCTTCAAATTACTGTTGGAGATCTCAGCGTCATTACTATGGAAAGCTTCCTAACAGTACGTTGCGGGAATTTAATGTTTACAGCTGAAAACAGAGGAGATTTTTTTGCAGATATTGAAAGGGACTTATTCCTATCTGATGCTGTTAATGACGATCTGAGGCATGTTTAAACCTTCTGTTTTCTTAGTAAGTATCTTGCCTGCGTATTGCAAGATACTAGATTAAACATATATGAGACGCTAGCATTGGAAAATTGTTTTGCTATTTTAAAATAAATCAACTTGCAATGAAGCTGGAAAGTTTCATTCAATTTTTATTTTTGAACAAAGCGGGAAAATAGAAATAAGTTATAAACAAATCAAAACAAAATTTTAGACCATCAGTTTTTGGAATGGAAAATAAACTCTCTGAACGAACAACAGAAAATTATCTTATGAAATACAATGAATAAATAAACGGAACCTTTGATTGTTAAATAGAGAGTTTTCTAGTTCAATTAATATGTTGCTTAATAAGTAAAATAACTACCAAAGAAAACACAAAGATATTAGCATTAAAATTACTCACAATTCTTAACCATTTTTATGCGTGCTTTCATTTAAAAATGCCTTTGACGTAGAAACAAAATATATTTAGATTAAGGAAACTTAGCTTTCTTCTCACTATAGATTGATCTATAGCGCAGGTTCCAATATAGTGCGGGAACGATTCGTGAGTTTGCGCCACTAAAATATTTAATTCTTTCACATTTGATGATTGCAATCAGTAAAGAAAAGAATAAAGTTGATTGCACTTATGCATATAAAAAGTGTGCCTACTGCAAAAAAACTGAACGATTCTTGAAACACGATGGTATAATGAAGGAGAAAAATAACTTATTATTTATCAAAATCAGACATAAAAATGATCGGAAATAGGTGGTAGATCTAAGTAGGATTGAAATATCTGGCCAAACCTAGATCATCTTTTTGAAACAACATATAAATATTCTAGAAGGTTGCACAACTTCTAAATCTATAGAGGATAATTTTAACAAATCTCTGCCTTTTTTTCTATATATGTAATTATATATGAGGAACTTCAATATTTGTCACTGGGTATATACATTTTATGAATGTATTAATAGATGATTGTAGGTTGAGTATATTTGGATAATATGGCTAATTTCAGTTTGTGCTGACGGACGGCAAATTACGCTTATTTCTGGTTCTTCCCAAGCCGTTCTCTCAACAGCCTCAAAATAAATTGAAAAATATTAAGGAAAACACCACAATCAAAATAAATAGGTGTTTCTCGCCCCAATCAACGCATAAATCACTAAATATTTTAATATTTTTCCGCAATTTTCCTCCATATACCATGTGTCTAATTGCAAAGTATCTCACGTAAATAGGGATTTGAAATTATAGTATGAATGTATAATACTAAAATATTGAGTGATAGTCACATGTCCTTCTACCTTCTGCCTCTCCCTCTTCTCCTCCTCTGTTTCCATATCCAGGTAGATTCCTGGCAACCAATCAGAATCCACCAAGAGCTATTAACAGGGCTGGATTTAAATTTTCATTTTCTATTCTAATTTTCAAAGTCGATTTTCCATAATCCCTGCTCAAAGTCTTGGAGTTGTGTGAAGAAGTGCAGTTGGGTTRCTGTTGGAGAAGCAGTTCCAGTTAAAGTTTGCTGAGTGGAAAAACAGGCAAGTCCAGCACATAGCAATATCCATTATTAGTTTATTGACAATGTTYTATCATTTGGGACGCAAAATCCATTTGCAAATTTTTAGAATCAACAATAGGAGAAATGAGGTTTGAAATTCGGTTATGTTAATCTTTGTTTAATTAAAGTTGCTCCTGCATTACTTGACTACGCACCAGCTGAAAATAGCAACATTTCGATAATTTTTACTCTGTAATTCCAAGTTTATGACTTACATTAACCTACTATTAAGAAAATATTTATATA
>NW_026017110.1:23050426-23066883 GCF_020466585.1 Dendroctonus ponderosae
TTTTAATATTGATAATAATTTTTTTTGAATATTAATTGTAATCATACTTTAATTATTAAAAGTGTTCGTTTGTCTCTTTTATTACAAATCTTTGACCATCAATATCAGAAGATTCAGATAATTTGCCTTAATAGACGCTGAAAAAATTTGATTTTTTTGTCAAAAAATGTCGCAGTAGGTCCCATTTAGCTCACGTGCTTAGAAGGCATTCTGCATTTTAATTTGATAATTAACCGAAATTCTAAAAAATATAACTTTTTTCTTTTGAAGCCACTTGAACAACACAGTGAATGAATGCGAAAATAAATTTGTGGAAACTTTGAAAGTTTTCCGTTTTTCTATTGCAGATCGCAATGGGAAACGATTTTTTTGGCGTATGCATTCCGCTAGCCAAAGCCTTTTGCATAATGCCCGATCTCGCCCCATCAACTAGCAGGAAATCATTGCTCGATAAAATATACGCTTTCCTCATATATTTCCTGGTACTATTTTGCCACATTACCGAACTGTTTAAGCTTTACCAGATTGTAACTGCAGAGTATTTCATACTTGATGAATTCATCAGAAATTACACGGTGACTTCTTTTCATTTTACTACTATTTTTAAAATTGTTTTCATCAAAGGTACGAGTTAGCTGGCTTGAAATTTTCGCCATTTTCAACTAACATTGTTTAGGTGAAATTAGTAAAAGGGCGTTTAGAGAAATAATGGAATTTGAAGACGCCATTTACAAATCTTTGAACGACGACATTCATCAACTGTATAAAGCCTGCATAATTCCGGTCCAAAATTCTAGAAAGTACTATTTGGCTGGATTTGTGCTGGTCGTAGCTTTTTATCTTGCAGCTCCACTATTTAGAGGTAAGATATCTAAAGTTTTAAATCACATACTGAAACAGCGGTTAATATAAAATCGGTTAACCGGTAGTCACCAATTTAAGCATATTCAATCTTATTCGTGTGCCTTCATTTCACAAGCTACCTTCGAGAGAAAAATCTGAAAGGGTGAAATCAGGGCACCTTCGCGGCCACTCAAGTACACCTCTTGGATCAAGCCATTTTCCTGCATACTGTCGATCTAGCCAATATCTCATTGCTAAAGGATCATGAAGAGGTGCCCATCTTGTGTAGATTAATCTCAGTTTGATCTAATTAACGTCCCAATGGTCAGAAAGGAAGTGGATGAATTACATTTGTTAAATATTTAAATATAATTCTCTTGCTGAATTTTATTTTATGATCTTTTGGTTCTATCATTTTATTTACAAAAAAAGTTAAATCTTGCAAGAACATTATTTTTTTCAAACAAACTCCAACAAAGTTTTGGGCTTTGCAGTCTTTTTATTGCTAATTCAGCCTTCAGTTTCGTGCAAATTTAAGACTAATGCAGGGATATATTTGTGTCTAGTGATCATTAGAAACTAGCAGTTCTACGAACGAAATGATTTCCAGCTCCAAACAAACAAAATCAAGCCCCCTTGAATTTGTTTGTTTATTTAGATTCGTACTATTCCCGCAATCATATTCGCATATCCACTAATAGATTCAATAGCCAGCACATCCATTCTGGAACGATCGTGAAAATTAGCGAATATATTTAACGAGTTAAACATATTTGTAGTTTGTTTGAGTTTAAATACACACCTTGATTGTTTACGGTGATTAATGATTTTTATATTCTGTAAAGTTGAACCAACTTCTTCAAGCAATAACAAAAAAAGTCAATTCAAAACATTTTTTCAAAAAAATTAATTGGACTTAGAAAGTAGATTTTACTCCTTGATCTGTTTTGAATACCATCAATATTATGTAATATAAAACAATTTTAGATCCGATTCAAATTCAAAAAGACAACGAATCGATTCGAATTCGTCAAGTGCCATTATCTTCTTGGTCTCCGGTAGAAGAACACTACTGGTATGCTTTCGTTTGGACTGGATTAACTGGTTCATATTTGACCATTTTTTTTGTTACGACTGACCTCATATGTTTCAGGTACTTGCTAGTAATAAATAATGCATTTTCAATCAATGATTGATTCGTTGACATTTTAATTTTAATTATTAATAAAGTTTAGGCTGACTTTTACTTTAGTTAGGTGATTATGAATTCATTTCAAACAAGCTTTGTCAATGAAATTTTCGTATAATAATAAAATATTTAACGCAGTTAAGTTTAAATAGTTTTCAAACAAATTTAATATTACATTGTTAATTTTCTAACCTAAATCACCCTGTAAATACAAATATTCAGTGTTTTTTTTTCAGTTTTATAGCTTTCGGCACCTGTCGGATCGAAATTCTTCGGCATTATATACGCAATTTTAATCAATATTGCAGAAATATAATGCTGACCCACGGATATTCTAGGGAGGATTCGGCCAGAATTTTACAAAAAAAAATTATAATTTATCATCAAGACATCATCAGGTAAGCTACAAAGTGATTCAAAGTTGGCGTCCACTATAATCTACCCTTCAGAAGAAAGCTTATGTCGGAATATATAACTTCTGTTTTTCAGTTATGTAAAAATGATAAACGGTAGTTTAAAGAACTTAATGCTGCTGGATTTTCTACCTGGTTCGCTACAACTTGCCGGCCTGATTTTCCAGCTAATGGTAAAAACTCATATTATATCTTTTGTATACTGGTTTATGATATATTTCCACTTTTATTGTTCACAAAGTGATTCAATGTGGAATAATGTTGCTTGCACGAAATGAGTCAAAGTAAAGTGAAAGTTAAGATAATTTAGTGATCAACGGTAAGAAGTAGCGTGCGAGTAAATACATTGGCGCATATTTAGTGATTGTTAATGGGATTTTCTTAGAACTCTGTAGATAAACTGGACAAACATGTTTCATCGCTGACGACATGAAAGGGGTTTCCGACCCAACTGATAAAGTTTTTGAGAGCTCTTTTGATTGCTTCGAATGACCTCGTTAAGCACAGGCATATTCTAAAAAGCACTTTTACAAATCTTTCAAGAATTATTGTCACCTGAATCATTTACAATCTTCATGGGCAATTTACCAAAATACTAGCAACATAAATGAACTAGAAATACAAACTGATTGTTAACTTTCTTGGTGTTCTATAGAAAAACCTAAACTATATCCAATGCATTCTTCTGGGGGAATTCATCTGTAGCTTAATTGCCAGAGTCTTCATCTATGCTCACAACGCCCACAACTTAAGTCAGATCAGTCAGCAACTTGCAGATGATTGGTTCGAAATCGATTGGAATGATCTACCCAAAGGCGTGAAGACGAATTTACATATTTGCATTATGCGCTCACAGAAAAGCCTTTGTATTACTGTTGGAGACTTAGATGTCATTACGATGAAGACTTTCCTAGTTGTAAGTTACTAAATTCAGACGAAGATTTGAAAATGCACGAAACTGTTTCGTAGATTCTGAAAGGAACTTATTCCTACCTGACGCTTTTGATGACTATCTAAATGTTGGGTCTGGAATGGACGATGAAATTAAGCACGCATGACGAACAAAAAAAACAAGAGCACAAAGGCTGAACACTTTCAAATACTTTCAGAGTAGTTAGAGAAGTCAATAAATAAGCACTTTCATTGCATGCCGGTTTTCTTCAATTTTAAAGTATATAATAGGAACAGAGCGCCTTTGATTTCACCCATATTTTGAATTTAATCAAATATAACGTTTAGAAGCACAAGCAGCAGTGTTTTCAATTTAAAATATTTTCTTCTTTTGCGGAAGAAGCTTGAGGTGATTTTTTGAGTTAATATTGTTAATTATTTGACTTGGATGAATATGAAATATAAAATAGCGCAGTGCGACTCATAGCGCGAACTCTGGAACACAATCTAGAGTTGTTTATTTATCTACACGATTACTGATGCATTCTGCTTTTTCCTTTTATTGATTTGTTGAGATGTTTGTTATTGCAATCTCGTAGATGTCGCCCAACATTCGAGTTCGGTTAATTTACATTTTTGTATTAAATCTTGCAAGTTGTTAGTTTTTCGAAGTATTTTTTTATTTACTTATGTGATTTATCAGTTGATTTTTGTTCAATACTTTTATTTGAATAATTTAATCATAATTGTGGTAGCACTGTTTTTTTTTTTTATTCTAATGACAAAGTACTACAAACATTTATATAATGCTCGTTTTACTTGTGATTTTTCGGATTTTCTATATGAAATTCCGTAATTTCAATGCGTGTTCACTAAGTTTTCAAGTCTAAAATCAATTATTAGCAACTCGTCCAAAACTATTTATAAATTCACAGTTTTGTGTTTTCAATTGTTAGTCACTTTTCAAATATTTAGCAATTTCTTTCGGGCCTTTAGAACCCAGAATTTCTTTGGTTTAGCAAAAACTATATTTATATTTTCCTAATCAACCATTAAGTTAATATTAAATAACGAGATTTAAAATTTAGATTTTTTGAAGTAAAAATATGGAATTTATTTAAATATTTTTCCAATTTGCATGTAATGTATTACTACGCTTGACTGTTACTGTTTTTCATTTTTAATGAAAATATGAACCATGCGTTATACCGTCTGTAGGTATCTTCCGGTTTTTCTTCTGATCGCTGTGAGTTTTGCATTTGTTTTTAAGGAATTTAATTTACCTTAAAGTTTACGACCAAGTTTTCTAGTTTTGTCTTGTAATCTCATGGTATTATTTTAGAGCAAAAACAGATTTACACTAAATTTTCGGACTTGGAAAATTCGACAATTTTTTCTTCTGTCTTCCTTTGACTTTCCACATGTTTCTTCATTGTGGTTTGTTGTCCTCTTGTTCCGCCAGTGTACTATAATCACACATTTACATGTTTTTGTCTGTAGTTATCGTTCATAATACTTTACTTGTATGCTGTCTTACGGCGTTAATTCATCTGATCAAAAGTGCTATTTGAATTATTTCTTGCATTTCTCTCAATAGCATCTTTTGCGCGTTGAAAACTAATATTTTTACCTCCTCAGGCATCAATTGCATTTTTTCTAACGCTATTTCTGTGCCAGTTTTCCATTTTTTTGTTCCTCACTTATTTCAATTTGAGTGCTTCTTTATTGTTCTAATTAAACGGATTAATCTTAATTGTTCTGTTTTGTCATCCCTTGAATGTTTTAAGACATAATTATAATATGATATAAACAATTTATGAAGCTCGCTGATTGCGGTTTTGAATAAAACGGACCAAACTGCAGAAATACATTTTGTAAATGCAACAATTATTATCAATAATTATCAATTTTAGTAGACTCATTTAAAAATATTATCCATTATATTTTCTGTTTGTTTGTTGTTATTTACATATAAGCAAATAATTTTTTTAAATCTAATTTTCTATCTCTTCGCTACAAATTAGAAGAGCAAGTTCTTCATAAAAAAATCATATAATTTTTGAAAAAGTTAGTAATTAAAAATTAAAGTATTTTGAAGAATATATTTTTTAATCGTACATGATGTCAATAAAGTACAAAAAAATGTAAATTAATTTTATTGATTTAATATCGTAACACGAAGCTAGATTACGTTAACTTGGTTTAACCGGCGCTACTGGACAATACTTTACTTCCATCCTTGGCCCTGACTAAATACATGTATCATCGCCATTTTTAAAATCAGATAAATTGAATATTTCAATAACAATCAAGTTAAATAGATGTTTATCGTCACAAACACCGCTCAAAATGTTTAATATTTCATTATTTTTCAGCAAATTGCCCCCATATACCATGTTTCTAATTGCAAAGTATTTCGCATAGAAAGGGTTTTTAAATTATAGTTTAGGTGTATAATACTGAAATATTTAAATATAGCCACTTTCCTTTCTCCTTTCCTTCTTCAGACAGTCGTTTTCCATATCCAGATAGATTACTGCCAACCAATCACAGCCTTTGTTGAACAATTATCAGGGCTGGATTTAATTTTTCTTTCTCTATGTAATTTAATTCTTATGCCTCTTAGAAGTTAACTCAGTGAATGAGTTGTTTCAGCAAAACATTCATATACGTTACAGACCAGAATAATTCCTTAGTGTTCAGTTGCAAGTTTGCAAGGCTAAACATGTATGTACATTTTTTGTATTTTTGCTTTTGGCAAAATAAGCCGTGTTATTTGAATAAATTATATTGATTCTTTCGTTCAGACACAATTAATTGAAGAATCTGCAAATAAAATACACCAAAAAACCACATCTTTTCAAGATAAATCTTGCCTGAGGAGCGCATTTTTATGATTTTCACTGGAAACTTTTTGGTTTAGGTGAACATTATCCTGGTCCGTCTTCAAGATTTGTTTTGCTTGGAAGTGGAAATTTAAAGGCGATAAGCTCCATCATTTCACAAAATTCTTACATTAATTGGGTGGCTAAAAACCATCATTATTTTTCCTGTGACATTTTTTTACAGCCAGTAATGAAGAACGACTTTTTCGGTTTCTGTATTCCTCTCGCCAAATACATTTACATATTGCCCGATATTACTCCCCAAGACCGCACGAAGCCACTGCTCCATAAAATATGTGCTGTTATCATATACGTTTTGGCATTGTTTTGTTACTTTTCCGAAGTTGTTAAACTTTACCAAATCGTGACTGGGGAGTATTTCGTATATGACGAGTTAATCAGAAATTACACGGTCAGTTATTTTCATTTTACATCTCTTATCAAAGCGATCAATATAAAAGGTAAGAAATTGCTGGTAATGTTGCCATGTTAACTGAAACCGTCTTTTGCCTTCTTGGATTAGGTGCAATTAGTGCTAGAGCATTTAAAACAATCATCGGATTTGAAGACAATATTTACAATGGTGAAGATGAGGATATTCGGAAAGTGTATAAAGCTAGCGTAACTCCCATACAAAGAGTGAGGAAGTACTACATGGCTGGTATGGTGATGGTGGTAATATGTTATGCTTGTGCTCCCGCATTCAGGGGTAAGATTTTAAAGAACAAAAATTTCTCAAAAACAAACTCTGAATTTGTAAAATCTACCATCAGGGCACCTTTGAACTGAGCTTATGCCTAAGTCTTCAATTTCAAATCTGAATGTTTCTGATCCATAAATATAATTTTGCCAATATCTTTATTTAAAAATACAATATGAGTAACACACAATATTTTTTTCATTTCAATACAATTTCTCAATTTAAGGTATTTTTTATTTCTATTGTCTAGACTTGAGTACATTTTCCTATCTTGATTCTCTGAACTAGCAATTTTGCTAGTTATTTCAGTTGATGAGTAATTTTTTTAAATATAAAACTGCTTTTTTGATGGTGAATAAATGTAGAAAATCATAAAATTTTTATGTTACTGATTTTTCAATAAATTGGAAATTTTTTTTCTTGTCTTCTTTTACGCGTTGACTGGAAAATTCAGATTTTTATTGTTCTCTTCTTTTTTTTAATTCTGACTATATCTCTGGTGTCATCTTAGAAAATTTATTGAATTGAAGAATCAAAATACTGAAATAATTAAAAATTTGATTTGTCAATCTGTATATAATTTTCTTTGTTCCTTCCTATAACATTTCAGATTCTAGACTAGTCGTTATTATTGATTACTTTAAATCAAGTATTGCTCACAAAGTGAATCAAAACAATATTGAAACTACTCTATAGAATCAGATTAAACGTAAAGACTTTACAGCGATTTTTGGGCCTTGCTAAAGTGACTAAAATAAATAATTTAATGAAATCAATGCATTTTGGTCCGGTAGTAATTGCATACAACAACTTAAAAAGTGATGTTTTTTTGATAAATAGACTCGGATTTTAAAAAGTTTCTTTAATTTAACAAAAAACGATAGGGATAACAAAAATGAGTTATTTTACTCGTAGATCCTATTGAAATACAAAGAGAAAATGAAACAATTCGGATTCGTCAACTACCCGTATCTGCTTGGTCTCCTGTAGAGGAATATTTTTGGTTGGATTTCGTGTGGAAATCATTAGTTGGCGCATATTTGGCCTATTTTTTCGTTACAACCGACCTCATTCTTTACAGGTACAGCTTGTAACAGTTCGGACGTTTTTTACAGTCATTCGGTTTATCAATTTTCAGTTTTATTGCCTTTGGCGCCTGCCAGGTGAGAATTCTTCAGCACTATATTCACAACTTTAACCGATATTGTGAAGAAATCATGCACACTGAAGGAGTTCCTAAGAATGAATCTGCAAGACTTTTGCAAAAGCAGTTGATTGCGATGCAT
Source organism: Dendroctonus ponderosae (assembly GCF_020466585.1). NCBI lineage: Eukaryota > Metazoa > Arthropoda > Insecta > Coleoptera > Curculionidae > Dendroctonus > Dendroctonus ponderosae. Next base: position 23,058,634 of record NW_026017110.1, read on the forward strand.
CAGGATGTTATTAGGTTATCATTAAACTAATACTTAGTTCAATATTATTACTGACTTCATATTTTAGTTATGTGAACATGATTAATGGCAGTATAAAGCAACTCATGATGCTTGAGTTTATTCCAGGGTCTGTACAACTGGCCGGTATGCTTTATCAGTTGATGGTAAATAGCTTTTACTAGTTGTGATTATTTTGAAACCTTGAGATGAGGATTTAAACATTAAATCTATTAATCTTTTGAGAAAAAGTCTCAAAAGCTGTATCATTTAAGGTTTAACCATAACAACCTTTCATTATGGTTAAAGACAGACGATGCAAAGAGTTATTCATACACCGAAAAAATATAGTTTGTATATGCCTGAAGATGTCAATTGATCCCTAAAATAATACGAAATAAATAATAAGAAAACTTCTGTAAGATTCAGATTTTAAATAAATTACAGATTATATTACATTTATTAAATAAATTAAATAATTCCTGATTTTTATTTTTTCGAATGGTTCTTCTCTTTAGAGTAGGTACCATAATTTGAGGTTCGCCTCTATAAATCGCCATTTTAGAAAATTATTCTGACTAGGCAACTAATTAATTAAAAGCAGCGAAAAGTTGTCCGTTTATTTCAAAAGCCGAAAGCAAAAGCTATTAAGCGACTCAAACCAATAATTTAATGCTTGTTTCTATAGGCGCTATTCTAAACAAAAAACCTTCAAGGCGCAAAAAACTTTGTTATTTAAATTGATTTGGTCAAAAATAAGTGATTGTAGAAGAAATGAATGCATGTTTAAGGGAAGAAAACTTGAAAAACTATGTTACTATAAGATTGGGCAAAATGACAATGAAAAATAGTACCTAATTTTTTTTTAGCAGACTCTATAGCCAAATAATTTGGAACTTCCTGGATATTGCTATAAATTTGACTTTATAATATATTTTTGTAGAAATACAAGAAATAAGGAACTATTTTTCAATATTCAAAAAAATTGTCTTCTTGCTAATGTTTTGTTCGCTAATGCTGATTTCAGTCTCGAATATTTTTTTATAAGTTTGGGTGACTAAATTGAAAACTGTTCACTTTGCATTAACTAAATAAAACTCAATAGATATTGGTGAAAAAAATCGACAATACTAATTTAAAATGATCAACTTTTCGATGTTTATAAAAGGAAAATATTTTTAAAATTCTCTCTGTATATGAATCAAACTTACCGATGTATGACTAAGAGGAATAAACTTTTTAAAACGGAGATTTATGAAATCACTATTAATATTTAAGAATGAAGTCTGGATCTTGATTTACAACTTCTTGGAATGTTTAAAATGCGAGTTTATTATATTCAATTTTTTTATTTCTTGATTTTTCTTATCTCTTGATCTTTCTATTTTATTTTTGTACAAAAAGTGGTAGTTTTAGAAAAAGTTCTTGACGATTCGAGCACAGAGGCCTAAAACTGAACTACATTTTTCCAAGTCCCACTTTAGAGGCATGATTTATGAAAACCCTAGCAGTTAAAGCACTTTAACAACAATCTGAAGAAACTAATCCCAATTAAACATTTTTCTCCCAATTTCAGACAAATTTAAATGCAATCCAATGCATCTTTCTCGGGCAATTTATCAGCTGCTTGATCGCTAGAATCTTCATCTACACCAACAGCGCTAACGATCTGAGTCAGCTCAGTCAGCAATTGGCTGCGGATTGGTTTGAAATCGATTGGATTGAACTACCCAAAGACATCAAAATGAACTTGAATATCTGTATTTTACGCTGCCAAAAGAATCTTTGCATTACTGTGGGAGATTTGAACGCGATTGATATGACTACTTTCTTAACAGTAACTTTGACCAGGTGAATATGAAAACAACGTTGTTTTATGTAAGTCTTCTTGCAGATATTGAAGGGTTCGTATTCTTTTCTCACGCTTCTAACCACGATCTAAACTGTGGCTAATGGAAAATTGGACACTCAAGCAGTAAATTGGCCGATTTCCTCAAAATATACGCAAAATATAGGTATTAGAGTTTGCTTTTGTATAGAATGCAATAAATCTTGGTTATGTCATTTAGTCGAGTTAGTGTTTCGGTTAATGGTGGACCGGTAAGAGTGCAGACGGTTTGAGCCGTCAATATTTCCAAAAAAATCAGGATTTTTCCCATTTTTGTGCCGGAAATTGATGGATAGCCGAAATATAAAGTTTTTCGTCACCGCTTTGTGGTGCTTTGGCAATCGGTAATGCGATTTTTGCAAAAACATCGGTTTTTTTCAGTTTGCAATCTTACTGACGTTTACTGTCAAAAGCTGAAACAGTGATCTTGACATGCCCTCAAACAGAAAATGCCATTATTGAAGTATGCATTTGGAGTTTCAATTGAGTTTTACAGTACGGAAGTTCGGCGGTTTAGTGACTTTTATAATGCAGAAATAAGCAGCTTAAGGGTAAGTGTATTTTATTTTTATTTTAGCCTTTAACAGAATTATAAAACTTTATTTAACGAAACCGTTTTTAAAAAGCTTTATTTAATTTTAACAGCGAATAAGCTTACTACTTAATTCCACAAGGTGGTTACAAAGAATGAATGAATTATGTATAACAACCAAATGAAGTAAACGCAACTGCTGACACGTCAAATGCTGATGCCTGGTGTCTTCTTGGTATTCTGCTGATGCCTGGTGTCTTCTCGGTACTCTGGTTGCAGAGTCAGTTGTTATGGCTATGTAACTACAGCTTGGAACTTTATACAGAATATGGCAAAAAAGGTACAAAAGTTGAGTGAAAAAAGAGTTGCAATTTTTTAAATCTCACAATTGTCTGGTTGTGATCGAAAGGTTTTTTTCSTATAGCGTTTGTCTTCTGCTCCGGTTATTAACGATAGTGTGACTGTGTTACTAATCCAGTTATCCAAAGAAGTACATAAGACAGTTACATTTAGAMCAGGTTTCACTCGAAAGCGACTATTTTGGGTGRCGAACAGTCAACCCAGRAAGTTTTATTGTATTAACACAATTGAATTAGGCGGTTTAACAATTTTAGCATCTGATAGCAAGACTATCTATAAAACACAGCCCGATTGATGTTGCAGAAATAAATTCGCGAATTGTTGGCAGTTAAAATGCATGACGACGTATTATTCGATCCAATTTCCAGCTAATAATACAACACATTAAAACAAATTTACATTTTTTAACAACAGAATTCAGAATCTTTTGCAAATTACGTTTACCTGAATATCATTTTTAGTCATAGATTGTTTTTTACATAGATTGAATTTTACATTCGCTTCTGATACTTTTTATGGCTGTAAAGGAAGTCGTTATTATTCGCATTTTTGCAGMAGAACATAAAAAATGTTTTTTTATAACGGTGTTTTAAGTGTTGAAAATATGTAGATATCTTTCAGGAATATTAAATTTCAAATTTTGCTTTTCCCTTGTCGTTTATTGGTTGGTTTCAAACATCAATAATAAAAATCAACATTTATATACTTTCCCATATTTCGACATAAGTACTTACTTAAGGATTCACATTTTCCTACTATTTAATTATACTTTTTATTTATTAAACAAGTTTCCCATGTACTTTACCCTGACTGAGAATCAGTTTTACTCGTAAAAATGCACATTTAAACGTGTGATATTTAAATATTACGAGTAAATACTACTTATATTTTGAGTTATCTGTGCTAAAAAATAAACAAATTTGAGCAGTTCTTGCTTGTCTCTTAACAAAGTATTTTTATGTTTAAGCTCGCTAAGGTAAATGTCTCAGTCAGCCATGGCCAGATTATACGATAGTTTACTAAACAAAAAGTATTTTTGAAATAATTATAGGAAATAATGCACTTTATTTTTATGAAGCTGAACCTTTCCGAGGCTTCAAGCCTCAGTTTTTCTCGAATCATGAAATGAATGAAAATATAGTTTTGACTCAAAATGTTTAAAGTTTTTACAACATTTTAAATATAGCAACTTTGAAAATTGTAAGTTAATTCCGTAAAAAACAAGAGATTTGAATGCGACATCGAAATTTACAAAACATGGTTAGCAGAAGAATCATCTCAAATTCGTGGAAAACAAATCTGTTAATGGTCATATTTCATAATTGCTTATTTTTTCCGATAAATATGAATGTTTTCCTACTGGGATTTTCTATAAAGAAGTTCCTATCGCTACGTACCTATATATTTTTCTCTTCTCCTATCGACATTCATTTAGAGCAGCATCATAAATAAAGGAACTAAAAATGGGGTGTTTTTGCAAAATTGTATGTGTAAGAAATTATATGTATGCAGATACTGCAAATTTTTCAATTTTGTCATGTATCTAGTCGAAAATGCATGCCGTTTCTAGAGGAATACATTGTAGTATATAAAAACCCTGCTGAAAAATAAATTGTAAATACATTAACACTCAAATCTATGATTTAAAATAGGACCTTTTTCATAAAAATAAGAGATCAAACAAGGCTTTTGACATACAGAGTGTAAAATTTTAATACTAAAACAGTTATTCCGGCAATTTTATAAAATGTAAAAAAAACAAAAACAAATGTGCCGTTAGTTAAAATAGTTCGGAACATATTCATCGCATTGTCCATTTGCAGCCCCGTATTCAGATAAGAAGATGTAAGTTTGACTTGTCGACAATGATTCAGTCGAAACTCGAATGCCTCTTCAATAATCCAAATAACTGTTATCAACTTGGAATGCATAAAAATCTCAAAAACTTTTTGGCAAACATACAAAAACATATATTTAAAAATCATGATTAACCAAAAAGACAATAATTTACAAATACTGCAATTCAGCAAAAAACTGCCAACTCAGTCTCGCTTCCACTCCTTGCTCAATTTTTCCTGTTGCCTCTCCATCCACTCTCTTTTCGGTCTCGAGCGCTTTAGTTGACCATCCCTATAAACCAAAACAAGCCGTTTATCTCCAGAAACTCATCAGCAACAAAACTTACCAGACAAGGTCTACCAGGCCACCCTGCTGAGCGATTAATTGCTTGACTCTGTTTGCGTATTCAACTGAAGTTTCCCCTTGCTCTTGGTGGACTGGTGGTAAATACCAAACATCACAGACAATCGCCCAGCTAGTCATCATCATAAATAGATATTCGCCCATGGAATATTTGCTGCTGTTCCAGAAAGCATCGCCAAACCTACAGGGAATTATTCATCTATCATTAAGTGAATTTAACGTACTGAGATTTCTACCTGGGATCATATTTAATGGCAACTGGGTAAATTGGACATCCAACTTCGAAGCTGCCCTTCTTAAACTGCATGACCGAGGTGTTGTTGATGCAGGTGCCTTCAGGAAAGATTAACATTGGCGGATTTTTTGGGTTGGAAGTGTGCTCTTTCAGCCTGCATTTACAACCGAAAAAATCACTTAAACAAAAGCCACTAAACCAGTAAACTTGCCTTTGTGAAACCAATCCTCTATCTTTTGCTTCAGAGCGTTCGAACCAAATATGAGGAGATGCTCTATTTAAGGCTCTTTGAACTGTTCCCAATATTCCTCCATGCCTTTGGCCGATCTGCAAATGAAATGAAATTAGATTTAAAAATTAACGGTGAGCGACTGCAACATACCAATGAATAACAGTTGTCATTTGATAAAATAATACAGTCTATGGGGCTGGTATGATTCGCAACGCAAATAGACCCTTTCTGCGGCCTCCATTGCTTATTATGTACGGTAATCACTGCTGATAATGACCGTGTTAATATTCGGAAGGCTATCAGATAACAGCGGTGATTGAGCCATCTTTTAAATGAAGAATCCGGGAGTTTTCCTATTAAAGGCGTGGTCAAACTCAGCCAAATTATCTGAAAGAATTAAGGAATTAAAATGTCTTATTGGTGAGCTTGAATCATGGACTTACACCGAAGCAAAATATGTACAACCTCAGTGGCAGCAGAATCAAATATCTAACAAAGAATCCAAAGATCCAAAGAAAAGTGAGTTTCCAAGAGATGAACTCGTATGTTTGGTTGGTTCTAGTGAGGAAGTTCCAGTTCTTTAGCTCTTCTGCTTCGAATCGCGAGGTCACTTGATCTTCAATGATCGATTCGATTCCACTCTTCGTATAATCCAAGCTTCGCAGCCAATGTTTCAAATCGAAATCGATTTTTTCGGATGAATTCTAAATTTCAGCATCAATTAACAAAAATCACTGCAAAACAATAGAGTTTTACCACTTTTTCTTCGTCATTTTCTAAACTGGTTTTTTGTTGAGATGGTGATAATTCTGGTAGTAAAATAAGTTCTTTTTCTCGGCTGTAAAATAAAAACAATTCTACCTAGAAATACAGAAAACGTTCCACATTTTTCACGTTTCTCAGTTTTCTCATGTTTTTTTTTTACTTTTAGGCATTTAAAAAAAAATTACCGACCGGTTTACTCAAAAGGAAAATTTACGTACTTATTTACTAATAACACTTTAGCACCACTATTTTAAATTTCTTGATGCAGTTGGACTAAATATTTAATTAACCAAAAGTTTTCAAAAAATGCTATTAGATTAATCCGAGTTTTACTTAATTAGGAAAATAATAATACTATCGTCAAAACAATTTCGATGTAAAATAGTGTTCAGCTCATTAGATAGACGGGTCCAAACATTTTTTTATATCAAAGGAGCAATGAAAATTGAATTAAATTTGCTGTAAAATCCGCAATATCTGAAACTGCATACATATGTATACAATTCTTATCCTTATTGGCCTCAGTAATCACAAATTAGCGACTAAACGATACAGCAACTAGTTGGAAAAAATCATTAAATTAGCAGAAAATATCAAATTTAGCACATTGAAAACCGTAAGTTTAAATGGTTCAAAACAATAGTTTTTTATTTTTATTTTAATTTAGAGCGCATAATCTTCAGAAATTTTATAGAAAAAAGCAAACACTTACATAGTTTATCAATTTATTATCTCACCTTATCAAACAATTTCGATCAGCTACAGCCGTCCTGAGAATAATAGCTTCACCTTTGGACGGTCGTCCTTCCCCAAATCCTTCATCTTCAGATTCATCTTCTATTATTCTGTTGTGTTTTTGTCTATTTGCATGCTCGATATTTCTTCTTCCAAACTAGCAGATTCAACAGAGATAAGCAGTGTTAAGTCCGAAAATATTTAACTACCCTGAACTTGCTAACCGATTGGAAACAGGAGATCAAGGCCTTTGAATAACATTATTTTTATTTATTTGGGTTTGGTTGGTTTGCTCTCAGGAAATATTCAAGTCAAGTTAAAATAATGAATGAAAATATGTGTACCTCAAAGACATATAAGAGGATCTTGATGTAGAGCTTCCTAACTCCCAGAGATTTTCCGATGGATGCCAAAAACACTATAAACAGTAGCAAGACATTCCATGGCACGAATAAAATATAAATCAAACTTCCCATAGCTAAAAGAATCATTTTGTTTAATTCACTGCACTTCCACTAAACACTACAACACCTTTACAGCGGAACATACATTTGTGGATATTCAAAACGTTTGTTATTTTTATCTTACGATAACCCTATTGACTTGATTATTTGCTGATTATAAATCATGTATTTATCTTGAAAAATACTTTCGAATTTTGAACTGCCACTCTGATTTTTATCGCTATCCATCAGTTGCACTAAGCAAAGGTCAGACTCGTTACCTTTTTGAGGTCGAATTGATAATGCAAAGTCGCCTTTATATGCATCAGTTTAAATAATGTAAAGTTAACTTGCAAGTTTGAAATGCTTATTTCACAATGCATAATTCGTTTGCCAATCTCCGTCTCAGATGCTTTTAATAATTATTGCGCACATGAGTTATAGGTACAGTAAGTACTTAAAAGTGGATAATTTATTTGTATCCGAAACAACTGTAGCTCACGTTGATTCACCATTCAGATGTCCGATAAGTTTCATCACAGAAATAACTAAAAACCGAAATTTGCCAGTAATCACAGCGTATTTACTGCCATTGTACGGTTCAATTCACGTTGCAACACAAAACTATATGTAGTTCAACAATAAATAAAAGCGATAAAATAGGAGAGCGCTAAATTTATGTCGAAGGTCAACTTTAACTACAATTTCCAGCAGAGTAAAATTCGCATCACGCGCTAATTTAATTAATGGAACTGGAACTCAAAAATGATTGAAAAGAACTAATTTTAATTAGTCAAAAATTATTTAAGTAGTAAATAAATAAAAATTCGTAAATAAGTTGAAAAGTTTTGCGAGCTTATA
>NW_026017110.1:23067572-23072872 GCF_020466585.1 Dendroctonus ponderosae
CGACTGCTGTATTTATACTATCCTGTGCCTATGGAAAAGAAGTGGGGGTAGAGTGGGGCAACAGGAGCGCGCAGGGTGCGTTGCAGCGCAATTCATCTCCAGTTGTGGTTTAATGCAACTTCTCCCTGTCTTTTGAAATTATCTCGAAACTTTTTGGTTAGAGCGTTCAAGAACAGACCCAAACTAATGTGTTTGGTGCAAAATATCTGCTTGTTTGAAGATAATTTGATGGCCTTCCACAAGTGCGCGCTGTCACAGAATATTTTTCCGTCTGTCCCAATCCACCACGTTTTTTAGCTTCGTAATCCTCATGTTGATGCTCCGTTTGGTTAAATCCATTATTCAGAGAGAGCAATTTCTAGTAAAAAAAGATTCAACAACTAATTATAATACATAGGTATATTTTTCCCCAGAATTGCAGCGAAAACGCTGCCTAACTAGTTTCAGATCAATTTGATTTGTTATATTGCTTGGAACAATCATCAAGATTACACTTTTCAATGATAATTATCGCCGCTAATAGAAAGACAATTTTTACATTAAAATTTTAATTTTGCTTCCCATTTAAAAGRCTGTTGACTTAGAACCATGYCTAACTTTAGTGCGGAATTATATTCATATAGAGTGTTTAGTCAGTGGACGCATTTCTTGAAGGTTTTGATAATATCGCAGTTAATGTTAAATTAAAGTAAATGAAGCTCTATAGGTTTGTATAAAAAAGCATTTAGGACTAAGAATTGGTTAAACGACCTCTAGTTGAAAGACAAAGTTCCATGTTTTGTGATTAAATATAAAGGAATTACCAGATCGATGTGTGGTCAGTAAAAAAATTTATAAAAAGTGGATGAATAAATCGCACATAATAAAAATTGTCTCCAGATAAGCCTGTGATCATGCCACCGGTAAAACTGCTTTAAAACTGCTTGCTAAAAAGATTTTTTTTGGAAAACATGCATTGTGTTTCACTAAAATATTTTAATCGGTTTTCATTAAATGTATTAAAAATGTTAGTTTTCTAATGACAATTTTAATATCTTGTAAATGTAAAACTAAACTAGCTATTGTTTATTTAGAAAATATATTTATTTAAAATGACTAAAACCCTAACCCCCGAGCATGGACTTACCAAACTCGCTGTATATTTGTAAAAATAACACACGTTTTACATGTAGATATATAATGACAAGCAATTATTGCAAGATATTCATCATTAAATATCCAAATAAGCTTGAATTGAATACGAGTCTATGTAAAACGTAATTTAAAATAATTAAAAAACACATTTTGACTACATACATACTACTGACATATTAACATTGGAATTGTTATACAACTTTTCCTTTAATTTCCATGTAGGTGGTGGATGATCTTGTACGTCTTGTTGTTCACTTGGTAGCTCCCAGAAAACTGAATCTTCATAAAATGTTTCTGGCGAAGCATCGCCCCACCATCTCAAGCTAACTATGAAACCTAATAGAATACATTAAATTATTATCAATGCTGTTTTAATGCTAGTTTTATAGGTGACCTGAAATCAGTCCTGAAACGGTTGCCATTAAAATTGTAACTACAAGAAGCAGGGTCTGATATCCTGCTTGTTGGCTCGCAGTTCTTCCATCGCCCGTTTCCAATACTATGTATTCAGTATTTGGAGAGATTTCTGGGCTGGCTCTAGCTTGATATACCTTTGAACGCATTCTACTCGTAACATTTAAAAATGTCCGGTCATTTTAAGACAGAACGGCAACAGAATTGAACCCCGTTTTCATCCTAGATTTTTTTAAATAGAAAATATAGCAAACATACCTGGTAAAGAGTCTTTCCGTATTGCTGTTCAGTCGCAATATAAGCTAAAAGAATTGCTGTGATTCCGCCAAAAGCTCCGGGAATTCCATGCAAATTATGAACTCCGCAAGTGTCCTCAATAGCTAAACGGCGCTTTAGAAAAAACTGAGAAAATAGAAACGTTAATAAAATTTGGAGATTTTTCTGTAGAAGTCGTACTGATACAGTGTTATATCCATACACTGACAAAAATCCGGCAATCATTCCAATTAGAAGGGCCCCAAAAGGTTGAACCATCAAATGAGCACAAGCTCCAATCGCCACTCCTCCAGCTAGTGTGGAATTTTGAACATGAACCTAAAACAAATACCTAACAATAGAAAGGTAAATATTTTCACAATAATAGGATTAATAAATAATTGTTATACAAACCATGTTAAATGTGTGTTCTTTGGAGCTCAACTGTGAGGCAGCGAACGCAATAACACAAGAGGCAGCCAGTGCCAAATATGTGTTAATAACGGCTCTATGTGCTCGATCGTTTTCCAAGTCAATGGAGTTAAAACTTGGCCAGTAGACCCACAAAAATAGCGTTCCTAATGTTAGTCAGAACAATAGGTTTTTTGGGAAAAAATTATTTGCGTCTTATGCTGGGATCATACCTATCATTGCCAGAATATTGGAAGTATATGTGGGTTTATGTAAGTTAACACTCAAATCAAAGTCAACATAGAGACATTTCTGTTGCCTTCCCAATATATAACTCACGCTTAATCCGAAATACGCCCCAAATGTGTGAACCAGAATGGAACCTCCAACATCAACTGCCTTAAAACACAGTCGATAAATAAAAAAATTTGCAAAAATCTTCAAACAACATCAACTGTAGGTAATACTTAGATAAATAAAAGAAAACAGTTTTATATTAGATTTACCGGAAAATGAGTTAGATACCTTGAAATATTTTTCGTTTAAAACGTAATTCACTGAATAAGCCGCAATTTCCAAAATACTCATCACAATCAGTTGGATATGCGAAACGCGTCCCAACACAGCTCCCATCGATATCAATACAGTCGCTGTAGCTATATCCGCTCTGTACAAACTGAATTAAAAGCACAATAATTAATAAATATAAGAGTTCTCATTAAAAATATATTTACCTAGTCATGCCAATTTCAATTTTATAATCGTCATTTAGTTCAAAAAATCCCTGGCACAGTATGCTCCATTGCAAACTGAGAGCAGCCAGAAGATAGTTGAAGCCAAGAGAACTGTATCCATATCGTTTTAAGAACACCATTAGAAATCCAAACCCAATAAATACCATTACGTGGATGTCTTGAAACACTATTAATCAAATAAATTAAATAATTTAAGTAAATAAACCTGTACTTCTCACTTGGTTGAAATCTAGCAACAATATTGAATCTTGCATGGTTAAAGCCGCCAAATACTGGCGTTATGCTGTTTCCAGGACTGGATGCGTCCGCTCGAAGGCTGTATGCCCCAAAGGCCACAAATAGGACGAATAAAAAGCACTGGATGAATAGCAAAAGCAGTGAAAATTTTAACAGTTCCAATTTTTTTGAAGCTGCCGGGAACAGAATGGGAGACCGAATGCGACGCCACATTGTAGAAATAGTTATGTAAAATGCAAACTAACAAAGATTATAAGTGACAATCATATTCAACTTTGCTGAATGGTTCCTAAATATGTATAACTTGTTGTGTGTTCCTTTGTTGAAACTGGAGATGCTAAGAGATAAACTTAAAAAATGTCGAGAACTTTAGCAGGAAAGACCAAGTGAACGCCTGTAATGCTAATTTGAAAACCACTCACATTCATAGTCCGATCTCAAAATGCGTTGCTGATTTTCTCCATAAACGCAGATAACCGCAAGTAGGACAAGAAAATTAAATTCCAGCAAAACAATAATCCATCCTTCTTTGGACATGGCTCGCCGCAAATGTCCCATTTCTATTTCAATTGCCACACGAAAAGATCAAGAAATGACAAAGCTTTCACATACATTTTTTATGGCTTCGTGATCGTTTGTTGGAACAATAAGGTGTTTTTAAGTGGGTAATGATAGAACTTTGATTCGTTTTCCTAGATCTAGACATATAATCAAAGCGCTGATTTTTTAACGTTTTGCTCTGAAATCGAAGGAAAAATCAAACACAAGTACAAGTAAAATACTTTATTCATTTCAAGCTGACAGCTTTGGGTGTACAGGATATTCAGAACTTACAAATCTAAGTAGCCACATATATTAACACTAATAATAATTGTTTCTTGGCTTAACGGAATTTGGTTATTTAACATATAAAAAATTTCGAACATGTGATTAGAAACCACTATTATTTTGCATTATAATAACTTACAAATCAAATAATAAATTATTTGACTTTCTTATAACTTAACTATATACAGATTGAGACCTCAAACCTTTAAAATATTTCAGAACAGCAGAAAAACAAATGGCCCAAGTTGATAAACTATAAACACAGAAATATTAAGCAACTTCTGCTCTCGTTATTAATACTGCATAACATATTGCAATCACGTTAGTATTAACTCTTCAAAACCCGGTGAAGAATTCCGTACTGGTTACCATTCTCTTACGTAAGTTTCAAAGGAACTAATAAATACGGCACTACTATAATCAAACAGTAAAATTGTAAACTGGCTATAGTGCTGGACCAGCACCGTCATCGTCAAACCTAGAAAACCTCTCCGCCGGTCCTTCTTCTATTCGATGAAAATTTTCCAAAGTCGATGCCATAAACCGTAAATTGTCCACACCGGTCAACAAAGATCTATGGAAAAGTAATTGTTTATAAAAGATGCCTTAGAGCGCCGTTTTTTAATTTGCAACATTTCTTCTGGATTCATGTTTAGATAGGAAAATGCATTAAGATATTTATTTCTATTGTTGTAGACAGCGTGTTGCCTTCTAGCCTTTTAACACGAAGACCAATAAATATAATTAAATAATCTACCAATTTAATATTTACACCATGTATAATTCCAGTCTACCTTAAAGATTGTTCCGCTGAACTAGCAGCTGCTTTTAATTCATCAGCCAGACGTTGAGTCTGAAACTCTAGACGGGGCTCTGCCTCACCCCCAGTCGCTCCAGCATTTCCTGCTCTTAAAGCCTCATTTTCAGCTTGAAGTTGACGAATTTGCGCCTAAGGAAAAAGTTTCGGTTATAACTTAAAAAAAAATCACCGAGTGACAAAGAGTAACTGAGAACTAAGAAGGCACCACACCAAAAATTGTTTTAAGGAAACAATTTTTTAAATGTTGCCTACATTTTTTATAACACGTCTGCAACGTCAAAAACTTCGAAAGAATAAACCCACAACACAGCTAAATATTTTTTTACAAACTTCTTTTTGGGTATTTTGCCCCAAAAATTTTTGTCTTTAAAAAAGACAGAATTTCCTCACGTCTTTTATTACAGATTGATAAATAGTGCTCCTATTTCGCAATAAGAACGAATTAT
>NW_026017110.1:23073135-23120194 GCF_020466585.1 Dendroctonus ponderosae
AGAGTATGTTAATAAATTGTGTAACAATAGTAGGATAATACAGTATATGAAAATTCGCTCTGATAATTCATCTGTGCAAATTGTCAGTTATGTGACATTTAAGTTTTTTTTTACTTTCAATTTATTAACATACTCTTTTTTAGGTTCATTTAGGTTCTTTTGATAACGATAGCAGAAAATAGCTATCTAAACATCAAGGTAATTTTTTCAAATTAATTTCTTTACTAATTGGAATTTTCTCTTACAGCTTGAGCCTAAGTGTGTCGCAGGATAGCCTCTAGGTGATAGTTCTTGATTACTTTTTGATAAATAATTCGTTCTTATTGCGAAATAGGAGCACTATTTATCAATCTGTAATAAAAGACGTGAGGAAATTCTGTCTTTTTTAAAGACAAAAATTTTTGAGGCGAAATACCCAAAAAGAAGTTTGTAAAAAATGAATCCGCCTCAACAATATAGAACTTATCTACAGCTAAATATATTACCTTCACAGACTTTAATTCCTGCTTCAGCCTCATCATAGTATTTTCTGCAACTACCGCTCGCCTCTGCAAGAAACAAATACTTCGAATTGCGAAAATTCTTAGACAAGTGTTGCAAGTTCTTACATAGTTCCTTTCCACTTCATCCTCAGAGCGAGTAAGTTTTTGTCTCGACCGTGTTAATTCGAATGTTAATTCAACGCAGCGGGCACATCTGGATGGCTCTCGTAAATTATCACTTGCACTATCTGTTGGTGAGGGAGTGACTGCGCCGGCATTAGTTCGCACTGGGCCGTCTGTTAGAAAGTCTGGAAGACTTTTACAGTTTCCCACCTAAATACATTTAACGATAAATGTCAGGCAAATATTCGGAATTATAAATGGAAAACCTCTTCCAAAGGAACGGCCCTGCATTCTGCGGCCTTTGGTTTAGGGGCCCTAGGTAGATCCAAAGGGAAAGCATTGCCCATTGATAGCCCCGGTAAATCTAATGGAATTGGTGCAATTGAGGGATCTTCTATGGAGTTTGATCTGAAAATGAAACGTTGGTGTTTTAGCACAATTTGTTACACTAATAAATATGGAGTCAATTTCTATATTGTATTATTGATTTTTCAGATAATCACCTGGAAACACTTGGGCCACTAGGAATGCGTTGGTCTCCATGGGCAAAATCTGGCAAGTTCAAGTCAAAAGTAGGTGCAGATTTATTATTCCTTTCTAAAACATATTAAATCCAATATATAAAATATAAAAGCATCAAGATGCAACTGCGGTAACTTGAATACATACTTTTACAGTATTTTAAAATCAACACAAAAAATTTAATGACCCTGTATAAAATAATTTACAGTTGTTTTTTGTACATTGCGTGCTGGATTTGATTCGGCTTCGGAAAAAATATGTATATCACATTTTTACATTATCTCGAAAACTGCATATCGTTGAGACATTGGCCAGGAATATTTTTTTTTGTGGGTAAATGCAGAGGAGAATAAACCTAGGGATTTTAAAAGTCGGTATACAGGGTATCCAAAAAGTTGTCATTTCGTTCGAGTTCAATGTTTACCTGTGCTCAAAGTGCAAGAACTGATATACAAATGTAATTTTGAAGCTACTTCAACTCTCGGACAAAAGTAGGTTGAATTAAATTATCATATTTTCACCTCTGGAAACACATCTCATAAACAACTAGGAGATTTCATAGAATGTTAAGGTAACAGGTTGGCAAAGACTCTGTAGAGTAATAACTAGATCTCACCCAAAAAACAATGTTCAATGACTAGATGATCCTGTACAAAGTCAGGCAAAGCTGAGTTGAATTCTCCGATTTTCCTGGGCCTTTGAGTGGATCTTTGTGGGCTTTCAGGGGGTGTTACATGCCTAGATCGGCCATCCCTTAAAAGCAAATAGTAAATGTAGTTACTCGCATGGAGAAAATTGGTGAAATAAGTACCTATAAACTTTGGGGCGAGCGCCTTGCGATTGGTAGTTTTTGTTTCCATTCGAGCAATCCCTCAAAAAGTGCCTAAAGGAAAAGGGGTTTTCGTCCCTTCGCGGATTCGAACGTTCCTGTGTTCCTGTAGCCCCTATTCATTCATAAGAACATGGAATAAATCGTTGTCCATAGATAGTTACGAAAAAACCAACCTGATGCATTTGGTTGGGTTTCTAACCTATTGGCGTCAACATTATACACACAATCGTCCCCTAAATCTAACGCAAGACTCCGGGGAGGTCCTCGACTATTTTCTTCCGAGTCTGAGTCGTTATTCTTATCATTGTTACCCGGAACTTTGCCCGACATCCTACTTTAATTCATCAATTACAAACTATTTACTTTTATTTTTGTTGTTTTTGGTGTCTACTGTCTGTGTACTGTCTACAGTTATTTGACAGGAAATTTCTATTCTTCTCTGTACATGATGCCACATTGGGCATTAATAGTACAGCAGTTTTAGTTGAATCAAGTTGAATTTTGTTTCAAAATAAGTTTTTAAATGGTAAATACACTTTATTGAATATTTTTCCAGTTTTACGAACTTAAATTAATTACAAAAATTACTTACTTTGATAAAATTTTTGGCATTTTAAATAATATTAATTGGCCTATCTAAAAATTTTGTAATTCAAAATTAATTTTCAAAAAATTAAAATTAACTTTTTTGGGGAATTTCTTCAAAATGCATACATTTTTCAGTTTTTCCTACAAGGATAATATGGTGATATACAAAACGCTCGTTTTAAAAATAAAATTCAAATGAGGAAATTTAGGTAATTTTTCAGCAAAAAAAATATACATGTTAAGAAATACATGATCGAATGATTACACCTCGATTAAAGTTAGATAACTAGTATCACAATATAAATATCATGTTAAGGGTATCACTATGTGAAGTACAAATTAAACATTTTTGCAAACAAAGCATTCATGTTTAAACGAAAATCAATACATAGACCTACTCACACAGTGGGGATTCAGAAATTGGCTAATAATAGCAAATTAAGAAAAAACTGGACTATTAATCGTAAAAGCAACTTTTAAGCATTATCGAATAAATCAGAAAGCGCACCTTTCGCACAAAATACGGGATTTTTTAAATAAAAATGTCTTATTATCAACGAGAATTTAAAGAATTTATCTAAATCAGTTTAAGTGTGGATATTCTCTATGTTACAACCGCGTTATCACTTTTACTAATTGCAGATAAGTTACAAAGTGCAATCATTTATTATAGTCAGTATTATACACTTAGCAAATTGATTGGTTTCTTGTATCACTTTAAAATTAAATTAATTACTTTATAATGGAATACATATTCAAATCTCTGAAGCAGATGAAATAAGTGATATAATGCAAAAGACCTAACAACCCAGTTAAGAGGACACTGTTTTGTAACTAGCAAAATTTGGTGGAAATGGGTTTTACAATCCACAATTACGGTGACGAATAATAAACGCGAATAACAATCCATACACAACGAAAATTCGTCAACGGCTCATTTAAAAGTAGTGGATTTTCAGTGACTTTTTGTCAATCTCGATATGATAAATCATAAAATTAACACATAAATCATGTTAAATGTATAAAACATTGTAAATTAAATTATTGAAATTTGGTAATTTTCAGTATTTTGATACAGTTGAAATTTAGTTACAGTAATATACTGAAGATTTACATAAACGATCATTTTATGTAATGACATAATAGATAGTTTATTAAGTATTAAATTCTTAAGTCCCAAGTCCTAAAAAAAATTACAACCGTCTTAAGTCATGTAGTTTTCAGATCTGTTTGAAGATTCCAGTGTGCTCACTCCTGTTACGTAATATTCACATATAATCAAATATCACCATAAACATATATTTTCAGTTGTTCACATATGTATTATCGTCAAAGATTTTTACTAACAAGTTCTTCAATTGCTTATTAACAGCTTTTGATATTTGCTTTCAATAGTAATTGTTTATTTGTCATTTCACAAGCAAATACTTATTGCTAGATTGGACTCTGCAACGTATGTATGCAGATAAAGCACTTGAGGGAAGTATTATATTGCTGTCACATAAATAGTAACTGTGTTTCTAGAATGTTTGCAATTTTGGTTTGAAAAACTAAATCGGGATTTCAGTGGAATGTGCCATGTTTGTCAGTAAAATTCAACTTATAGTTTATAGCGTTATTGTCATCCTACCAAAACTGATTGCCTTTCTAAAAACACAGGTTTTTATCAAAATTATGAGCTTGTTTGTTTTATCGAGAAGCAACATTTATTCGCACCATTTAAAACTACTAACTAGGCCCTAGGAAATTAAGAGAGCATGCTCACGATTTTTCACCCTTTTTGCTCTTCTTCGAAAACGTGAACAACTTGCGCCGCTTTTTTTTCACCTCGCCATCTTCAATTAGTGAGGAGTCGGTTGAGCAAATATCATCCTCGATAGAAATTGCCTTTTTCGGCAAACAAGCTTTTTCAGGAATGGCGGCAGGACGCGCTTTGGCTGATTCCAAATTGCCCTCTGAAGCCGCAGATTTTGCTAAAGAGATCTCTTCCACGTTCATCTCCTGAGTCAAAGACCTGGTAAAAGATTTTCCTGGTCCGATAGGTTTTACATTAATATTGGATTGACTAGCTGATTTGGTGTGATTCGATATCAGATTGGAATTAGTTCTACTGGCAGTTTCTTGAGGAAAAGGCCTAGATGAAACAGTATGATGTAAATCGATTTAAAGTTAAAGTACATATCAAATAAAAATACTTACGTGCCACCTATTTGGAAACTGAAATCATTTGACTTGGATTCATTATTGGCATTCTCATCTTGTTTCCCGTTTTCACTTCCGGATGTTTCATCTTCGTTTAGGGATGCCATGTGATGAAGGGGCATTTCTGAGTAGGAAGAAGGGGCTGCAAAAATGCAATTAAATTAAACTTAATCAAAAGTGGAAGAAATTGTGGAACCGTTATTGAATATCGACAGATCATATTGCAAGTGCGGAAAGAAAGCAGTTTCTGCTTATAGATCTATGTTTTTAAAAACACCAATGTCAAGTGCACATAAAAGTATGTATGTGGTTGCATGTATTCATGTAAAGGTCCAAAATATTAAGTAAAACCGGGTAATTTTTTGTAGTGCTTTTTCCGAACGACCTACATTTAAAAAGCATGTTAAATGCATATTTTGCGATCAGCTAGCAAGCTGAAGTCAAGTGTATACTTAAAGCACATCTATAATCCGTCATTGCAGACACTATATTTTACAATCAGCACTATCGCTAAAGAACACTACTACTACTACTTGTATGCAACAAAGTATACATATGCATCCAAACAATTCTAATCCAATTGACCTAATAAACCCCTGCTTGGCTTTGTTTTCACTCCTTATAGAGCTGACCAATAAAAATGCACTTTATACAGATCCGATTTATTAAAACGATTCATTTAAAACAGAAAATTAAAACGGAATAGCGTTGCGGTACGACTGACACTAACTTATTTAAACAAATGTTTTATTGTGCGCTAACGGTTGAATATCCTGTTAATTGGTAAACACAATGTTGCTATTGTCAATAATTGAACAATTTGATAAATTAACTATTAATAGTCAATTGTACATGCATTCCCGATGTAGAATTCCATCTGATAACCAATGCAGATTTACAGATTTACAAAAAAAAGCAATATTTTCTTCCAAATATGGCCTCGATTAGTTATTGCCATGTATTTGAACTAAAATGGAAGTAATTTCAACGTGCACATGTTCGTATTTGGTAAATAAAACCATTACATTTTAAAGCCAAAAGGGTTAACGTTTAAATAGTCGTAAAAAATCGCGATAAAATTTGTTGTAGAGAAGTAGGAATGACAAAATTGAAACCAAGCATACAGTAACTATTGTATTTGTTCATCTAAATACAACTGGGAACATTACTACACAAACTAGGATATTAATTAAAAATATAGCGCATTGGAAAAACAATGTTTAGATATTTAAATTTAGAAATGTTTTCCGGGCTTTGAAGCCGTGGTCTATCGGATTTTCTTTTTGATTTTCTTCGATGAGGCAGTGGGCGAAGTGATCTCCCGTGCTTTCCGACTAATCACTTCGCCCACTGCCTCATCGCCTTTGAAAATGTCCACCGCAGTTGTGGACGAAACGTCAGGAAAAAATTCCGATAGACCACGGCTTCAAAGCCCGGAAAACATTTCTAAATKTAATTTAACCGGCCGTGAAAGCCTTCATAGTCTGATAATGTTTAGATACATGTACATAAATAAAACATAAAAATAATAATGACCAAAATGCAAGTTACAGAGCGTCAAAAAAATAACCCGAAGAACTTGAAGGGTTTGGCATGCAATATATCCTTAAAGGGTTTTTAGAAGATTCACCATAAGGATTAGAACGCAAATGAATCCCAACTTTTAATTACGTTGCGAGCAAAGTGATAATTAGATATTTTTACTCTCTTATCACAGCAGTATTTTCCATCGGACTCGATTAAGGAGTGTTTTCGTCTACTTATTTCAGATGCGTTCCACACTATCTGAATTTTTTTAATTGGCCACAGTTTGCTTAAACCTGTTTGTAAACTAGCTGAACGCGGAATGTTGTTTAGACTTGAAAATATTTTCTTTATTTGGCCAAAATAGTGCTATCAAACATAAGCATAGCAGTAAGCTTGTTCGAGCTGGGATTGAAATGCGTTTTATTCATTCGTTTCAGTCATGATTTAATAACAATAATAAAATACAAATTAGTGAGTAAAAAGAGAAATTTGCAATACAATTAACAATTTTAAAAATGTGCAGGTTTTGTGTAAATTAGTGAAAAGCTTAGTTTTGGTCCATTCGTTTTCAGTTAAAACATTGCGAAATTAATTAAATACTTAATAGAGTAAATTGGCGATTTAGATAAGAAATTGACAGTGCCTATTTACGAAATATTCGTGGTAAACATTGTTACTAGTGCAAAGGATAAAATTGTACAATGTACTTGAATGAATTGCTATTGGGGCAATTAGAGGTCGCGAGTTTACTACATAAATGTAGCTCAAATAAGCCAAAATAAACCTAAGTGTTCGGGTTTTTGTCATATTCGGGCAGAATGAGTACATTTTCCTTCAGTGATTTTCCTGGTTGTGTAAGGGAGCAAGCAAGACATGCAACACATTCAAGCAGCACTTGGTATACGATAATTTGTAACTCGGCTCGTAAATAAAACCTTAGCAAATTGATATAAGCCGAATATTTAATTTAGAAAGCAACGCCAAGTTTATCTCGCTAATTAATTTTTAACAACATCTCAGGTGAATCAGAAATCAGAATCAGATTATTAACATCTAGTACTGGCCCAGATGTAAATATAACGCAAAAGCATAAGCTAAAAATATAAAAGGGCTATTGAAGGCTATTTATGTACATTAAAAATATCCGACAATATAATTTATACAAATAGCTCTACCTCGCAGTGTTATAGTAGTCATTTGATTTTTCTTTTGAATGTAACTACAGATAATCAGATCACACGATGTCCTTAATTGGCAGATCTCTATTTTCAGTTACCTTACTACTATTTACTATGAAATGCAGAAGTTGCAACTTAAGTTAGTTTTGATAACCATTATATAGAGATTCCATGTTAGTGTATTAATAGGAAATAAAGTTACAAGTGCAACAGACTGGTTATTTTTATCACAGCCAAAGTCTACTTTACAATATAAGACTGGCGACCATAAAAGCAACGGTTTGATAGAATCTGGTAATGTTTCCAAGCAGTTAACAACTAAAACAAGTATCGCTTAAGCATGCGGAATAGTTCAATTGAACAGGCAAGGTAATAAAACTTAAAGCAAACCTTAAAATCTGGTAGGATAGAGGAGTTGGGATTACTTAATAAAATACAAGTGCTTATGTACAACTTGATTAACCACGTGAAGAGTAACTGTGTAGTTGCTTGATTAGACCGGAATATTTAGCTTTAATATAAAAAATTACGTTATTTATTTTTGCAACAGCTACTTTTCACTTGGCCCATAAGTACAACTCAAACAAATCAAATGTGTATTATTCCGACTCTTCCTCAAATGATGCCTGCTTACCTAGTCCGTAGACTGATCCCGCATCGTCATTCATGTCGAGATCATCCACGCTATTCATGCGAACTGAAATAGAAATTTTTTATATATGATTATCCACTCGTTATTCCAAACTTTCTTCATGCGAGTTTGTTTCACTAATGCTAGTTTTTTATATTGCAAATATGTGGGCTCCGCCCATAAGAATTATGCTTTTAAGCTTAAGACAATTAGCGGCGCCAGCCCCTCAACTTCTCGTTTCAAATCTCCGTGTAATCGGTAAGTACAACACGCCAATCATATTGGACACAACAAGGAAACACATATTTTCAACTCCTTGCTGGTGTTTATAATAAATTATCATCACAAACAATTAAAACTAAATTTTGAAATTATGCAGGTAAACGTATCTTTGGTTCGTTGGTACTTTGGTAAATATCCGGTACAAATGGCAAATAACATTGTCACTTACCGCTGAATCCATTAAATCTATCATGTTTCTTATACAATGTATTTTCTAATGTCTGCAGGCCGATGTTAACAGTTATAGGGAAACCACACATCAGCTCGATTTGGCGCCAGCGATGCGATTTTTCTTGCAGCTCGTACGTCACCTCGTTTAAAGCACTGCGTGCCTCCACTATGGCTCTATCCACATCGTCTATGGCTTTGCCATGAGTAGAAACAAAGGCACCAATTAAACTAGATCTTTTCTTCCTCAATTTCTCACACTGAAATGATGCTTATAAAAAAGTGGTGAACAATAAATATGTTTCATGGGGACTTACAGCCTCTCTGGCCTGTTGGAGCTGTTTTTCTGCGGACATCTTTTTTTTGTCATAGCTTTTCTGTTCCAATTCGTAAGTTAATTGGAGCCACTGTTGTAAACCAGGCGGCGCTAGATAGCAAGTGTTCTTAAAGGCAGCCTGTGTCAACTCAAGCTGTGTCTTTAGAGACTAAAAAAATGGGTTTCTAGATTCCCATCAAGGAGGAATAACAGGTTAATCAGTACCTTGATTTCTTCCTTGTAATGCGTAACATCACTTTCAGAGTATGCACTAGTTAAGCTGGTCATATCGCCTTTGGAGTCCTGTAGCATCTTTTCTAAATTTTGTTTCTCTGATTTGGCGGCATCTTCTGCTTGTTTGGCTTCCTCCAACTGCTTCTGTAGTTTTTCCAAGGCCTGTTCAGAGTTTTGCAGACTGTCCATGTCGCGATTCATGCGATTCATGTGGGTTTTGAATTTTTTGTTTTGCTGATAACCCACCCAACCGCCGAATAGCACAACAACAGCCGATATAATTAATGTGATGTCTTTCCACGTTATTCCATCTGCAGACAAAATATTCACGTTGTTCAAATTGGTTATGCATGGTAAAATGTTAGGTATTTATAGTTATAGCCATC
This sequence comes from Dendroctonus ponderosae, assembly GCF_020466585.1. Classification (NCBI taxonomy): domain Eukaryota; kingdom Metazoa; phylum Arthropoda; class Insecta; order Coleoptera; family Curculionidae; genus Dendroctonus; species Dendroctonus ponderosae. Next base: position 23,082,607 of record NW_026017110.1, read on the forward strand.
TGATTTTCAAAAAGTTCACTGAAATGAAACAAACAAATATTTGAAACCACTTTGCAACGCTAGTAAGTTGTTAAATAAAATGAAAACTGTACCAATAAGCATAATGTCAAGCCACTAAAGTATGGAAATTGAAATGGGAGATTAATAGCATTTGATTATTGTTGTCGACCTGTCCGCTTTTAATTAGGAATGAATCACGTTACCTTTTGGTGGTCCGAATAGAACAACGTCCATGGCCTTGAGAGAGATTTTCTGCTTGTGAATGGGATCTTTTATACCCAATATGCCCAAGTAGTTGGCATTATTTACCGCCAATCTGCAAATTAGGTATATAAAAATATTTTGGGTATGTAAAATCAATCAGCTGGGAATCCAAATAAAATAAGACCGAATTTTTAAATTAACCGAAACAAGCAAACACGTTTTATTAGTGGTACGAATTTCTTTAGTAGGTTTCCAACATTATATCATCGTCAGCTGAAGAAGGAAGAGTATCGTCACTAATTGAACGGCTACGAAAAATAGTTTGGTCCAACCTTGCTTAGATAAATGTTATCTTGTAATCAATAATATAGCAGTATTATGTTAAATACCGCTAATGCATTTAAAGAGACGGTTCAATCATTGGGTATTGCTAAAAACAAGGAAAGCATGTAAGATTATAAAAAAATAGTTTCTAAGGTTTTTTTCAGCATTTATACAGTTGAATAGAACACATTCATTTTTCAATAACATTGCTAAATTAACCGAGGTTGAAATATGTTCTTGAGGGAATAAATCAGCACTTAACACTGCTCCCAATAAGTAATCTATTCAAATATGCAACCTAGTCACATTATAACAGATACCCGTTTCGTTTAAACCACTTTGACATGGCAGCACAATATTTTAATAATTGCATGTCTGGAAAATTGGCTACATGTTTATCGCTTTTTTAACAAATTGTATTATGCAAACTAATACTGGTGTCATTTGCTACCTAGTCGATTTTATGTAAAGAATCGAAACACAATCAGCCGTTGGAGATATTTGTAACGCTTCCCAAGAGATTCTTAAATTGCTTAGATTATTTCTTTTTCATTCCTAGTTATGCAAGCCAAAATTTGGCATTTAGGTATTTTTGCAGAAATTAGTGATGTTGGAAATTCACTTTCGAGGGACCTTTACAGAGAAAATAGCGTTCCATAAGAGGAAAACGTTTCGATTTTGAATTCATTTCATGCAATTTTTGAAGTTGCTTCTATAGGCTCAAGTTTGCCAATAACTTTGTTTCTTTCCTTGAAACGGCAACGAATTGCTGATCAATTTAAGCTGGCAAAACGAGGAATTTCAAAAGAATCAGACATTTTGAATCATTTCCGAAATTTAAGCTTTTTGGCGGCTTCCTAGTCAAAAGTTGATGAATGACTCGTCCTTATAGGTTTGAGTTCGATCCCAATAGTTTTGTTACGATATGTAGGAATTTTAAGCAATAGGTTTGTGAAAATTTTTACTACCTCAAAATGCATTGACTAATATTAACGTTGCAAAATCATCAAGAACGATGACTGAAGTAAGAATATATCCTGTTTATTAACGCGAATTGAGATAAAATAATGATAAAGCGAGCGGTTATTACAGAAAGGGGTTGACTGGGATGGACCTAAATACTAATTTTTGAAAAAGCCACACAATAAAAGAACTAATTAGCAAAAACACATGGTTATTCAGGTAAATACTTAGGGGTCAGATCAGTTGCTTTTCATGATTTAATGGCAAGATGTAGTAGATTTGTTCTATATCTAAAAGCCCTTTCTTTCTTGGGGCAGTAAGGAGTAGGTAATAATTATGGCAGTAAAAAGTGGCATTTTCAAGTAAAACATTTAAAATACCCTGCATTTGATAACTTGCAAGCTTACCTGGGGAGATTTGCTCCCTTAACTTTGTTCAATAAAAAGTTAGGTGCATACTGTGGTAAATGAACATTATTGATCAGCCAGTCAGTGGTTTGTTCGACAGTCCAATTGTGCACTTCTGATTTCAGCCATGCTTCCCAGAGCTCTTTTACAGAGATATGCATATCATTATTTTGATGGAATGCCTTTTGTCGTTTTTCTGTTCCCGAGTGATATTTCAGCTCTTCTTTTAAAAACTAAATGTAAAAAAATAGATCGTTAGAATCGAGCGCTGAGTTTTAAAGCAGGTTTGAATTGAACGCCACGTATGTAGGTGGAAAGCAAGTTTGTAAATAGACCGTTTAATAGTGGAATTCAATTAATATCAAGAAACAAGTAATTGGCATTGGAACAAATGTCATCAAATACACATTGTCTATGAGTTTGGCAAAGTAAATATTTATACACCTAGTGGATTTCAAATTATATTGTGCATTTGTAACGTAATAGCTATCAATTAAAATCAGTGAGTTTGCTTTGAAGTAAAATGTTAATGGCAGACTATAAAGTTTTTATTTTATTGGAAACTTTTTGCAATTTGTAGTCTGTTTACTAAGATATATGTGTTAAGCAATAGGTATACGTACATCATCAGACTCTGCATAATCAATGTTTCCATCTTCATCATCATCAAGCTGTTTGTGTAAAGTAATTATTGAATCCAAGCCATGTTTGTCGCTGGCTGCCATTGAGAGGCAAGCAAAATCATCATAACTGCAGCTGTCGAAAGCATGAAGCTGGCCTAAACGAATATTAAATTAGACTTTGTAACATGCCCGTATTACATGCTCGAACTCACTCTCAGTATATACATGAAAATCACTGGATGAGGGGTTTCTTTGAACAGGCGGCGTCTTAGCTCTAGTTTCTTCTGAAAATCCAACATTACTCGCCCAAATACCTCTTTTGTATAAGTTAAGCACAAGCCAAAAAATTAAACTTTTGTAATACATCTTAAGTACAATTACGCAATGCGAATAAGGACTTGTTAAATAATTTTAGCAGAGCATTTTCAAGAACTATTTGTTATTTATTTTAGGATATTATTGACACTGTCCACAATGTCCAAGTCCAACACTACAGAACAAGACATTCCTATTTTCGTTGCAGACTGTCATCCTTCTTGTGGCTACGATGTTGTCAAGTTTTGCAACATTAGTTAAATTTTGGAAATATTACGTCCAAAATTATTCGCGAGCAACGTCACAGCCTAGGACATTTATGCTCTGTTTCCTAATGTTTACTAGCTTGCGTGTCACATCAAGTATATAAACCTTTGAATATAAAACTAAGTTAGTTTTATATTCAAAGATATAAACAGTGTAACCGTAACCTGTAACTAACGTTTCCATGTTTTCAGCACAAATTACAGAGTAAACCTCTGTGATCTGTGGTCAACACTATTGGTTTGTTTTGATTGATAAAAGTGATATAGTGATAAACAGCAAAAATGTCTTATATGTTAGCTCATTTGCACAATGGATGGCAAGTCGACCAGGCCATTTTGTCCGAAGAAGATCGAGTAGTAGTAAGTCCTAGTTTAAAATACATTATATGACATTTAATATACATTATATACCTAAAACCATTTCCTTCCAGGTCATTCGCTTTGGCCATGATTGGGACCCTTCTTGCATGAAGATGGACGAAGTGGTCTACAGCATTGCAGAGAAAGTGAAGAACTTTGCTGTGATATATCTGGTTGATATAACTGAGGTTCCAGATTTTAACAAAATGTAAGTTCAATGTTTGAATGTACGTAACACATGTAGCTAACAGTTATTTGATCTAAGGTACGAGTTATATGACCCCTGCACGGTGATGTTCTTCTTCAGAAACAAGCACATTATGATTGATTTGGGAACTGGCAATAACAACAAAATTAATTGGCCCCTTGAGGACAAACAGGAAATGATTGATATCGTTGAAACTGTTTATAGGGGAGCGAGAAAAGGCCGAGGACTGGTAGTATCCCCGAAAGACTACTCAACAAAGTACCGATATTGAATTGTTAATGTATTCGTTGCTTGAATTTTTAATGTATTTGTTGCACTTTGAGATACTTTGGTGAATCCTTCATCTTGATGTATATATGTGATACTTCGGGCAAAAGAAAGCTACTGATCATTTGTAGTCCAATTTATTAAGGAAATTAAAGTACGTACATTAATGGATCTTACTCGTCATTATCAATAGCAGACGTGTTACCTATGTTCGGGCTCCAAACGAACCAATTCCCTTGAACCAAACGAGTGTTTAACTGCGAATACAAGCTTTCATTAGAAAACATCAAGTTAGCACATGTGAACTTACCTGGATCAATATTTAGCATATTAAACACCATTAAGGAATTTCCTTTTTTATCGCCTCCCATTGCAACTGTAAATCGGGAGTCTGGACACAATTCCAAACATTGGATATTGCCAATATTAAAATCTCGTTCGTTCACCAACCTTCAGAGAAAAATGGTATAGTGTTTGGTAATTATGAGTAACATTGGACAAAAATATTCTCAAGTGTTTAAAACACATACTTGGGCATATTTTCATCCGAAAAGTCCCATGTTTTTAATGTTTCTGTCGAGGCTGTGACTAATAAGCCAGGACATTGACTACTAATATCTAATCCTGTAACTTCTTTTGTATGCGCTTCGAAAGACCACAATTTTCCTTAAACAAAAAAAGGTTTTTGCGTCATGCTGCAAACAGGAGAACCGTTTCTTACCTTTGCGACAATCAAAACACTCCACATAACCCGTACTGGTGCCAGCTAAAAACATGAAAGGCTGTAAAGAGTTCCACATTAATCTTTCAGCCTCTCCCTGTAAATTCCATGTCTGATGTTGATCTGGAGTTCTACAGTCAAAGACACGCGCTGTTTTGTCACAACCGCCTTTAAAGAGTTAGAAATTAGAAAATTGGTGGAAAATTCCAGTTGCAAGCCAAACTACCAGCTAAAAGGGTTTGCCCTTCAAACTTGTGCCAGTCCAAGCATTGCACTTTTTCTTCGAATGAATTTATAACTGTAGTTGGTTGACGAGTGTCCAAATCCCACAGGCGGATCGTGTGATCCACTGAACCACTTGCCAATACATGTTGAAAGCTGCTGTTCCACGCTGGGAATGATTTTAAAAATCAATGGTATTAATTTCATATTTTTCGATAAATGCCAATCAAAAAGATATATTCAGAGTGCGTTTTAAGTTAAAATCCGTTATAATTGGTTTCTCTCACCTAAAGCAAGCACAGCATCAGTGTGTCCTATATGTGCTCGGTTTTTCCTAACGCTGGCAATTTGTCCGAGTTTATACGCTGGGCGCGGAGAATTCATTATATCCAGATCCCAAACCTATACAAAAAAGATGATTTAAAACATTACGTATACATTTTCATAATATATACACCTCAATAACGGGGGACATCGAACCAACAGCGCAATAATTGCCATTAGGTCTATGTGCTTCAAAACTGAGCCATTCCAAACACAATGGAAATGCATTGAGTAGGATGTCATGATGAACGTAAAATGATTCTTCTAATTCGTTGTACACTGATTAACAAAATTTAAAATGTAATTACTAATTGTTAGAATTTTGATGAATTTCACCGTGCACTTCCAATACACTGGCATCTCCCATCACATGACCAACCAGAAGCAAATTGTCAGTTGGTTTAATTACATCATCTTCACGGTCTGAGTCATCGGACTCAAACAAGAATGCTGTTGTTGTATCAGTTCCTACAGGCAAATCCGCCAACGAGGCAATTCCAAGTACTCCAGCAGTGTCGTCGTCATCTAGGGAAAAATGATGCACAAATAGATTTGCTTTAATAATGCTTGGAATCAATTAGTACTTTGATCATAGTTATCAAAATTGAATTCGTCTGCAGCAGAACTGCTTTCTCCCATCATAACACCCTCTCTATTCTTATTTTCCTCAGATTTGGCAACACTAAAAAATTTTGAAAATATGTTAGTGATAACAACACGGAGTTAACAGCTTGACTGTAACGTACTTAAATCCCTTCTTGGTGTCTTTGATAATTTCAAGCAATTCTTCCTTAGATAGCTTTACCTGAAAAAAAAACGCGCCAGATGTTTATGCATAGGTTCAACAGCGATATAGATTAAGTATTACACAGTCAAATTTGGCCTAACTTTGGAACTGGATAAATTCTGATAGCTTAAAACGATTTGGTTTCTGGTTGATACGTCATCTAGTCCCCGTTCTTTTCTGATAGCCAATGTTTTAATAAAAATGATATCAGGGAAATTTTCTACAGACTGGCAAATAAAAAAAGGCAAAATTTTGCAAAGTTCGGCAAGCTCCTGGTTGGACAAAAAACAGTTTTTTGGGTTCGAACCACAAAAGTTTAAAGATATACCAAAAAACTCAACTCAGCCATCTTAATAGATMAGACTATTTACAGGATCGTCTCTTAAAATCAACTTTTTRGACTWGCAGCGATAACTTTTCTGCACTTGGTCCGATTTCAATGATCTAAACCTCATGTTGAATCTAAAACTGCATARACATTTACAGACAAAAATTCAATGCACGAAGTTGCATACAAAGTGGGCCATAGCCGAATTGCCTCCGAAATCTGTGACTGACCGCTTTTCAACTAAAGTGAAGTTTACTTTCGAATGCTTCGTTCGTTCATGTAACCTGTTATATATTTTTTTTCTTTAGTCGCTTGTGAAGTTTTAGCTTCAACATGAGCCCTAAATTTGAAAACCAGTTTATGAGAAAAAAATTATCAGTACAAGGCCAAAACGTTGATTTTTTGAGACCACTCAGTAAATAAACAAGATGAGCCTAAAATTCAAAATGCTTGTGGTGTTGAAGTACCAAAAAATCGATTTATCCGTTCACGTTCATCAATGTTCCCACCCTCCACCCTCTAGAGACTTTATCTGAATAACAACTTTTTCGTAATAATCGAAAAAGATTGCACTAAATAATGCTACAAACAGAAATCAATTCGATCTAATCGAATTTATCAAGTTTCAAAGTTAGTCTAAATTTGTCAGTGTAAAGTTGATTTTATACAGCAGTATATTTAGAAAAAATCTAGTTTTTCTTATCTTGAATAGATACAGAGTGTCGTTAAAAACGGATGTTTTTAATAGGTAACTTGGACGATTATTAAAACCGCTCTGCAGTTTGCAAGAAAAATATTATGCAAACCAATTATTAATATAGTCTCTTCTGGCCAAATTTCAAATATTTGTGTCTAACACTGCGGAGAAAACAAAAAAAAACACGAATTTACATCCTTAAAACGAAATAACGAAAAGACTAGTCAATTTTCGCTCAAATTTAAAACGAAAAGTAATTTAAATTGAAAAATAAAATACACTACCGATATTTTATTCTGTTCGAAGAGTTATTTTCTGCGCGGCAACTTTTATAAAACACGCTGTGTACACTGTACAATTGTGAATATTTTCAAAATAAGAGTGATTAGCACCTTCACAATATGACGATGAGAATCTTGAAACAAACAATACGAGTAATAGTAAACTTACTTTACTCTATCAGTGGGACACCCTGTACAGTTAGGTAATTCTCAAGCAAAGAAAATATTTCAGGTATTGAAAAAATGGTAGCAGAGATTTGAAAATTAAGAGTGAATAGTTTCTTTTCTTTTTAATGCTGATAAACCCTAGGAAAAATGCTGCCATTATTCAAAAACCTGCCAGGTCATATCATTAATTCTGAAGGCAAGTGTAGAAATTGATAAGAAAAAGAGCAATAAAGTTGATGTGCAGAAATAGCACACACCAGCCGAAATACATTGAAGATGTATGATTGAATGTCTTGTACAGAACGCACACATTTCTTACAAATCAGGATCATGCTAAAGCTCTAAATGCACCATTAAGTAAATGGAGTAAAAATTGACTGTTTCTAGAAATTAATTAATAATTTAAGGGAGAGCGATATTATCTAAAATTTGTTCTTAAATTATTAGTACAAAGGGACCATATTGTTGCTGAAAATAGTCGGTTAAAAAAAAGAAAATAATTTTCCAAACAAGACCGAACAGTAGTATTTTAAATGCATGTTACGTATGGCAGAAGAAAATTAAAACTGTAATAGAATCTTACTTTTTCTGGATTAGCTCTTGCCACACCACGTTTTACCCATTTAATGCATGGTACAAAATTAATATTAGAACCTTCTAATTCCTCCATTGTGCGTTTGGACGATTGTCTTACTATCTGGAGAATTTATGTATGTGTCTGCTACGAGTCTAATTGTAATTGAATTCGAAATTTATAACAGGAATAATCCAAATTCCAATAAATTAACTGAAAGTAGAATTAAAAAGATTTTTTCAAAGGAATGTGGTTAGGAATTGTCTAGGAATGTTGTAGAATACTGTCAAGGTGTAACTCAAGTGAAGCGTTTTTCATCACTTCAAGCACAAAAAAAGTATTAAATTAAATATTAACAAAAACAATCTAGACATATTTCTATTCAGTTAGCATAGGAATATTCCAATGCAAACATTATTGCCAAATAACAGAAAGTCTATTTGGAAGGAAAGAAAATGAAAAACTAATACCACACTCTCAATAGTGAAGAAGATTTTTTCTCTGGTTTTCGCAACCTCAAATGGAACGATCCCATAGAATGAAGAAGAAGAATTAACCTTAAAATTAATGCAGTATCATTTGTTTGAATAAATGTTTTAAAAAATTCGAAGTGAAACGCTTCTTTCCGCAAGATGAACGATTTGCCAACCATTGTTGTCGTAAGTTCAAGCAACACAAAACCCAAATCTCTTATAAAACTTATCACCAAAGAAACCCCAACTGAGCTTCCATCGGGGCTGTTTAAGCAACCATGGAAAATAGGTAAAATATTATCTGGTTTTGGGACTGTGCTCAGCGTTGTTCCTTTCAGACACCAAATACTATTCGGCAATAGTGAACCTGATTGGAGTGGCCGAATTGTTTGAATTTAGTGAAGATTTTTTAAACCAAATCGAGGCATTGATAATACACATGGATTCCAATAAGGGTTCTGGTCTGGATGACCTGAAGCAATGGGAGAAGCTCGAGACAGAGAGTGACCCCGAGGCAAATACCTCTCACTAGACTCCCACATCAAAAATAAGAAATTGATCTTTTTGTAGATTAAACTGTTGATAGCCAATTACTGCAATGAAGAAACGAAAATTACCAGGAGCGACGCAGTAACGTGGTGCTTAAATAAAGGATTTGAGTTCGTCGAGTTGTATCCATCAGACATGCAAACTATTCAAAACTCGGATGAAGATATAATTATAGAAAAGTTTGGAGTGAATCGAGTCATTGAAGCCTTAGAAGTATGGGCAAACTGATTAATACACAACGCGCTTTTAATTCCAACTGTTTTATAATGTTTATCAGGCGCATACGTGGTCAAATTTGGTATTGAAGAAAATGAAAAATCCAAGTTCACAGACGACAGGCAGTTCCAAATGTTGCAGTCAAGTTGTAGCTCCAATGATGGTAGAAAAGTCTGATGACTTGCCAGGTAAATAATTTCATATGAGCAGCGGGGGCACGGTACTGGGTGGAAGATTACGGCTAACTGGAGTGTAGAGTGTAACTTTGAAATTATTGTTTCATGCGATTCGTTGCACAAGATGTTTCCAACAATTCGTGGCATATCAAACTCATGTTTTTTTTTAAGGAACACCCTGTATCAATATGTCGCGATTGGTTCTCTTACAAATAAGGACAATTTTAATCTATTGTTTATTGGGTTTGCAGAAATAGCACTAGAGGTGTGCTAAACAGTTATTTTTCCGTAWCTGGTAACAACGTTGCAGTTCCACTTTGGAATAGGCTCATGCTACTTCTACTACTACTACTCAATCATGCTACTTTTTTTGCGAATGCTTTTTACTAAGTCTAATTCTTCGCTCGTTTATGATAGCAACCGCTTTGCAAAATAATCTCTCGCATGGTACGGAAGTAGCTACAATGTTAAATTTCAATTTTACTAATTTTGAAGTGAGAAGGTAATTGGCATCTAWGTATCTTTTCATTTCTAACATTAAAAATCAATGACAATTAATAAATATCGCATAAAAATTAAAGAACCTATTTAAAAAATCCTTATGTTTTTTTGTTGATGAAACAAGTCAACAAACAAATATTGAAAAATGGAATAATCTTCTCCTTGTCTATCTTTTAACTGGACTTCCTCTGTTTGATGGGGCACCACACGAGTGTTATTAAGTCAACAATAACTTTAAATAATCCACATTAAAAAAAAACGCTTTCAAACAAAAATGCGTGTTTTGCAAACCTAGACGAATTTAAACCCGAGTTAAGTTAATCAGAGAAATCCCTTTTTAAAAAAGATTTATTAGAGATTGTCTGCGAACAGTACTTTATACTTTAGACTAAGAATGCTGAATTATATCATCACCGCAACTAAACAATATTTGGCTTGTTTTTAATATTTCGATTATGGTTTTTGGGGAACAGAACCAGTAATTCTTATAGGTGAAAAAGTGATAAACACAATCATTCACACAACTAAACATTTTTTCGGTTTTATGAGACGGTTCCAAAAATAACCTGTTAACTCGGCTACCTGTAACTGCGGTTACATGTTACACATTTGGAACACTGTTATTTTAGCGGCTACACTAAATACCTAATAGACCATACCTAATAGGCACCTAAAATATATATTTCTGAAAAAAAATGTTTACAGACGAATTCTTGGGAGAAGACGATTTTACGGAACTGTTTACACACTTGCATATGATGAAAGACAGTTTGCAGTCCCTACCAATCAGCCAGCGAAAGCAGTGTGCAGAACAGATGGTAACCGCCTTCTGGAAAGCTATAGGAGATGAAGACGAGTCATTGGATAACATATAAAGTAAGAATCTGGACAGTGGACTTAGCACAAAAACTCAAACAAAAAAAAAGAACTTCGAAAGAATAATTAATTTTCTTTCAACTACTTTTTTATAAGGTACGAAAAAAGATACCTTTTTGATGTTATTCGGAGAATTCTATTATTGTTTGTTTTCGCAACAGATAGAAATAAGTCTTTAAATTAGGAAAAACGTATTTATCAATTTAGTGATGTTCTACAAAATATTGTTCAAACTTATTAAAACAAAAACTCTGCGTGTGAAATGTATGTATTTATTTAATTTAGGGTTGAAACGAAATATATAAATGGAGTATAGACAACTGAGTAACATTTGTGTTATTGTTGTGTTAAAGCTATTGTTGCATAGAAAAACTACATTGTAATCGTGTTTAAGCCTTGTAAAAACCCATCAAAGGTCGATTTAAATTGTTAAACTATAAATGATTTGTGATTTAAAGAGTTAAATCACAGTTCATTTATGGCTTGTTCTAATTTCATTCTGTATAAACATGAGGAAAATGACAGTAGACTCCTAAATTCAAATAAAATCTTTATAGTGTAAATAATGGCAAAAGTTGATAATATACAAAGAATTCTACAAATATAAAACTTAAATACCTACAATTAATTTTACAGCCATGAGTGTTTAATGATTAGATGATACTTATGTCCTAATGTTTAAATAATTTAACTGAGCATTAGACCTACACGTAGAATTGCTAGGGGGCTCGACGCAATTAAAACATTTTATTCCAATAATTTCAATAATAATATTTCAATTTTCCGAGTCAAAGACTTTCAGTTAGAAAAAAAGAATGTATCTCTTGAGGATATTCAATATTGCTATTCAAACAATATTATGAAAGTTGGAAAATATGCAAATGTGCATGATAGCACCTAATCATTTGGCGTGACTAGTGACGATACAACAGAATTAATTCAACTGGTAAGATGTCTTTACAACCTTCATTTGAATACTAAATAGATAATAAACCCTGTATTTAGTTGAAGTTTTGATTAGACGTAGTTAAAATTTCAGTTAACCTTCGAAAGTTTAAATATATTCAATCATGCTGTGCAGATTATTAGCAATTGTTTGCCGAGAGATTCAAACTGACTCAGCGGTGATTACGAGTAGTCCAAGCCTCTAAAAATTCAATGTAATAACAAGATAATTTGTGATCCGGCGGTATAATGCGTCTCATTAACATGACTTAAATAAGTACTAACAAAATCAACAACGACTTACATAGAAAAATATATAAGATACTTAAAAATATTTTCACGTAAAAGAACGCAAATCTACATATAAACATGTACAAAAAATAATCCTATTTAGCTAGCTACCTACAACTACCATAAATATCGCTTAAAGTGTGCAAAAATATACACGGATGCAAAAATTGTAAGCTTGTGGTTTACTAAGTTTGCTGAGTATTAGATTTTACCCTTTTTGCACCCTCGATGCGATGTAGATGATATAAATATTAATATTATTAATCGGTACTGTGTCGCATTATAAAAACCTACTGAAGAATACTGATTTAGAAATAAGTAAAAGTTTCTCATTTCAAGAGAGAGTTGGCTTATCTAAAATGGATTCACCGTTTTGCTGATTAAACTCACTAAGTTTGTCTAAATCAGGCAAAATATGAAACAGCAAAAAATCTAACCCATTTTAAAGAAATATGAAACAAGAGGCTATAATCTTTTGCAAGTAGACTTTTCACATCAATTATAAAATTGAATAAATGCATTTTTAATGTTAATTGAATGATGATTGTTAGATGAATAATGAATAGTCAGTATATCTAATTCACAGATTCACATAAAATCGTATATTTTTTTTGAAATGCCTTTTTGAAGACAACACTGGTTTTTGCAATATAAATTAAATATCACTGCAACATTTACATTTTTGTTGGAATTTAAAACGCTTCTTGCGCCTTATATTTGCAAATAAACCTTTGTGGTGTGGTTACCGAGTCTAAAAGTGTAAACTATTTTTTATGTTTCAAGATTGTTCGAAAGTACGTATGTATGTATGTACTTCAGTATGATAAGAAATCGTTCATCCATATTAATGTTATGGAGCAAAAAATATGTTAATAGGCGGTAATTCGATAATTCTCATAAAAATTACATAATTTTTCACTCTAAGAGGATGTTTTCCTTGAAGATTCTCATTAAATTTATGCACCGCTTGAAAATCTATCGTCAAATCATGTTAGTCAAATGAGCAGCAGAATTCTATACGTAAATGAAGACTTTTTAAGCCAAAGGTCTATTGGGAAATTGTTGCAATTTTCCAAAAAGAAATAGGGAAATTGAGAAGCAGTTAAAGATTCTATTGCTAGTAAAAAGATTAAATTTAAAGTTGGAATTGAAATAGAAAGATTTGGACAGTATAAATATTTAGCGTGAGTTAGGGTAAGCAACTGTACGAAAACATCGACTAGATTCATTGGTTATTTAACCATACAAGATATGTCAGTGTTAATACGGTACTGTGAGTGTTATTGAATTATTAAATCTAATGTATACAACAATGTAGCCTGCCAGCATCCACATTACGGAGGACAAGCTATACAGCACGCAAACTAGTTGCACTTCTTTGTTCAAATATGTCAAGACATGCTAAATTCTACTCTAACAGAAACATAAAAAAAACTGAAATGAGTCAAGTGTTTCATGTTGCAAAAAATGCTGTACAAAGTATTTCATAACATTCGAGTTTCCCGCTTATCTTGGTAACGACGTCGGATTCTTGCACACTGAGCCAGAGGAACCATTCTTAGCAGTAATATTTTGTTTTAGATCGTGTTTTCGGTTTGTGGCGGCGCTGTCATACATATTCGAGCGGTGTCTTTTTACCCCGGCATTTTTTGTCCAGCAGTCGTTCAAACAGTTTTTTGAATTCCGAAAACACCCATACTGATGATGATAAACCCACTAAGAATGCCATATCTAGAAGCAAAGTATTTCCTTGTTAACAGATGATTTTGCTTATCGGAGATGATAAGTGCTTTAAAAAGTATTCGTTCATATCAAATTTGCAATTAAATTTAACTGAATATTTTCTCAGTTCTTCAGTTTATTTTCAACGTTTCAGGTTACTGGTTCTTTATTCAGCTTCCACAAAAATTGCACTATTTCGACCATGACCAAAAAAACAGAGTTCACTTACCTAACGCTGTAAGAGCTTCAGTCTGAAACACTCCTTGAAGCGGAGGCACGTAAACCACCAAAAGTTGTCCTAAAACACAAGCTCCAACCGCTACCAAGAAAAAAGTGTTTGAAAAGAGGCCAATTTGGAAAACACTTTTTGTTTGCGACCGGTATGAAAGGGCGTTCCACATGTCGAAAAACACGAAACATGTAAAGGTCATTGTAGTATCGCGCGCCGTTACTCCATCCGCTGTCATCTGAAAGAAACCTTATTGTTTAATACTCAATAGAAGAAAATCTTATGGTTTTTACCTCTTTATTAAACACCCATAGAGTGCCGGCTACAATAAAAGTCGCCGATAGAAGCACGTTGAGTATAAGTTTTTTAGTTATCATTGGTTCCTTTGTGTCCCGGGATTTTTGCTTCACTACATCATCACTCACTGGCTCCACTCCTAAACTTTGGGCCGGCGGCCCATCCATCAAAATATTAATCCATAAAATCTAAAAAAGAGAATCAATTTAGGAATTAAAGCAACTCGTCACATTACTCGAAGCCACTTACTTGCATAGCATTTAGCGGATTGGGGATGTCCATAATAGTGGCCAAGGCAACAAGCGCTAAAGCCGCTATTGAAGTCGATAGTTGGAATCCGACAAAGTTGCGAATATTGTGGAATATGCTTTTGCCTTCTTCAATTGCGGCTCTGGAAAATTACAAATCAACATATAGTTTATCGGGTAAATAAATATTTCCGTATTACTGGAAGCTCGGCAAGGTTGAGAAATTAACAAAGCTGCTTACATAATTGTGTAGAAGTCATCGTCCACTAAAATCATATCAGCAGCTTCTTTGCATACGTCTGTCCCATTTTTGCCCATAGCAATTCCAATGTCGGCCTTTTTTAGTGCGACACCATCGTTCACTCCATCGCCAGTCATTCCAACAATATATCCAGACCTTCAACAAAATAGCAATAAAGCATCCATTTGCTTACTCTGGCTTGCCGTTACCTTTGGAGCGACTTCACAATAGACAGTTTGTTTTTGGGCGACACCCTGTAGAAAACAGTGGCGTGCGGAACCGCTGCATCTAATTCGGTTTCCGAAAATGAGTCCAACTGTTCTCCACTCAGCACATTGGATGGCTGAGTCTGAAGACCAATAGATTGAGCTGAAATAATTCAAACCTTGAATGATGTTAATGGGACAAGAGGAAAGCTTTTACCTATGGCAACGGCTGTTTCAGCAGCATCTCCAGTTACCATTTTGACTTGGACTCCAGACTCAGTTAGTATGTTGATTGCTTCGCGTACCATTGGTCGAGGTGGATCGCAAATGCCAACAATGCCCATATAAGTTAGATTCGTTAGACTGTCACCTGAAAAAACATTATTGTTTAAATACAGTCTTTTGATTGTTTAAATACAACATTTTTGTTAATAGTCATAGCAAAAACGCCCGGCGGGGCCACAAAAAAAGCGATATTGCGCATAGTCATTCTATGGGACAATCGTCGGCGATTCCACCTAACAAAGAACAGCTTTGCATCAAAAACCCGTCGCTTTCGCGTCGACACAGTATCAACAGTATCCGGCATAGTTCCGAAGATCGACTAAACATACCGGGCTAACGGAACGTCGTGTTCTTCTTCAATTCTTCAACTTCCATCGAATGCTTCGTCAACAACAAGAAAAATCGGGGATCGAAGGGGAAGCAATACATCTGTACGCACTATCCAAAAGATCATAAAGAAATGTCCAAACTTAAAAATAAGAAGCCTTTGCTTCTTGCACGTCAAGAACGTTTAGAGATTTCAGGCATTCACCGTAACTGGTCAGAAGAATGGAAAAATGCCGTTTTCGCGGATGAAAAGAAGATTAACCCGAATGGTCCTGATGGTTTCCAATATTGAATCAATTCATTGCCTCATCGAATGTTAGTAGTCATTGAGAAGCAGGGAGGGCATACCAAATATTAACAAGTATTAGGTTTAAATGTTGTGTTCTAAGTTAATTCTAAAATATGAGAGTATTCAAGTGTCGCGGTAAAAATAACAATCAAAATCATTAGGTGAGAGTTTCATTAGTGTTGCATACTATATACTGAGAGAATGATAAATTGTCCTTAACTAACCTTTTGCTAAAGCGATTACTCTTAGTCCCTTCTTGCCAATTTCCGTACATTCAGCAGTGAATTCGGCGTTCTTTTCGGGTGTTAGGGGTTGAACAGCGCCTGAAATTAACGCCCATGATCAGTTAATTTTACTGTTTGTTCTGTCGTGCTTATTTACCATTTACGCAATATCCGTTACAGTTGGGCAAGATTTTTTCAAGAGCGCCTTTAGCGAAAAATATTTCGCCTTTGTTCGCTTCGTATTTTGAAACGCACTTTACGGCCATCATTTTTTGTTCTGACGAGAAAGGATATTCTTGCAATCTAAACAGAATTATTTATCATAAATACCAGTTCAGTAGTATTAGATTTAGTAACAAAAACGTAGATGCAACTGTTTAAAACGCAGTAAATACGAATATTCAACAAAGGCAGTTTACCTCACATATCTGTCGGCTACGTTATACAAGCCGTGTTTCATTGCTGCCGCCAATAGGGCTCCTTCAGTCGGTTGTCCCATCAGATTTTCATCGGATATTAATGCGTTATTTGCCACGGCACCGACCTGGAAAAACATTGAATAAATCTCTGCCCGAACCAAAGCAATACACTTTCTAATGCAACTAATCGATTAAAAAGAGCAGCAATCAAGTACTAACCTCTAGCAACTTAGCTACACTGTCTCTAGCTTTTTCAGGATAATCGCACTTGTGCAATAGAACCTGGCCGTGATCATTGTAGCCAGCCCCTGAAAGCTCAGCAATATATCCATCCGAAGTTACTAGCACAGTTGCAGTCATTTCATTTCGAGTAATCGTTCCTGTCTTATCACTGCATATCACGTTTACACAACCTAAGAGACAAAATAAAATAACTTCTGCATATGAAGTATTTTTTTACCGAAAAGTTACTCTCGAACTTCATTTTCGTAGTTACATTAGAACATTAGCGAGCTTTTGATTTTGATAATAGAGTATCGGCGTTGCGTTTATCGGTCTGCATTTCTTCTCAATCAGTGACAATATAGATATTTGAACTCATATCGCGTGAAATTTGTCATTAATGCTTAACACTTTAGTTTGGATGTTATGCCTTTGAGACTCACCGAGTGTTTCTACTGTGGGTAATTTCTTCACTATAGCCTTTCGTTTGGCCATTCGCATTACTCCTAATGCCAAAGTTACCGTCACCACGATGGGCAAACCTGGAAACAAACATGATGGCTATTAAGGATATTCTGCAAAGATGAAAAAAATATAAGAAATTACGATTTTTAGTAGGTTCAAGCTTTGATGCCTGGTAAATGAGGTGAAAAAAACCTGTTTCTTATGTCTAAGCAAATGTTCGTTACCTGCTAACTATTCCATCGCAAAAACTTTAAAAAAAATAAAACACTTCTATACCTTCGGGTATAGCTGCAACTGCCAAACTAACACCAATCTGGAACATTTCCAGTAGGACTTTCCCTTGCCACCAACCAATTAATAAAATAACAGCAATTATGGCAAAAGAGTACAGCGATAATTGGGTTCCAAGTGCGTCCATAGATTTCTGCAGAGGCGTTTTGGGTGCTTTTTCTTCTTGCATCATCTTGAACACTGAGCCGAATTCGCTGTTGGTCCCTGTGCTCACCACAATACCCTAACAACAGAAAAATGGTTAAAAATACATACCAAGTAGTGTCATGAATAAATAAGGAACTTAAAAAAAACATAATTACCCTGCCATTTCCTGCTCGAACCAATGTGCCCATAAACGCAATGTTGGTGTTGGACGCGTGAGCTCCATTCGGCCTCAATACTAAGTCGGTGTTTTTCCTAATAAGAACAGGGCAATTATACATTATTACTACTGATATTACTGGAGATTAGCTCTACATAAACATTTTTACGGCATTTTTAAACGGGCTGATAAATGAAAACTAATTTGGAATCAATATTCTGGGGAGCGCGCAAAAAACTTCAAATCATGAATGGTGTCTAAAATCCAGACTTGTTTTCATGCTCTTAATCTAATTATTTTTGGCCTATATAAATTAAAAACATTCAGCAATATACCTAGATGGTTCAGTTTCGCCTGTAAAGCTACTTTCATCAATGAGTAAATCCGTGGTGTTAAACAGCCGCAGGTCGGCTGGAACTCGATCGCCCACATTCAACAAAACGATGTCTCCAGGAACTAATTCCCGGGCAAGAAAAGTGTCGGGTGTTCCTTCACGAATACTAAACAAAAGGGTAAAACAATTAGATTCATCGATCAGAACAACATTAGTTGGTTTCCGCACCAATGGCAAGCTGGCGGCACTAATTTTGTTAACTCCTGAAGACTCTTCTCCGACCGATACTCCTGCACAAAAGCCACCGTTACCACAATGATGATTGCACAGGTGATGCTGATGGCATCGTCCAACTGTTGCATGGCGCCGGACACAACGGCCGAAGCCAGCAACAGCAGAATTAGGGGATTTTTGAACTGTTCCAAGTATTTCTTCCATGGAGGATCTTCGACTGTTACCGAAAACTCGTTGTAGCTGAAAATTAACAAATCAAATTTTAATAAGTAAAATTATCGATAAAAACAGAACCTTTTTTTTATTTCAGTTTACCATCAACATTCGGTTGTTTAATTATACAAGTTTAATTTTTACTTATACAAGCAAAGTTCTTAAGTGGTGCGTCGCTTCGTAGATTTAAAAAATACTGCTAGGAGGGTTAAGAATTTGAGCCTATTTGAGGACAAATATTCATAGTTAGTTAGGAAAAAGTTACGTTATTTCGATGTTTTCATTCTTTCCATAAAAATTATTTGAAATGGATGGATGAAAATGTATAATATAGAATACAAATGAGGATTTTTTAGCGTCCGAAAATATTGAAATGAAGGAATAATTTTTGTAGCTTAAACGGACCAATAATTTTTGGAGTAACAAAACTCAAGTTACGTGAAATGACTAAATATATACAGGGAGTTTCCATTAAAAATTAGTGCAAATTTCAATTAAAAAATAGTCTTCAAATGCTCTATTTGGGATAGCTAGAGTACCACCTTAAATATATATACACAAGATAATTTTCCTAAAATGGCCAACATACGAATGAAATTCTCTATAGTTTTAGCGTTTTTCATCCAAATAATTGGATTTGTATATTGCGATTGGCCTGAAAAAGACCCATTTTACCAAAATCATTTAACGTTTATTTTCACCTTAAACTCTACGCCCAAATTTGACCTGCAAAACGAATCAATATTTAGATTAGATATTATTTAAATTGCTGCAAATTGCTTATGAACGTTTAGCGCTGCGACGTGGATAAATACAATGTGTACCAAACCTGAGAAAATATATTATGTGCCAAAACACTTTCATATTAAATTTAATTATTTTTAAAATTGCGTGTCGCTTTTATGGAAATAATTATTTTAGAATGTTCCTTGTATTCGAATTGCAAAAAAAAACGTTTGGAAGAACGCAGTCCAATCCAACATTCAAATTTATAGTTTACTTTAGCAAATATCGTCACTACCATGTAATAAATTTTAATATAAGAATCAAATAATGTTAATTATACAAAATTAGGAAGCAAAGCAGCGAAGGTGAAAAAGTGAAAACCGTTATGTAGTAAAACATGAGAAAATCTACAATACAAATAAATTTGGAAAAAATCTACAAAAACTAATTTAGAGAAAGCATACAATACCCTATAAAAGCCAAAATATTCATTTAAATGATAATCCGATTCAATACTGATTATGTGTAGTTTTGTCAACATTTAAATTCAAATAATACCCAGGATTAGAAAACAGCTATACATTGGGGAGATATGCATTCATTCAATTCGAAGAATGACTTGTAAATAATGTACCCAAAAGGTAGCACGGATTAAATAATAATTGGGCAATAGGATAACGCCATTGAAATTGAATAAACAGCCAATTCGAGTATTAACAAAAAATATGATTTTGAATAAAAAATGCACATTAATGAGCCTTGAAATTCACGTTCATTCAAGTCAAGCATTTTGTGTTCGTCTGTCTAGGAATAATATTTGATACTCGTATTTCCTTCGTGATCTTAAATCTATTCTGTAGTTGCCCGTTAATATGTAAAAAATCTGTTTTTTTCCTCGTCCTGAAAATAGTTGAGATTAATATTGGAGTAAATGGTGGTCTAAATCGAACAAAACTATGTACGAAGGAAAGTGAAATAACAATTTTAAGATCAGAATTTACCAAACGCTTTTAGCAATTAGGTACTCGATAAAAATTTAAGTCAAGAAGGAATCAAATCTAATTTGAAAAAATTGTGTTTTTGATATATTTAAGCGTCGACAGGCAAAAAAACAACATAAAGTTTAAAAGTAAAATTTATCAACCAGTTTTTTGAACTGTGAGGAAACTTCAAAGGCGACCAGCATATAAATCTAGTTAAAAAGTTTGAAAAGTTTCCCTGAAATCAACAAGAAAGAATCCTCCAAACTAAAAAAGCAAACGGGAAAAAACAGCGCTTTTGAAACTTTCCATGACACGAGGATTTAATGGGAATGAGGCTGCATTCCGAAAGTAATTACTTTTATTAAATATAATAAGTAAATTGCGGTCTTAAATTGAATGCTGGCAAATTTAATTGATGCCATCCCAATTGATGCTGGTGTTAATGGAATTTTTTAAATTAGCTCACGATTCTCACCCAGATAATTGTCTTCTTTTGGTCGCATCCTGCCAGGTTAGTCCTTTCTCTACGTCCACGTCCAATCTTTGAGCGACTTCCTCATAAGATAAGCTGCTGGCTTCGCTGGCCGCGACCCAGTTTATCGTCGAAGTGTCGTCCTGAATACAAATTAAAATTGCAAAAAAAACACGAAAAAAAAATCAAGTAGAAAAAAATAGGTCAAGGTCAGTAAAATTGGTAATTTATTGCGGCTTCATGTAGCAGCCGACGATAATCAAGATAGAACTAGCGTATCCAATCACCCGGTGTACGGTTTGTGTTTTTTTTTCAGAATCCGGAAACGCCGCCAATTTGCTAATCAACTTCAATTGTAAAAATGCAGCTTTGCGAGGATTTCCCACAATTTCGGACTGATATTCTTCATTGTCTATTTGCAAAGGGTATTAAGTTCAGGAACACACCAGTTCTGTTTTGATCTATAAATATTTATAACATGGCATCGTTTAATCCGTGTGCAAATTGTAGTGAAATAGCAAATGGCAAAAACGCAACATGCTGTTTACATGTTTGATACATTTATGCAACTGGGCTTATGACGTTGATGCGAATGATTCAACTGAATTGAATTCTACTATTTCCATTTAAGAAGAAAATGTTGTACGATGGTTCTACGAATCTTCTCTTATTATTAGATCTGAAACCTTCTCTTCTATTAACTCTCGAAGTATGCAGGGCATCATTTAACGAACACTCTATATCGCACATCCAGCCATAAACAATTCAAAATTAGAACAAAACGAACGGTAATTGAGCAAAAACCGTATTCGCCACAGCACTTCCTAAACCTGTAATTCGCTTCTAATTTGTATTGCTGAACATTTTTTTAAATTTAATTGTACTGACGTTGATTCGTTTCATGCTTGTTGCTTGTGTAGATAACTCAATACCTGCAATTTGGAAATATTTACTTTTGGTTTTTATTCGCTTTTCAATTTCTCAACTGCATAATATTGAACACCGTTCAATTTTGCTATGAATTCGGATTAATTCTGCGTACAAACAATAGAGGAAGTACATATTTATGGCCTACTGTGTTTGATTAAACGGTGATGTAAATCCTCAAACAATAAGACGTTACATGTTGATAAAAATCTGACAATAGCATTGAGACGAAGCTGCAAAATAAAAGCGAGATGCTACAAAATAAAATAATAAAATAATTCAACGCATTTATTATGGAAGAAGTAATATTTGCAATTTTCACTATTGCCCGACACAGTGAGTGGTTCCAGCAAGAAAACCGCACTACAGTTATTAAGGATAATAATGCCGTTCTATATTAGCAGGAAGTAAGCTCGCTTCAAAATTTATGTAACTTTGTTTAACATATTTAATATGTTCTAATTTGATACATTGTCGACGTTGCCGAATCAGTTGGTACTTTGTTTGACCCGTATCAACAATAACAACAAACGAAAGACAACGATGATAATTAAAAATAACTAAAAATAAAATACAGCATTCCTCAACAGTCTTAAATTGAATATTTTCAAATCAACAAGATATCAAACCGTTATTAAGGCAAACAAATTAATCGACCGTGCGACAAAATGCAATAAACGGTTCGCACTCCAATAAATCTCGAGTAACAATTTTTTATTAACCATTGATATGAACGAATTAACCATTAGCGTGTCTTTCCAGAATAATAACGAACCACAAATGAAAATCAAATAAGTTAGACCTTCGTCAAACTGACGAGTTTTTAGAGATTTTAGGTCGTTGTGAAAAAGTATTTCCCCCTGACGTTTCGCAAGCACAAGTGGTTTACATCTTCAGAGGTGGTGAAGAATTCCTTTCCACCACCGGTACTTTCCAAGAGCCGGAAAAACTCAGCAGTTTTATCAACAAATAAATAATTTACCTTAAATAGAACAGAAACAGAAGTTAAAGTATCGGACAGAAGAAATAACCAGAACCTTAAAAATATCAAGAAAACAAACGAAAATACAGGGTTCAATGCAGCGATTTTCTTCTGACGAAAACACATCGGAAAACATGTCGGTTTTTAAAAAACTACAACTCGATGCTAGCAAAATATTTTAAAAATAAACCTCCTTCCTGGTGATAAATGGAGTAGAATAAATCTAGGATATTAGGGGAAAAAAGACTAGAATAAGATCTAAATAAATCAACAAATGTAACTAACCCGAGAGCGCCAAATTAAACCTTCTTTAAGCGAAAAAACTGATTCACCCCATTCTGAGCTCGATTATAAATAATTGTAAATTCTCTAGAAGCAATAATTAATGTTAGATTTGGTTTTGTCAGCTCATCCAGAAATCCTGATCACCTTCAACGTTAGAAGTAAAAAAGTTTGGCTTAATCGCCAATTTTTTAAACCCATTAAAATTGTCGTTCATCTTGAACTATAAATTATAAATATTAAGGCTTGAAAATAGTGGATGATTTTAACTTTAACTTAAAAGGATTTAACTTTAACAAAATGTAAGTAACTACTTAAATAAATAACCTATGTTTATGTATATGCAACTTCAGCATAATTAAATAGCAACAAAGTGTGCAGTAATCTGAAATAATAGCTTTGGTGATGCGAATTATAAATACAGGTTTTATAAGAATCTACAACAAGATTTTGTTTTATAATACACCAAAACGTTCATTAATCATACGATTGAATACTGAAATTAAACTTAAAAAATATGTTCAACATTGCAACATTACAAGAAAATGCACTTACATCCGTTGAACTCTCAATCACACACGGTAAAACACTATAATTCTGCCCATTAACTTTTACAAAAATCCTTTTCAGCCTAAGTAGCATCTGCACTTCAACTACTACTAGACTGTAAAGTAAGTCTTCAAATAATCTTTAACATTTTGACTTTATAATGTAACACAAAAACATCTTTTTAGAATTAACATGAAAGCAATGCATATCATGCTTGCAATTAGTTAACATTTTACATAAACATTTTGCTTTATCTGCATTCGAAACGGTTTTTATTCGTGCTTATCCAAAAGTTTCAATTAGAATATTTTTTCACGTTTGCTACTTAACTATGTTTTTAAAGAATTAGTAAATAGATAAGTGTATAAATTTAAGTTCAATATAGTGAAGTGATGCAGCAACATCAAAAAAGGTGTTTCAGAATCATCCGGAGTTTATTTTGGAATCGCTGCTGGCTAAACAATTACATAGAATTAAGACTCTTGCGTCAGTGGTAAAGTAAGTAATTCTTATCAGTTTTGGATTACAAGAAAACATGATGACAACTCAATGCTGCGGAAAAGTGTAAAATTGTAAAACACAAACCATCATATAAAAAAACATTCATGATTTTTTTTAACACAGTTGAGTATTGTAATGTTTGGACGCATCACCCGCACTTAAATCCGCCTAAATCTAATAGGTACACCAACAAAAATAATCTTCAACTAACCTTAATCTCTTTTTTTGAAAAGGGCCAACACATTTTTCCGCACATCCTAAGAACCGTTGCTTGAACAACTCGTATGGAAATTCACTGTTTGGATGGAATGGAACCAACCTACATTTTTTTATCGACTGATTGCCGTGGAAATTATCAAACACAACTCGGAAAGAAAAACCAAATGAATGCAACGCTATTATCGAAAAATTGTCGGTTTGTTGGTTGATTGAATTTTACGATGTTAGCAGTTGCTTTCACTGAAGAAACGAACTAATAGCCCGCTCTCATTTTGCAAAATGAGGTTTTAAATAGGAGGACCGAGCGTTTATCTTCCAACAATGTTGACTCTCGGCTACTGTATGATCTGCTTGATGCTCGATGGGTTTAGGTAATTAAACAAACGCTTAATACCTTGATGCTGTAGACTAAAGCTGATTTATTGAAAGGTGGGGACTGGGGAGGACTATTTATGGAAGAGAATCCATTTTAAAATGCAATCCACACTTCTGGAAAAACGGTTTATGTTTACCAAGAGCATTTACATTAAGAGTTTTAAAAAGTTATAATAAATCCTACAAAAAATACAAAAATTTACTAAAATAGCTACTAAAAAATGTTGGAATGCGATTAGTTTTACAAATTATTCTTCTTAGCATTTGCATTGTAAAACAGTATGAATGAAAATGTCCTATGATTATATAAAAGGCATGTATTCTAATGGTGTGCTAATCTTGAGCTAATTTTAATACAAACTGCATATGAACAGATCAGCTGCAGACCACAGGAAAAAAATACGTTTTTTGTAAAGTGAGCTTTTGATCAATTAGATTCTCTTGACCACGCCACTATCAAGAATCGAAATACAGAACATGTTTTACCACTCTGTATATAAAGGAATTCGCTGCTTTTACACAGTCATTTTTTATTCAAAAATTTGCATTGTAAACCACCGTGATTGATCGTATCGACTTAAGATTTCAAATATGTAATAGCGATATAAATTACATTGACATGTTATGTTAAATTATAATAAAATGTTAAATTGATTAAACAAAAAAAAACAAGTAACAAACTTAAATGTTCTTCTTCCACTTCAGATGCTTTAATATCTCGCGGTACGTTTGATCCCGGAAAATTGTTTCTATTTGTTTTTTATATCTTGCTACTTAAAATATAGTGTTTTATTTTCTTTTAATATACCCAATTTTTAAGCTTCTGATGCGTCTCTTACTTTTAAGTATATTTAAGTTTTGTTTTCATAAACTTTTCCTTTCTCTAGAAAACGGTTTTTTTATCGAAGTAAAACAAAAGTACTTTTTTTAGTTTAAGCTTCAACTTATTTAAAAATGGTTGTCCGATGTGTTGACAATACAAGGTATTAAAAATGAGCATTCATGTGTAGAAGAAGCTCGCGGTAAAATGAGTTCAAATAAATTACTTAAAGTACTACAAGTAGGTACTTAAAACATTTATAGGAACTTTTCATGCTTTTTTAAAGCCCTGCAAACGTATCCGCAAACATGCCCACATTCTTCTGGACACCCTGTATATTAATTGTTACGAAACTCTTCTGACAAATGCCATCGTTTGCAAATTTAAATATGCAAAATACGCCATGCAACAAGCGACAGAATTTCATCAGATTAAAGAGAAAAAAATGGAAACACTAAAGAAATATTTATATAAACAGTCCAATATTGAATGATCTGGTGTTCCCCTACTCTTGAAAAGTAAATTTAAAAAATAAAAATATATAGTATACATATAAGAGTATTTGAAACAACGATGTTCAGTTGAAAGGAAATAAGGCGATTTCTAAAAGTGAGATTCTTAAGGGCTTCTAATTCAAGACAAAATTGCGTCTTTTTCATACTTTCTCAATCACCAAATGGTTTGAAAAAGGTAAAATTCAAACTAGAAATAAATTGCACATTGTTAGGCCATTTTCGTTTCATAAGAAGTACCAAATCCCTATCAGACTTTTCGCCGAAAACATCATTTAATTTAGCTTTTGTTCAGTGAGTTCAACGTCTTGCCATATTCAGATAAATAAACCACACATTTACTTAAAATTGAGTGTGTTATTTAAAAAATAGAGTATACTTTATTGAAGTAAGCACACTTGTTTGCGGACAGTCGCACCACAAATACTAGAAACATAAAAAACTTTAAACGTATAAATCTTTTAAAGGATATTTCTGTGCGAAGGGAAGGCTTAATGTGAATATGAAAAGTAAAACGACCGAACTTTTCCAGCGCAGGAAATCCGCGTGTGACCCCATGAAAACACGAGCAAAGCTTTTCTAGAAAAGTGCCGTTTAACTTGAACTTTTCCATAAATTAGGTGATGAAACATTTTCTTTGTTTCGAACTCGATTCCTAACCAGAAAGGAACAGTAGAAGTTTTCGAAATGTACCATAAAACGACGGAAATTTTTATTAAAAAAATGACTAGTGCCACCGAAAGTATACGGCCGAAACTAAATTACCGGCCATCATCAATTAATTGTGGCACAATTTTCTCAATGGAATAATGTGCTTCAAAGCTCCGTCGTGGGAGCCATGGAGTAGCGTGTCTGAAAATGGTTGTTGATTGGCCGTTTTGGCCAGGCTAAGTGGTTAATCGCTGCTAGAAATGGAGGAAGGCATGACACATACAAGGCGGTACCAAACAACAACAAGCAAAACTCAATTAACTAACGTAAAAAACAACTTTTTATATTGCTTGACGAAGAACTTTCCACAACAGTTGAAGCAATAATAATAAGTAAGGCAAGACGATAGAAAACATTCAAACGTATTCATTCAACGAATCATCTTTCTCTTGAATGTTTCAGGGTTTAAAAGTGTTTTCAAAAAGTCAATTCGCCATCGATGGCTTTAACAACAATAAACATCTACCCAAAACATTTTAAAACCTAACTGGAATGAAGACAATAAAAGTTACCAAAAAAAGTTACCGGGATGTACGAAGAAAAACAAAAATATTTCAAACGGTGAAAACAGCAACGAACTCCTCAAATGAAATTTTGAGCAATTAAAACCTAAAACTAACAAATGTAATCGATTGGTTGAATTATATGGCCATTTATGCAGACTATTCGTTAAAAAGAAGACGTAAACATGACAAAAATAGATTGCCCTCGCTCGCAACCGAAACTCTCGCAATCCCTTTTTTTCGAGCCAATAGAATCTTCACATGCTTTTACCACTACAACGCTGAATCACCCTATAAATATTGATGCCAACCATCTGATTTTAAGAAATTTGCAATCCCGTTTGCGCAAAATTCTTAAGAAGTCATACCAGTAAGATACAATAACTTTCGAATCAATCGATCTTAAAAGCCATATTTTCAAAACGGGTTATTTAAGTGGTGCAGTCGGTAGGATTATGTAGCGCTTCAAATGAGGTTTGGATATCGAATTAAAAGTGCAGCATGTGGTTTCAACCCTAGCACAGAACATTAGTAGATGCCTATTTGCTGTTTTGCATGACTGGTCAGAAATAGTTTTTCTTTTTCTTTTTAACATGTTCGTTTATGAAAACGCCGACCTGAAAAATGATCAATATAATGCCTATACTTTGTGTTGAAATTGCATATTGTATGTGTGTTTTCATTCATTTTGCTTTATATTTCTTTTTTTTTTAGTATACGAAACTCTTCTACACAAAGAGGTAACAAACTTGAAATTGGAAATTGGAAAATTGGAATTCAAGCTATAAGTTACATTATCGAAAATTGATCGCCTTTTTTAATAAACTCACTAATCTGGCACACTAAACTGGCGCTTCGGCCCCTAAGCACAATCTGAAGAACTTCGGAAGTTCTTCACGACGTATTAAAACGGCTGTTGGTCAAAAATATACAGATGCAGTATTAAAAATATTTATCACCCGGCAGTTGCGGCGTTTCCCGCATACTAACTGAAGATACAGTAGATGAGTGCGGGAAAACGCATAAACGCTCGAATAAAAGTGAAAGAAACAAACAAAAAATATCAAGACGATTTAAAAGTAAATAATTGCATGTGAATCGCAATTTTTTCAAATACGTACTTTGCCGCATGCTATACGGAAAAGTAAAGCTTTCGACGACAAAATGTGTGTTGAAAAGTGTGCCATCGAATTTGCTCATAGAAAAACATTTGCAATCTGTAACTTCATATTTCGAAAACACTCATATTTTGTCTCCTTTGGAAGACTGGTATTTCTGTTATTCAATAACTGCCCTTAGACGTAAAAAATGCCAACTTTGAATCAAATCGTACAATGATGGTATGAAAATTGTGTCCTATGATGGCCAGTCAATTGACTCCAAAATCAAAAAATACTTTTCAGTTTCTTTCAACAAAGTCGGCTGTTTGGAAATGTGCCCTTCATTATAATAAATTACAGTGCAAACCTTGCAAAAATAAACAAAATATGTTATTACCAAATCAAACACACAATTAATGAAGTGATTGATCAAATCATTAATATTAATGAAAAACAAAGACACATTTTGCAATCAGAAATATTAATTTATTGCTACGCACTAAACATCTAATATTTAATACTAGTGTAATACAGGGTACAGTTTTGCGTCATTTAGTAATAAAAAAAGATATTTTGCAAGAGGGACTAGTTTTTGCACCTTATCTACGACAAACGTGCAGAAAATATCTAGATAATAAAAGCTGAAACAATAGTGCAATAATAAAACGTCGGTAAGATTTAAGTCGGATGGTTCTGGTGAATAATCGAATTTACGTAAATTGACATTTGGCACACGGGTTTGTTTGCCATGGGGTATCGTGTGGAAAATTGACCTTCCAACAATCAAATCAGTTGAGCTTAAAGCTCAACACACTGTTTCAACGTTAACGAAGTATTATTTATCACCATAGAATTAGCAGAGTTCCCTAACGAGTCTAAATTACATACATTTAAGAATAATTTTTCCAAAAAACACATTGTGATAAAGCGTATTTCTGGGCAATTAACGGGAGAAACCTATTATAATGAAATAGCTAGTACCTATACAATACTGCCACATGCTCATAACATCGGTTCGTGTGATAACTGCTAATGTCCCTACTAGTTGTATTGGGCCAGTTTTTATCTATTTTAATACATTGCCAATTGGTGTAATACAAATCGCCGCTAAAATATACCTTTCCTACACCATAACTGCTGCGTTAGTAAGGAAGGAAACTTCATTTTGTTACTTGAATAAAGATTTTTAATTACCATTAAGTCCAGTACGAAGGATTCAGTTTTTACAAGCAGTAGCTACCCAACTATTCAATTCATTCAGCGATTCCCTTTACTATTATGATACATTTTTTACACTATTCAATGCGCAGAATAATATTTACATCGATCAAATATTCGAAACTAACAAGTTGAGATGTCCTACGAATATTACTGAAGCGTAAAGAAATTAATGCAAAAAATTAGCATGAAATGGCCGATTTTCTTCATCAACTGAGCAGACTGAATTTTTGATTTAACATTTTCGAGGTGAAACCCATGAATAAATATAAAATTATAATTAATCCAATTGTATGGTATTGAAATATAGATATCATTGCTTATGGTGCGTAATATTGTTTGTGCTCTATTGAACCTACTGAACACTTTTGAAAACAATTATCGCAATTATTAATAAACCTTTCCTGACGTGAAAATTTTGATTGAACTCGGTTCCAGTCGTTCCAGTAGTCATGATTTACGTCAAGCATATTATGTG
The DNA here is from genome assembly GCF_020466585.1 of Dendroctonus ponderosae. Classification (NCBI taxonomy): domain Eukaryota; kingdom Metazoa; phylum Arthropoda; class Insecta; order Coleoptera; family Curculionidae; genus Dendroctonus; species Dendroctonus ponderosae. The sequence goes on from NW_026017110.1 coordinate 23,112,581, forward strand.
AGTTTTGTACTGAGATAAATCAAGTAGATATTAATATTCGCAATAAATGTTACAATTTTGTGTAAGAGTGCGCTGCACATTTTCTAACACAATGCTTTTCGTGAAGGATAATGCGAACGCTACTTGCCAAACTACAAGAAATCGATACCGTTGCTGGAAGAAATGCATCAAAACTAGGAAGGACAAAAAATAATGTTTCTCTAACTGAATATTTACTGAACATGTAAATCTGTACTCAATACGGCGTTGATAATTATCCAAATAGACTGCGAGACCAGAGCCGATTATGTGGCAACCCATATACCCAAACCTAGCACCACTTGACTTGTTCTTTTGGGCACCTAAAATCTATTGCTTTAATAATGAATTTGTCTTAAGTCTTGTTTGTGCAATATTTTCAGACAATTAGAACCCTAATATTGTTACTTTTACCATATTATTATATCACATTATAAGTTTGTCAGTAACGGAACCGAAATTTAAAAAAAAACGTCTTTCAAACTCATTTTGTTGAATATTTATTTTTTTGCATTCCTTATAATTGTGTCCCGTAACCGATAATCAGTTTCATAAAACAGAAAATTCTATAAATTTTCGGGTGAGTGTTTTGCTACAATTTATCTTCCTTACGATTTCTACAGTTGAATTTAAATTCGAAAATTATTATTTTTAATATGGTCCAGTTTGGTACCATACATTATCATAATCAAGACGATTCTCTTAAAAGGCTTGCTGGAACGGTTCATTTTGTAAATTTTTGATTCTGCATTGATTCCATTTTACTAACTATTTAAAAGAGCTGTAACTACACTATTTTTTTATTTTTCGTGTATTTTTGAATTGAAATTTTGCATACCGTTTTGCCTCTGTTATCCTCAAAGTGTTTATGATGTATCATCAAGCATAGAAAATTGTTTTTATCATTTTCAATTGTAAATTTTATGGTAATGTGACGGCGTTTAAATTTATCAAAACTATTAAATTGAATTTTATCTTCTTACAGGCGCATTATTCAGTCCGCCACAACGATTAAAAATAGAAACTTGTAATTTAGATTGCAATAAAAGGTTTCCAATAGTTGACCGTATAATAATACAATTGATTATCATTAACCCATTCTTACTTGAAGATATTCGAGCAATTTAAATTAGGAAACAGTCAGAACGAAATGGATTTTAAATTGAGTTGCATGAAACTCCATAAAATTAACATGAATCATGAATGTTCGGTTTATATTGTCATAATGGCGAATGCAACACGTATATCTTAAATACAGTTTTCAATTATTCCACATAAAAATCAAAACATTTTTACTTTCTTAAACCCTATTACGTATTTATCCACAATCAAACAAAAAATTTGAAAAATGTTTGTGATACTTTGATAAAACCCATAAAATATAATCGCTTATAGATATTTAAAATCCAAGTTGATATGATAAAGTTAAACCGCATACTATTTCTGGTAAAATTTGTTTTAATTGCAGCATACCAAAAAAGTTCACTTAGATGAAGCCTGAACCAACTAAAAAGCTTGCAATTGAGTAACTGAAATAATGGTACCTACTATGCAAATACTATCTAGTTATTCACCAAGAAATCACCACGTAATCGAACTTATAGTGGTAAAATCATTTAACTAGGAATGTCAATTTGCACTTGAAATACTCTCTATGAATATTCCAAGGATTTGTTAGCGCCAATTTTTTCACAAGGCATGTAAAATATGAAGCTAGTAAGCAATCCGTAAACTTGGTTTTCATTTAAATGGCTCTAGTTATTCTTAACATGTCATTAAGATATTTTTTAAGATTTCAAACAATTCACTGTAGCCAAACATAATAATGCCGATTTTCCGTTCTAATTATTAATAGTTGTGTTCTTGTAACCTAGAATCAAATATGAATGTAACTTTCTTCTAAAGCTGCTAAATTTCCAATTTAAGTCATTTGAAAAAATCCACGCATATAGACCACATTAATATTCATAAATAACAACAAATGCAAAATCAATTGATTCTGTTGTATATGGATTAGACTTAAATGAAACAAGTACCATAAGTATTGATTAGATTTGTTAATGATAACTGCAGAACGAAACGATAATGTACGGAAGTAGCTAAAATCACCTTAGCGCTTACAAAGACGACACAGACAGGCAACAAGGTGAAGCGAAAATGTTTATTCAACTAAAGATAAGGCTCCGAAGACGAAAATTTGCTTACCGAATTCCGATGAATAGTCAAGTGAGACACATCTTTGTATGAATACAGCGGTAATTGCTGATACTTGGTCTTGGAATACTTTTTCTTCATCATTGTCAAAAATGTGTTCACTCACCCAAAAGGATTTACTATAGATTTTTCACATATTTTTCGAAAATTTTGTATATTATTTTTGTTGAACGTATACGAAATGACGACAGTGGTGACGACAGTCCCCAGCTGATGTTGACACTGGCGAAAACAGAGACAAGTCTCTGGGCGAAAAGTATCAGATGAATATGGTTTGGTGTTTATCTTTTGTGCAAATCACAGTTTGCAGATATGTGGCAACCTAGCTCGAAAGGCTTTAACATAAACTTAACTACAATTTTCAAGTATTTTAGTGGACAAATTTGAGTACACCTACTTTAAGGAGCTTGTCAGGAAATTGGTTTTTTTGTTTAAATCGGCCTGAAAATTAACTGAAATGGTTTTGCCGAAATTAGTCCCTTTAGACTGTACTTAAAAAAAGTGTTTCCACTTACCTGATACAATTTTTGCATGAGATTCTCATAGAGTGATTCGCCACATTCCAGTACATAGCTCAAACTCATATTCTGTTAAATTACTGCTTAAAATTTCGTTTAAGTTACTTACTGTGATGAGCGACAAGGTTTTTTTAATGGATTTTTTTCGTTTTTGTGACAAGAATTTAGAAATTTTGACACTGGCAGCTGTTTTTTGACGCAATATTTGTCATGGCTGATAACATCTACAGGGTGGTGTTCGCTTAAAAAAAATGATGCGATCTTATCTCTCATCTCTTTTATTGCTGCAGCGTGCACTAGCTAAATAATATCTGGAAATACATCGAAGAATGTAAGCAATTATTGTGTAAAAAATGTCAGCTTTTTTAAACACCCGGTATGAGAAGAGGCTCTTGTGTCATAAAAAAAACTGTTCAATAACTCAAGTAAAAAGTCGGGAAAACATGGGAAAATCCGCAAGCAAAATCTGAAAAGTGAGGCGGAAAAAAATTACGTGATTTTACTTTTACAAAATCTTTATTATGGAACGACTACTCTGTATCAAACTACACATTTAAATGTTTATGATATTCTTTTTAACTAACACTAACTTAACATACGCAGTCATCTTATATTGTGGGAGTTTAGTATATTTTAGCCTTAATACTATTTTTAGTAAACACGGATAGAGCATAATACAAAAGTGGGAGTTTGAAATAGAATTTAAAAATTTGTAACATAGAAGTCTAGGTAATTAAAAATATACTTATATAAAGCCTTTCCAACGCCAAATATTTAGACTGGAATATGAATGTTGCATATTTTATTCCTGAAATATTTGTACAATGTTATGGGTAGTGAATAATACAATCCAAAATATTTTTCAGCTTTTCAGTAGATAGCAAATTACTATTTTATATAACTGGATATACAAAAATACGATACATTTATTCGATATGTGAGCTAGCTATTATTATATAACGATTACCTATATGTATAGAAAACACATATAGAAAGTGAAGCTATAGAAGTGAATCTTCGACAGAAGAAATGTATGGCAGCGTATAAAAATATAATTGGCCTATCACACAACCCTTTGTTGCTAGAGAAAGACAAAATGGCCTCAACATTTAACGGTTGATTTTAGGAAAAACAATGTGAAGATTACACTATACAGAGTGTCTCTGAAATGACGCTTAACCATCAATTCTTTAACCAAAAACAACGCAATCTACACATACTTATTTGTAATGTTGCTAGGAATTAGTACACCATTTAGCGTGTTTGGACCAAAAGGCGATTTCATTCGTGCAACAATAAAAAATATTTCGTACTGCTAAACGGAATTTTATATTTTTCTTGTCCCTGGATCAAGTGACCAAATTTTTTGTCTACAACTGGCTGGCTTTATTTGAAAACTTTTTCGCCGCGTATAAGTTTCTCTCTCTGTACTCCCTGTAAAAAGATAGTAACGACACCTTACGTACTTTTTTATGTATTCTAGTTAAGACTTAGCTCCAAATATTAATTTCAAAGTCTCATTTTTTAATTTTTTTTACTGGAGACAAAAAAGTATCCAGCTAGTTACGGGATCAAAATAATTTGTACTGGGAGTAATAAAAATACAAGGTTTTATTGCCGCATCAAGGAACGACATTTTCAGTATTTCCATACAATAAAAAAATACTTGTTTTCAGTTCTAGAACTTGCAAAGTGCCATTTCGGAGACATCCTGTTTAAGCCCAAAATGAATAATAATCTTCATCTTCTCTGTCAACTTCCCCATTTTCTGTTGTTGTTACTAGTTAATAGATATAAATTGTTTTGATGTTCGTTTTGTAAAAAAAAAGTCTTATCCTGAGTTTCTGGTTTGAAAAACCGTTTCAAGTAGATACTTATTTAGACAGTCAAACTAACATACAGTTTGGTTTATTACCAGGAGTAAAAGTATATAAAGTTTGTCCAAGAGTGGAAAATATAAATCTTCAATTTCCATTAACAATTTTCTTAACACTATATTTACTCATCACCAGCAGTAGATGCTTGAGAACGTTATTATCAGACACAATTGAAGGTTCTAACAGAAGCTATTTGATTATGTAGAATATTCTTTCGAGTGAAAAACGAATGTAAATTACATTATTCTATAGAGGTTCCATTGCCAGGTAGTAAATACGTTAACGATGAATATATATGTTTTGTAATAATATTTCACAAACTGATCGATCAAAAAATGATCGAGAGTCCACAACCTTAATGAGCTACGCAGCAACAAGAATTCTGTACACAACAATCATCTAGTAAAGACAGCAATTAAATAATGCCTTTAACTTTCCTCCATGGACTTTTATTCCTTGTCTGATTATTCTATAGTTGTTAGACACTAACTACTAATTTCTTCGGCATCAGTACAAACACATGCTACATCCAAACTTGGATAGCCGCAAATTCCGGTTTCTAATTTACTTACGCTTCCGCCTTTCCGTATTTCAGCACCAACATTTAAACCAACTGTTTTGCTCGCTCTGTTATGTAATTGTATCTCACCTGAAATAAAATGAAGAATATAGGATTCTGTGAATCAAAGATCCAATCAAAACACCCTCCTCAAAAATTAGCCAGAAAAAATACTAATCATTTATATGTGGAGAATACCGCAGAAAGGAACTAAAAAAGTAAGGCCGACTGATGAAGAAAAACTGAAAGTAAAAAAACATAATTACCTGCTCTTTAGACATGTTAGTAACATGGGAGCCTCCTTCTGATTGTGAAGATCAAATGGTACGGTTTCCAAAAGCGAGTACCATTGAGCGATGGGTTTGCGTGGATTCGAGAGCATTTCCAGCCAGTGATCGCGACCCTTTCCTGGGTCGGTGGGGCCGATTGTAAAGCACCCCATAATTTCATTTTGGCCGATTCTATCGAAGTAATGAAAGTAAATAGTTAAGCCGAAAAAGGTTACAGGAGAAATAGATACAGTGGGCACATTATTAAAGATAACACTCAACGATCCCGAAGAGCCGACGATCCAGAAGACACAGTATCTTTTTGTTAGAATATAATTGAGTATTTGGGTTTCACTCAAAGCGCTTCAAAAGAATTTTCCTTATGAGCTAGAGGTAAAGAAGGGAACAGATGATCTCCGTTTGTTGTTTCTGGATTTACTTTGTAAAAAGTATTCCCTTTGGTATGCTTTATAGAAACAACTTGGGCAAAGAATGATAAAATTATATTTAGCGTAAAACCTCTTTATCGTCAGTTTCATCGAAATGTCTTTCTGGGATGTAACATAAATACAATGGAAAGACGAACTTCTACGATTTAATTATATATTTTCTAAAAATTCGAATTTTCCGCACGATGAAAGCGAGTCATGACATCGATAGTAAGTTAAAAGAAAATAAATTGAAATTGTATAAAAATATACAGGGTGATTCACAACCTTATGGACAAAGAGCAGGGGCGTGTAGAGAACCCCAAAACAAGTCCAGTTTTCATTTAAGTTTTTTTCTCAGGCCCATCGTTAACAAGATACAAGGTTAAAGTTTCAAAAAAATGTTGGTATTTTCTCTTTAACTCCTACAGTTTATGAGATATTTTGCTCAAATTTTTAACGTAGGCTAATGTTTAGACCCTTTACCCATAGGTAAGCCAACTTGTTGTGCAAATCTACAGAGTGTTCTTTTTTTAGACACCTACTCTCTTTTACCCCCCCCCCTCCCGGAACTTTTTTGCGGTGCACCACTGACTTCTAGCGAACAAATTATTGAATTTTTTGTTCAATTTAAGAATTTTCTGATCTCTTGCAGTTTTTCATATCTGTTTTCATTTTCGAGTTATTTGCAGCAATTATAAGTCCATGTAGGGGGTGATTTTCCATGAATTTTCTTATAATTTTTTTATGTCTTTTTGTTCACATTTTTTTGCGAAATAAATTAATTTCATAATAAATTGAAATATTCGTTACATTTTTGTGTATTTTTATTTGAATTGGCTTACAGCCGATAAACCTCAATTACTGAGAAATTAAATTAAAGTAAAAAAAAAATTAAGTTAACTCGTCAGCCATCCCTATTTTAACTTCAACTTGCACTTCAAGCTTTCACAAAAAAATGTGAACAAAACACCCTGCTCTGTAACCATAAAGTTGTGAATCACCTTGAATATGTATGCATATGTATACTACAGTAGAGCACTTGTGTACCTATTCTTGAAAGTGTTACAACTGTCTTAGAAATTACATGGATTTAAACTTAGTAGAAAAACACTCATAAGTAACAATGACTTGAGAAATACTCGCGCGCGATTCTCAAAAAACGGAAAACAAACTATCGAACAGTAACAAAGGTGCCGAAATAAACTCTGCGAGCTTCAACTTAAGATTTCGCCTAAAAAAAATAAAATTTAAAATTAAAAAAAAAATAGAATTTGAAGCGAAAAAATAAGTTTTTAAGTTCACCTATCATAATCGATAACTTTCACCAGAAGAGAAACTTCTCCAATATTATCTTCTGGAACATCAAAAACCAAAGCCTCATTGTAAACTGGATACAGCGTATTGTGACGAACTGTTGTTTTCTTCTTCTTCATTTTCCGGCCTTTCCAAATTAAATAGACTTTTACATAAGGATCTGAAACCAAAAAAAACATTTACAAATTTCTACGTTTTTTTCAATAATAACTAGAGTTCAATTAATAAGCCAGCTGTTCCAGAAACTTAGAACCTTCAGGCAGAACATCAGACTATTAACAACTTTCTGAAAGTTTTTATTAAGCGGAACCGAACCTTATCGGTAAGCGCTGTTACGAACTCAGTTGAAGCTTTCAATGTTCGGAAAAGAACACGACAGTAAAGTTTCCTACAATCTTCAATGTGCATTATTCA
>NW_026017110.1:23121193-23141239 GCF_020466585.1 Dendroctonus ponderosae
ATGAAGTTTAATAAATATGCTTTTCATAATTAGTTAGTTTATGATACCGGTTTTAATATTTACGATTTTGCAAGCTGTAGTGGTTCTAAATTAACACAAGCTGTGTTAAGTTTTAACAGCATTTATCACAAAATGCATTTAAATGCGTTGGAAATATTCCTTGATAGGTGTTCCATGCAAGAATAATTGGTAATTTGTTTAGTGTTTTTATAATATCCTTATTAAAACTTTTTCGCTTGCTACTTTATAAAATTCCTGATGCATCAAACTGTACTTTCTAAGCAAACGGAGTGCTTTAGAGTATTTTGATGATGTTTTAGGATTTGAATATGTGCATGATATATATTTAAAAAATCATATGGTTATTTTCTATTAGATATTAATAAAATCAAGCGACTTTAAAAAAAAATTCTGGCTTTTCAATGATCGTTCCTGTCGACAGTTTTTATAGTCTGCACCATAATTTCTTAAGAAATCATTGAAAACATTGTACAATTTGAATACTTAATCAATTTTTCCCGAATTTTTGTCAAAAACAAAAATTATATTATTGGCTGGAAAGGGTTGAAATAAAATAATATGAAACCAGTAGACTCTGAATATAGCCAGCCATTTGTGTTTTTTACTTTCCCAATTCAGCTTTCCAAACTAATTACTTACGTAGCTAAAAAATGGCCTGGCGGTTTGCTGGAAATGTAATTAATTTATCAAATATTTATCTACAGCAATACAGCTTAATTAATAACTAGAAAAACAAACCGATCTATTCAATAATTCCCAAACAGCTACTTCAAAAAGCTGGCAGACCAAAACCCAATAAAAATATTATGAGTAAATCAATGGATTCTGTACTTAACAAGGTAATCGATTTCTGCTGAAAAACGGTCAAGGATTTAGAGGACCAAAGTTTAGAAAGTTCCTAACAGGGCAAATAGAGAGTAGAGTTTAACATCGGATCTAACTTTAAAGTAAAAACTGGCAAAGCTACTAATTTGATAAGGAGAAAAACGGGTTTACTTTTTTCAAACTCATATACATATGTTACCGGGTTACATGAAAACTCGATATATATAATCGAATAATAATATGTATTTWTTTAAATAAAGCCAATATTGAGCCTCTGACAAGAAATGCACAGCCTTTTTTCTACTGGCTGGTCTGAAGTTAACCATCGGAGATTATTTCTTTAGAAACTCGTAATTTTTCCCAAAAATTATCAGTAATGAAAAATAATCGGCAATGAAAACAACAAAATTGAAAATTCTTACCTGATTTTCCAGTTATGTCCATTGCCTTGAAGCTCCGGCCTTTAATGATTGTTATCGTCAATCGGCCAGCTTTCGGTAGGAAGCACAGGCATACCATCAGTTCGCCCAAATTTACTTCATCCTGAAAAAGAGAAAAAATGTATGAAAAATAATTCTCGAAAATCAAAAAACCTAATTTTCCTATGGCCATTCACTTGGATCTACAATATGTAGTTGACCGAGTTGATGCCAGTTTAGTTATTGGAAACCTGCTGTCAGGTGTAACAAAACTGTCCGGTAAGCACAAACAAAATAGCAGCAGATTAGCGAGAAACAGAAACATATCGGAAACAAGGTCAAACGTGAGTAGACAATGGAAAAATTAATAATATATAGACCGAAACAAATAGATAAGTGTGAGAGACAACCGCAAACCAATTATTAGCATCGTCTGTAATTAACAGAGCCTTAACTTCAGTTGCACAGACTCAATAAACAAGAACAGAACAGAACAGCATAAAATTACCTGCTACATAAAAACATCTGCAGGAGTTTCCCAAACGACCCACAAAAACGTTTTCTCGTGAAAACTGGGGAGGTGAATATCACCCTTGCTTATCAATATCATGAAAAACCATTTTATATCCCTACAAAATAAAAATAAAGAAACTACACCGGATTATGGCCATCAGCGGTGACAGACCGTTTTTTTCTCGAGCTTTCTTTCCACATTTTTTCGGCTAACTTGAGCGGTATCTCCATTTCTACCGAAAATCGTAAACGGAAACACCCAAACAAGCCCTCACTGAGTTTCAATAGATCGCGGTTTGGATACGAATATCTGAGAATATATCCCCCAGTCGTTTTTATTGTTCGAAACTATGTTGTCGAAATAACGAGACAATAATGCGGCCTCTTTTGAATAGCGCCAACACAGTTCTCATGGTGTAAAGTGGATGGAAAAGATTCAGGCGAACTAAAAGGGAGTGAAAATAGAACTATCGTCAAAAGAATACTGCGTTGTATTTTAGATGAAGATCCAACAATAACTCGAGTATTAGGATGATGGTCGATTGATTTCCAGGGCACGATCGGGATTAATCAAAGGACCGCGGGCGTTGGACCGTGTGAATTTAACAGCGAATTCAATTTTGTATTTCGTCGATGTTAGGGATGTTGATGAATAATCCCATCGGGCGGAAAGTCCTCAAGTCAATATCTTTGTCAGACAAAACTCCGCTTGAAAAATCAACATTTACAATTAAACTGATGCTTCCGTATTTAATTTCTCATTCGTCATGTGTGATTTCATATCTGCGTCCATCCAATATTGGACTTACTATTTGCTTTTAGTAAATCACAAATTTCCTGCTAGAAATTGGACGTTTGATAGGGTGTATTTGACTCTCTTTGATATTAACTCATCCTCATTGCTTCTTTTCCCTCAGATTTGTCATGTGAAGTGAAACGGAAATATAATTTGTGTTTAAAAACATTTAGCCATGTAATTAAAAAGTTAATCGAAAACTGCGGAATGGTTTTCCAAGAAACCGCCTTGACAATAGAAATGTTTTTTTTATTATTATAAATATATGGTAGGGCGTTTTATTGATTTTCCGGTTCTGGTTGCTACGAGATCCTATTTTTTAGTTCGTAAAATCGTTTTTTATTGTTTTAGGATTGAAATCTTTCTGGCCTGCAAGTTTCTAAGAAAAATGAAAATATTGAGAACCGTGCCTCGGGCTCAAAGCCCAATAACAGTTCCAGTAATGAGCCCTGAAGATAAATGAATTTTCCAAAATATTGATTCCCAAATATTTTCTGCTTTTCATCATTTTTTTTAAATTACAAACTTTATTCTTTCTCTACCGGTTAGAGCTGTTTAATTTTTTTTATCAATAATAAAACTGCATTTTAAAAACCCGAAACAACAATCAGCAATTTAAAAGGGTTATGGGGATCGAAAAGAGCAAATTGAAATTACAATTCGTCGGTCGCGTTATAAAAGTACAAAATTCAGTTTGATAAGCGAAAATACGCAAAATTCCCAACAACCCGGTCATTGTTTCCAGCTTTGAATTAATTTTATTTCGAAAACTCCTTTGTGGTTTTAATTGGGTTTAGTGTATTTGATAAACGATTTTTCAATCAGAAAAATATATTTTACCGTACTGATTCGGTGAGAGAGAAATTAAAATGTTACTCCAAGCAGGTTTAATTTAAATTGTAAATATTATTAAATAAAATAATAATTTCACTTTAAAAAGTCGTTTTACACATAAACTAAATACGAAAAATTGTATGATAAAAATATGCACAAAAAAACGTTGCAGAAATTATGCTAATATAGCGGGTATGCGGTAGATGGAACAACCGACACGTGTGGAAGATTTACAACGAACTTTCAAGGAATTAACAAAATGAAAGGACAACTTATTCAGGAAGAGTTGTCCGCGCGCATTGGAGGTTGTTCCGAGTTTTACTTTTTCCAGAAGCTGCAAAAAGCAATAAAAAGCTGCATGAAATATTCTTCTTCGTAATAACTTAGTTAATTTTTGAAAATGTCCAAGAACTGTGCAACCGGTGCTATTTTATAGCAAGCTATTTCCATATTGAAAAATATTGAAGTAGGAACAAAGAGCAGGAAAATTTTATTCAAATATGTCCGATCTAATCTGTTTTTTGATAGTCGAAATGCAGATTTTTAAATAGAGTCAAATACAGAAGGAAACAAAAAAAAATGTCTCACAGCTTCCCTTTATCTTGGGAAACTTGGATAATTAAAAAAAATAGATATTTAGATTGAGTTCTTTTAGCGATTTATTGAGTCCACTAAGAAACTGAAAATATTCCAACAGTTAATTTTCCGTAGTTTTTTGCTTGCTTTGCAGAAACTGCTTCAAACACAACAGCAAAAGTTCGTCTTCATTAAAATTAGAATAAAATAATTTTACATTTACGCCGATGTAAAATACATGGGTGAAATGAAGTGCAAGTTTCGGCAGTCTTATTTTCAGGCTAGACCCTGCTGATGCGAGCGGATAGACTCGAAACCGGCCCAGGGGGTGCCTGAGATATGTCCATCTCGAAATCTACACCTACTTGCATCAATTGTAAATGCGCCAGTGGTTTCCAAACAGTTTATCAAATTTAAACGAAGTTCGAAGAGGAACTGGAAAGGGTTAACCATTTTTGAAACACAATCGCGTTTTAGATTGTTAAAAAAAATCTGAGAGAACTTAGATCGCAAAATCAAGGAAAAGCTTGCTGTTTAGGTCTGAATAAGATTGCAATTTTTGATCCGCATGAGTGATAGAATTGTTCTTTTGACATATTGAAACTACTTGAAAAAAGTATGTATTATTCAGCAAAATTTATTAATTTTTTTAAAACTGCTCGATAAGTCTGCCATAATTTTTTGGGCAATGTTGGTTAATAGAATAAAATATTAGAAACAGATTACGTGTAATTTATTCTGCTATCTTGCCAATCAAAAACTTGAAATATAGGCGTTTCAACTCTTTCCCTTGTGCGCCATTTGCCTGTAAATGGTGTATTTTCAAGCAGTTTCCTCCAAACTATTTCAATCCTTTCAATTGTGTATGCTTCGCTAATAAATAGCTCATCTCAAGCTTGTGTTTAACTTTTAATTTGTGCTCTAAGCTACCTATTTTGAAAGCGCATTAAATCCAAATATTGCCCTGGATATGGCAAAATCTTCCATCGTGACATAAATTTACATAGAAATATAACCCTATCCGCAGACAGGCACCTAGCTCACGTTTCCATCACATTTCAATCATCAGGAGTTTCGCTTAAACACAGCGTCATTTTTCAGCAAAGGTGTCTCATTTTTGTTTGTCCGCATCCTTCCGCCAAAAGGAAGAAAAAACTGTTTGCAGAGGAAAAGCGCATATTTTGAAGCCAACGAGATTAAAATTTTTATACAACAGTTACGGAGCGCAAAAGAAGTGCGGCAAAAAAACGAGCCACGAGAATAAAAGCCCGCCATCTACCAAAGCAATTTAAACTTTAAAATACTGATTAAGTCTCTATGAAAGGCAGAGCATTGAACTATACTTACCATGGGAGGGCAAAGGATCGGCATTGTGTACTCAAAGTCCTGCTGTCCATGTTCGACAACTTCGGTTAAATTATCCACAGTGATATGGCCTATTAAATCATGTCGAGCGAATCGATCAAAGTCGAAAACTGAGAGTTGCAGGTATCGGGATTCCAGTTCCTGGCTTGTCACACTGTAATTTATATCAACTTACTTTAGAAGCTTAGGAAATGAATAGGAGGTATCGACATTTACCTGAAGATGAATGTCTCGTTAAACACGGGGTTTAAGCTCTTCCTGTGCACTTTAGTTTGGTACTTCTTCTTCCTATCAGGCAGAAGGTGCAGCTTCACGTAAGGATCACAAGTGCCAAATGTGTCTTTTATGGGCAGATCCCGAGCTTCAAACATCTGAAAACAACCAGTTTTGCTGAATTGTTTGAAAAATCTTCATTAGCGGTAATTTTTCAAGTGTTGTTGAATTGAGAGACTTTGGCAACCAAAGTCTGAGGAAGGGAGCTACTCATGTTGGCAAAACGTCAGAAAGAAAAGCAACTAAATGAACTTAACAATTACTGGTGAAGAAAATGATCTTCCCGATGTCTGTACAGCTGATTTTATTCCGACATTCTAGATCAATGGAGAACTGTTCATTAAAAATCATTCAGGGCCTTCAACCTTCATCTTGAGAAATAGTTTCGAACTAGAATCTCTGAAGATGTGAATATTTTTGCAGGCCAAAACCAGTCAACTCGGTCAGAAAAAATATGTTAATTTGCTACATACAAAATATAACTGCCTTAAAAGTATTTCGTTATTAGCCGGAGAAATTCAACACTCACTCAAGAGCAACCTTTTGAGTTTTAACCAATTATCCTGAGATTAGAGTCTTAACAATCAGCTTTAAAAAATTATAATTCCGTAGAAGGTCGTTTACGGAAAAATGCCTAAAAAAATAATCATCATTGCAAAAAACTTTACTTGGTTTCTTGAAAATAGTGGTGTTCAACTTGTGATAGCAAATTTGCCACGATGAAGAATATTTTGATTAAAACTCCGCAAAGTCTAAATGTGGTTCTAAAACCATTTTAGGAACTCATCGCTTTAAGGAATTAGCCCAAAACTAATTATCATTTAAATGTGATAGCGAGGCTTTAGTGTAAAATGTGCAAAACTAAAATTTAAAATAGCTGCAAATCTTCTGTCACACAACAAAATAAATTGACCAATTTTCAGCTTTTATTCAAAATTATGAATGTAAATTTTAGGTTTTCAGCCGATCCTAAACGTGTTCAATGTCTGCTTCAGAAGGGAAAGCGTTTCTCAAGCCTTCCAACTTGTCGACTCTACATTACCGTTTCGGGTTTAAACAGCAAATCCTTACTTCGAAATGCTTCAAAAATTTTTTCCTGTTACTAGAAAATGTGCCAATTTATTGAAGTTACCAGCTTTAAAATAAATAAATTTTATTTAAATTGAAAAAAATGGTGAATCATTTCGTACAAAAAGTGGCTACTGAACTTTTTACTAATTTGTCACAACAAAGACGGAACTTCTCTCTCTTCTAAAATTTAATGCAAATTTGTAATATTTTTACCAAAAGTCAAAATATCAGATTTTGAACGGTAAACGTTATATAACATCGAAACATCCAACGCTTTTTTTTTCAGAAAAATTTTCAGTCCAATTAGCAAAACATGCTGAATAGAAACTTGGTCAATAACCTTTCGCAAATGCGCCACCTCTAAAAATGATTTCCAGGTAAGAACCTTGAAGTTGTTTACTAATTTATATAAATTTGAATTTTTTGAAGACACCAAACCTATAAACTCGAAATCCTTATTAGGACTTTAATAAAAAATTGTAATTTCAAAGCCTATTCGACGAAATTTTGCAAAAATTGCCTGGTCAAAAGAAAGCCATAAAGCTAAAATCCCTTAAAATCGTATGAAAGTTGCAGAAATCCGCCCATAGAACAAAATATTCTGACCGAAATATTGATGTGCCTTTTAAAGAAATTAATTCCATTCTTCCAAAATCTCATGCAAAGCCTGAAAAACTCATATTCCAAAGTCAAAATGACCTCATCAGACTTTTAAACAAAAAAAATCTGGCATTGAAGACATATTTTTTTCCAGACTATAAAAGACCCGCCAAAGTAAAACCTTTGATGACCTAATCCAAAATACAAATATTTCGGACTCAAAACCTTAAATTTAAAAACCTTCTCATTGTTAAAACAATATTTATCAAGGCTCATTTGGTTTAAAAAACTACGTAATATAGCAAAGCCCAAGAATACAAAGTCGCGAGTTCTCCAGCCACATTTCTTATAAATGAACCTGCAATTGTAATTTTCAATTCTCACCAAACGTCCTACTCTTTTATGTGTATTTCCATTGTTCTTGCCTGTCACGAATTCAGCTTTTTATGCAAACATCCCGTTAATGTTGAAAATTTTCAGACACAATTCAAATTTATATATACATTTTCAGCACATTGCCATGTAAATGTATTGCAACCGGGTTTACCTTTGTTAGGAAGCATCTCTCATGTAATTTCCTGATTGCTGCTTCACTGTGAAAGCTTTTTGATACTTTACAATAAAAACTGTCTTTAAGGTGATTGATGAACAAACCAATCCTGAATAGTAGATATTAGGTTTGCCTGACTGATCCTTTTACTTAAGCAGTTAAAAAAAATGGAAGTGTTTGATTAGAAAAAAATTGCATAAAATATAAACGGCTCAACGCTGGTGACAAAGGACAGTTCAATAAATGAAATAATGATAAGAAAATGAAATAAAATGTAATTCTTGCAGTATTAAAAAGAAATAAGAAATAAATAATAATAAGTTTCAGTCTTTAAATTTGTTTTTAAAGCAAACCGATGTGTTTATTACAATAGACACTAAACTATGGTTTCAGTCCAAGTTCCCCATTGCAACATTTTTTTGATATTTGGCTTGGCTTTGTAATGAACTAATTTAAGCTGTGAGAGCAACATGAGCAAATAAAGCATTCAACATAAAATCCGTGTTGTTGCAATATATTTTCCCTGTTGTGCATTCTTTGCTATTATCGCACATTTGAGCTGTACAAATCGCGGGTGTTTAAACCTTTGTTTTTGTAGTCGGCAACAGAAATTCTGATAAATCTTTTAACACCTTTCAGATTCTATAGGCTAGAGCAATAACGTCCCTCCTGAATATTAACTAAAGTATTATTATATTTCTCTTAATTGCCAGTGCATTTTAAAATACGAATGTTAACGCAATGATTAATTTTTCAAAAGAATCACCGTCACTCTTTGCTTACTATTTATAAATTGTACAAAATTCTAAAATAACTATGGTGCATAAATTTAAACAAACTTTTCCTATTCATTACATTACTATTTTCAAGATCCCAACTTTATTTTTACGGAATCCATTGTTCATTCGCCTTCTGGCTCATTTGATGAATATTTAAGGTTGATTTTAATGGAGCCAGTCGTTACCAGATACTTTCCAACTCTTAACACTTTCCAACAAAATCAGTAAAGTGGGTTTTTTGTATTCATCACTCAAAAATATTCGGCTCAAGTCTAAAGACTTGAAAGCTTACGTTCCGAATTATCCTTAGGAAAAATGCTGTTTTTATTTAACTTTTCCGATTTTAATGTTTCTAACAGCAGGCATTGAATTAAAATTATTTTCACTTCCTAGTGGGTCGATTTTCGGATTTGTAAAGTTGTTGAAGAATCACAACTTTCCAAGACGAAACTTTCGCAGATTTTTCAAGCGAATCTTGATTATTTATTCCTAGACTGCCACATTAAAGTTCTTCCAAATGCGGTATAGAAAGTTCTCCGAAAGTTCCGAAAATCCTAGACAATAGCGCGAATAATCAATTAAATTCCAGCTGGCATTGTTTCCATCACTTCTTCTAACAAATGTCTGGAGAACGAGAAACCCAGCTACAATATCCTACTTAGGAACATACTTCCGGTAGACGCTGATTAACTTCAACAACGAAGTTAAACCATATAGACCGTATCGGCTAAAGCTATGTAAAGATGGCAAACTTGTTTACTTAGATGGTAATATTCATTATTAAAGTTGGAAGGGAGCTTCGCAACTAACAAAGTTATAATTCAGGCAGAATAAATGCACTAAATGTTAATAAAAGGCGCGCCCAGCTCGAAATTCAAATCGGATAATATGAAAGATATTGCAATAAGGATATGAGAAGCATGTTTTCGAAGTTTCCGTCGAATTCTTGAGTGCATGTTCAAACTTTTAGCATTTCCGATGAAAGAATAATAGTGAATTATTTCATAAGAGTTATCTCCGATGTTATAATTTGCGGTAACATTTAAGCCACAGAAACTTCAAGCTGGGAGAGAACGAAAAGTAGCCAATTTCGATTAATCAGATTTAAATTGTAACCAGCTTGTAGTCCTGTACCCTTCTCAGAAATTATTTAGCGAATCACCATCTGTTCTGTAACAAGCTGGAGAATTCCAGAATGGGTCAAAGGACAGTATTTCCACTTTACCATTCCTAATACCCGTGCGACTGAATCGATTTAATCAAACAGTATGGAGCAAAACAGCAGCTGGAGAACTTTAAACCAAGTAGAAAGTCTCATAAACGTCGAACTTACCTCATTTGCGCAAAATTAAAAATACTTATGAAAATTTCTACTTCTGTACCAAAACGAAAGTTACTAAAACAGCCATCCTACTTACTCACTACTTACTGGCAAATTTATTGTTAAAATGTTTCCTACCTTGACCACCAGGCCCTCAAGTTCTTTGTCGTATTTCAATGCAAAATGAAGAAAACCATTTGTATCCATCTTCGCTTCATTTTCACTTTTTATCGACGACTGTCTCTGCAGCAGTTCTGTTTGATACAATTCAGGCTGAAAGTCGAAAGTCATAAATTAAGAGCGAAAATGTATTTTCTATTCCAGAGCTATTTTCTCTTCTAAAGCTGCAGCAGTGTGAACTAACAATGCATTTTCAAGTTCGTTGAGTGTATTATTAAATATCATTTCAACTACGCCGCAACAAGAAAAATATTGTTTCAGTTAGTCTCTAGCGAATATCGAGATCTCGGTCGGATATATACCTTGAAAAATTACGTCTCAGAAAATATTTTCAGCTCTATTAAATTTGGGAGCAGCATTTCCTGTTACTTTACACTAATATATCCAATAATTCAGCTCAGTTGCAGCTGACGAAAATATCAGTTCTATAAGTCAATTTTAAGGTATTTTAATGCTTTTTATTAACGGGCTCTGAATGTTTATATAGCTAAAATAATGCAAAGAATCGAATGGAAGAATGCAGAATCTATTTGAAGGTATGAAGTCCATCGAGTATCAGTTGAATAAATGTTTCTAGAGCAATTAATTTAATTTTTAGAAATAATTTAATGGAATTCATATATTCAAGAGAAGACTAATTGTTTTCTGGAATTGTGTTCATGCATTATGGAGATGTAGGGGACAAATTCACTCACTTAATCTTTAGTTTAACGTGAAATTGTTAAGCTATTATTCATTATTACAAATTAATTTGCAAGTGATTTGCATTTTTCCTGTACATCTAGCTATTCCAGTGATCCGAATAAAATGCAAAGGATTTAAGTAATTATTTGGCGAATTGATATCATGCATATTCTCGCGGTTTTTCATGTTTAAGAGCGAATATTCGGACTGCGGAAATAAATGGGGTGTTTTCTCCAGTTACAGGTAAAATTAAAAATTATAATAATTTTGCTAGTTAGTTAAGTTCAATCCATTATACTAATAAATGTAAACACTTGTTAACAGCTGTAAGCAATTGATCGGATGTAGATTAAGCCAAATTTTCGGAATTAGTCAACTTCAAATTTAAAAGAGCAGTGACGAAAACGGTGCATTACAGTTTTTTAAAATTTAGTTTAATAGTAATAAGATAATAAACATTAACTTCGTATACACGCTTAATTTCACACTCTCAAGTCTTCTCAAAATTACATTTTTTTACTTTTAGCTTTTTACTTTCACAGTACGAAAAATCTAACTAGAACTTACTTGAATTATGCCAATTTTGGAATTGCTGTAATTTTTATCCAAACTGCAAATGCTAAATTTGATTTCCGTTCTCATGTCCAAGACATGAGAGGACTGGCGTTGAAATGTATGATGGCGTTCAGATACGATCGGTAAAGTCGTTTGCCTCAATACCTGAAAGTAAAGGAGAATCATATTTATTTCTGCAAAAACCAGGTTTTAATGTAGAAGAGTCTTCAAACAAATGTTTTTCTTCTTGCTTAGTATAAAAACTATTTTAGTTTTTCTACAATAATGTTGAATATACCGTCGATTTTTTGACCCGATACGAAGCTGTACGTGCGTATATCAGTAACCTTTAACGGTTCTGATGATGCCCAAAAGATAAATTTTCTCGTCAATAGAGAAATTTAAAATATGAAAAAGAACGGGAGCAAACATAAAGAACAGGATTAACCTAATGTAAGAAATTAATAACATCGGCACATTACTTAAAGCCGTTTTGTACTATTGGATTTGTAGACAGGCAACAAGACAACAGATGAAAGTTGGACTCATCATAAAAACATACGAAATATGCAGATAAACTGAAGAAAGCTTTAGAATAGTTATCTTTCTCTACACTTTTAAATAAAATAAACGTGGTTGAGGTGGTGCTTAGCTTTACAGCAATTAATATTCTTCGTCTCGAGTGAAGTCGATTTCGTATCAACCGATAAACATACTTTGTTTCCCTTGAGTTCAAATACATAGAAATTGATTGAAAATAATTTTGATTTGGAATTGAAAATAAATTGATATTTCTTTACGAATTTTTCAAATTTATTTAAAAACGACGAAATTGTATGAACAACTTGAAAAATGATTTAGAACATTTTTGAAAATATTATTTTCATGTATTTTACTAAACATTTTATATTAGATTGTATTCATCGCAAGATTACAATTATATTAGTACCTTGGTATTTACTATATTATTATCAAATTATCTATTATTCGTACTATTTTTTTTTCTAAAAATGCCAATAAAATTTATTGTAACTAATATTCTGTCTCATTATTTTAATTTTTTTTTCAAGAGTGATATTTACTCTATCAAATATTTAAGTGCGCCAACAAGGTGAAACTTAAACTTATTTAGAAAATTTAAAGCAAATAAGTTATGCAGTTTTGGACAGAAAATTAATTTAAAAAATTACCATTAAGTTAATCGTGTTAAATCGCTTAATACATTTTCTAGTGAGCCCAGTGACTGTATGAAATCGGCTTTAAAATAAAAATTTCCGAATTTAATTTTTTAGGGCACCCGAATCTATGTATTTGTACCTTAATCATTTTTACCAAAATACTTGAAAATAAATTTGGGTTTAATCCAGTCAAAGTATGTACTTCTGACTGGTTAATTCTATTGAATCCTTAGGCAATGATGATCTTAGATGGTGGCAATTTAAAGTGATAAATTTCCATAAAACAATGCATAAATACCAGCTGAAATTTTGCAGTGAAAACCAGGTGACCTCAAAAGGAAAAACTCACCCGTCGTGTAATGTTGACAATCCGTGTCATATGAATTTTGAATGACTGAATAACTCACGTGTTGTCGTAAATCCCGATTATTTTGTATTTTTCCGATTTTGTACCGAGATTTTAAATCGAAAGATCGATTGGCTTGGAATCGGGGCATGAATCCTCATCAACTCCAGTTTTAGAAAAGCCGAAAAAAGCAAACCGGAACGAAAATGACCCTGCAAGATACGAAGAGCAAGAAGCTTTACATTATCGGGAATTATCGTTTCAGTGAGAAACTGTTGGGAAAGGGAAACTTTGCACGGTAATGTCTTAGTTTTACGTTTCAATAAGTTTTCACGGCATTTAGAAATTGGAGCGGCCTTGGAGCTGCTGTTCGGTTTCTAATTTCACTTGTGCCAAACGAGGCCTTTGGTAAAGCTCTCATTATCGGAGTTTAATTAAAAAGGGTGAGATAAATTATAACGAGATACCGTCCTTCAAATTTTAATTAAGCAGAGGCTTACTTTGCAAAAAAACATTTTAGGCCTCTCAACAATTCCGATAAGACATGTAAATTAGTGTAAAACTAGGAGAGCACTTAATCCACAGGTTAATTTTCGCGTCCCTTATAGATGGAAAGTCTATTTAACTATTCAAAACAGGCAACTAGGGTCGTTTACCTCTTTGAATTGTTCATCTCCTAAACACATTTGAAATCTACGTGCTTTATCAGTGTGCACAAATTTAGGCAATTTGCAAATTAGTCTCCCCACTGTTGAATACATTCATGTACCTATCTCAACATTTATATAAAGAATAATTTGGTTAAAATATCGGTTCCATTGGGAGATCTGTTTACCGAAACTTTGAATCTGAAATGAATTGGATGGATATTGATATTTTAGAGTAGAGGAGGCGATGCACACGATTCTCAATGTCAAAGTGGCGGTGAAAATTATGGATGTTAACCAAATCAAGGAAGACTATATTATAAGGAATTTGTGCAGGTAATGTAACTTTCTATACATGGCTTAACTGAAATATTTGGTTTTCTTTTAAAAAATCTTTAGACATATATATCAAAGGTTTCCAAATGATCCAAAACTTTACATCTTAAAATACTAAATGCAAAACGGGTTCAGTTCAGTTTTTCAACTTGAGTATTATCAAGGTGAAATGCGAGATGCATTTTCCCCGGGAAATTTGTGAATTTGAAATCCGAAATCGAAACACTATTTAGCACAACAACGTCAGTTTATTAAAAAAAAAAGAGAAAACGGAGAAGGTAAACTTGAAGCCTCTATAATATGGAGCAGAGGATATAATTTATCGGATATTCCTCCAACCCACGAATCGATAGATAACAAAAGGGGGAAAATTCAAAATACTCCTTCGCTCAGTTTAGATTTTCGACTTCAAAGACTGAAAGGTAAAGGAGGCTTTCAATGTTCAAAGATTCCAGAGATTCATAAAAATATATACCCGTGAAACACAATGAGCCGAGTTGTATCCTAGTGAGCTTGTGGAAAATTTATAAATTAATTCAATAACCTTAAACACCCGCTTTGCTTAAAACGACTACATTTTATTTAACGATAATCTTTCAAACAACAGAAGAAGGAGCGAATTTCTTACTTCAGACAAATATTTCGATGCAGCATATTTTTGAAGAAAGCAAATCTATAGACTCAACTACCCAAGAAATGTTATAATTTGAAATGCTATATAATTTTTTGCTGGAAACGAGCTCAGCTCTGTTTTTAAATTTCCAAGAATAGGTTGAATGATTGAACAAGGTTTTTAGGTTTTGAGATGCCCAGCTTCTTAACGATAAAAAAAACGTGCAGATCAACTTTAACTTAAAAATATGCACGAAAATCTTAGATATTTTAAACTCAAAACTCAAAAAGACCTTAGTTTATTTGCCAATTGAAAGATCGGTTTCCATTTTTCAAAAAATATATTCTTACGGTTTCCATTCTTCAAAAAAATTATCACAATGCATGAAATGAACTGTTTGAAAATATCTACATTAGTGGCAGACGAATTCAATTCGGCAAACATGAAAAAAATCGATTTCAAAACATTATTCAGCTCAAAACTACCTTAATTTTCAATTTATTTTTCTTAAAAAATGTAAGAAAATGTTTGCCGATTAATTAATGGAAACGTGAACCGACATAATTTTTTTCTGGTGTCCTTTTCAAGAGTTTGTTTGAACATTGGCAAAAATACATTTTAATCGTTAAAACGCTATTGAAAGTTTTGAAAAATTCTTAAAGATATCGGAGCTGCAAATATATCTGGAAAAGGGATATATCCGCTTCTGACAAACTCTAAACATTCTGTAAAAATACTCCGAACCCGTCTTAAGCTTAAGGTTGAGTCAAAGTCAGCTTCGGATTTCTTAGCCAAATTTATAAGAAAACAATAACTTAGAAAACAGTAACTAAAGAAAATAATTCCTAAGGTACTTAAAACTTGAAAAACTCTTAAAAGAAAAAACTGGAAACCTGTTTTAAGATTGAGTCAAAACAAGCTTTCCTTTCAGTCAAATATTTTTCAGTGAAGTTTAGACGAAAACAATGAAGGGAATAAATTTCAAAAGCACTCTGAAGGCATTAGAAATTGCTCAAAGTATCAAACTGTCATCAACTCTAAATGCTTATAAACACAGAAAACATCCAAATATGATTATTTTAAGTTAATTCAATAATTAATTTTCTTTTGAAAACAAAACTTTTTATATTTTGTTTTGTTCAGCTTTTAGCCCCCGAAGTCATTTATATCACCATTGGTCATTTTTGCGAGGTTCTCGATTAAAGAAAAAGTGGTTTTTATCCTCCGTTACCTTCAGTTTGTTCTGGTATTATAAAACTAGGCCAGAACAAACTTAAGGTAGTGGAGGATAAAAATAACTTTTTCTTTAATCGAAAACCTCGCAGAAATGACTAATCTTGATATAAAAGACTTGGAAGACTGGGAACATTAATTATCTACTTCATTTAAATGTAATTGCGTCGTCGAGAGCTTTAACTAAAATTACTTCGCTTTGGTGGTTTATGGAGTAGTAAAAAATGAGGAATTGCACTCTTTGGAAACTTGTGATGCATTCGAAAATATTACGGTTCTCGATGAACATTCATGATTTTAGTTGATTCGAAATCTCCAAGCGTTATCCAATGTAATTTTCACGAGATTTTTTCCAGTATTTCTTCAAAAATTTTATAGAAATGTCTCATGAAACCATTGCGGCGGATTTAAACCCTCTCGCAACGTCCACCCACAAAGTCAATCAGCAATCAACAAGGAGCCAGAAAAATCTGCGGACAACATTAATCTAAAATTAATTATTTAACAACATTAAAAAATCTGCGGACAACGGCCGAATTAACGCTATGAATATGCACATCACTCGTACTTGCGAAACGTCAGGAATAAATTTGCGCCAGTCCGAAAAACTTATCAGGTTCAACTGAAATATTATTGATTGAAATTTTTTTCGGCGGACTCTTTCCCATTAATATTTTCGCAATTAGAGTTTCCAACAAAGGTTAAATTTTCTTTATTCAAAGCATCCACTTTTAATTAGCTTATTCACTGCAATCCTTCCAAATAATAACAGTAATTTAAACATTTGTGTAAAATTTACTTGTTAACAGTTTTTCTGTCTTAAAGCTACGCAAAAGAGGCTTATAAAAATTGGATTATTAATCTTGTGGTACTTTAAGGGATTCTAAAGGTGAATTTTTCTTATTTTTGAGCCTTTCTTTTTATATTACAGAGAGGCGAAAATTATGGCCAAACTGAACCATCCATGTATTTGTGCACTGTATCAAACCATGCAGCGATCAGATAATGTGTACTATTTGGTAACTGAGTTAGCTTCAGGCGGTGATTTGTGCACTTTCGTCAAAGAACAGCGAGGTGGCCGTCTGGAGGAACGCCCAACTCGAATATACGCCCGCCAATTTGTGTCGGCTTTAGCTCACATGCATCAATTAGGGGTAAGTAACCCCTTTGCAAAAAATACTCAACATAATTGCGTGCAGAATGTATTAAGGCAAAAAGTGGGCACTGGCTGGAAAATTGCTGTTTTCCGGGTTGGACTTTGTTGAATTAGTTATCCAGCCAAAGGCACTCTGGGAGGATTGTAAAAGAACCGCAATTGTTCGAACCTTTTTTCGGCCTTAAACAGCGCTTTAATTGGACTCTCTCATACATTCTCCGGAAGAACATGCATACAGAAGTAACGACGAAAAAACCGTAAAAAGTTGATATTTTAGTTTAAATATTCAAGGAGGGATCAGAGCGAGCGACAGGGCGATTTGGAAAAAACTGTTACAGTAAATTAATTTTTCCGCAATATATTTGATTTAATATAGGCTTTGACGGCAACATGATACATGCATCATCAGTTATGACCCTCAGGCAATTCGATTCGCGGCAAAAGCAAACTAATTAAATTAAACATAATGAAGATGGGGTGTTCATAAATTAAGCGGGGTGATTTGAAATTTGCGCTGGTTATAGAGCATTGAAGTTAAAAAACCACCAAAAAGGAAGTTTACAGGTGCTAGCTATAAAATACGTATTACATTATTACCAGTTAGTTAAAAAATACACTTTTCAACTCTCGAAAAAGTAAACGCATTTTTACATATCAATTTGTAAAAAACTGTATACTTACTAAACTTGTTTATCAAGAATTGCTTAATTCTCCTTGAAAAAGTGATGCTAACATAAGTTTCAGCAAAAGAATATCCGAAATTGACACCGGAAGTACTGAATGAAAGAAAATGTCAAAATTCAAGTTCAAATGGCGGCATTCTTGATTATTTAATAAATTGCTATTATTAGAGCATTTATGTATAAATTCAATTTTATGCATAACAGTTTTCTAGCGTTTAGCTTCCGATAAGTCATTTGAAACAACTTGCCTGAATTCTTATGGATCTAGGAATTCAGATTGATAAAAAATTTAAATTTGGTTTTTTCAAAAGTTAAACAAATTGGTGATAAAACCAATAAATCTAGATAACTTCTAATTTGAAAAATTGATTTTTTGTGCTGATTTGGGGCTTGTATTGACTTGGACCACGATTTCGAAAATATAAAAAGCATATGCAACTTTTAAAGTGAGTATAAAATCGCAGTACCAAAACCATAATTTTTTTTCGGTGACAAGCAAATTTCGAATTTTAGCCCGCTTCAAAGCAGGAAAGAAAAAAAATTAAAACACAAAATACAAAACGATTTAAGTACGTAAAATGACTTAGCTATTAATTGCTGTAACTTTTTCTTCTTTTGTTAACACGTATTTGTTCTGGATAATTCAGTTATTTGTGTGCATGCTCAATATCTTTCATTGCCTGTTACTTTCAACTTCATCTTTATACGACGTTTATACATTTTCAATCAAACTGTAGGCCTTGCTCGGTTTAGGAGAAATGGACGCAGAAAAACATAGTTTTGATTTCCTAAACTTCGATATGATTTTAAGGAAACTTCATTTATAAATCCAACAGTAAAGTTTAGAACGTCCAATTCTAACTCTCGAAAGTACACATGCCAAGCTAAAAAACAGCAAATTCAAATGCAATTCTCCTCTACATGCATATTCAGCAAATTCTTCTTGAAAGTTCTGTATTATTCAGTTGGAAACATAGTTCCTTAATTGATTGCCTTTTTTCGGAATAGTGCCATCAAATTTGCATTTCTCCATTCCAAAGCTCCATCTTGATGTTATGCTGAAGAATTAATCTACAGCTAGTATAAAGTAATCAAATCTCGTTTAATGCAATTGCGATGTATGCGCATAATTTAACTGCACGAGACACACATGTTTTCATTTGGAACAGCTGCGTGCTGGTTCATGCGGGACATTTAGCCAAAGTACTTGCTATTCCAACGGCGTCTTGAAATATTGTATCAAATAAAAATGTGGCTTATTTTCCATTGCAATTTGCATATTTACCAAACTAACTGTTGCACGAACGCATTTCCTTGAGTAGATTAGCATAATTTTCCAACAGTATAATAGCTCTTTATGTAACCGGTTTGTGAGGATTTGAGGCCTTTCTCAATATGATTTGTGTGTGGGATTTGCTTCTGGACACTTCAGCTTTATATTATATAAGGATATGAAATTATTTTTCCTTTTCATTATTTGATATCACTATTCATGTCTGTGAATAGGAACCTTTTCCAAAAGTTTTCTTCATACTTTTTAATGCTGTGCTATCTACAATCGTTAACAATCCTGCCAGGCATTCGTTATAAAACGATTCCTTTTACATACTTCCAGAAATGTTTGACCCCTGCTGCGACAAAAAAGACCTCTAGAGGACTACTTTCGAAATAAATTGTATTTGGATGCCACAATCATGAATTATCGAATAAATCACTTTGGAGCAAATGCGTTCATGTTTTTTTTGCTTTACCTCATGTCTGAAGGACTTTTTTCCGAAAGTTTGCAGTCGGGCGAGCTTTATGTTTAGTGATAGATATAAACGGCTTTAGTCGAGTGAATAAAGCGTCTTATATCTATCACTTACAAACCGACAAAGTTCCCGAAAACGGAGCGATTTTTCTATTTGGATGCTCGATGCGCTCAATTGCTTCGATATATGTTTTCTTTAAAGAATGATAAATTATGCAATATTTTTGATACATAACAGTAAGGGAAAATCGAGTTTTGTAGGTAAAAATATTTCCAGAGTTTTTTTTCAGGAATCGCATAAGAATGTATAAAATAATTATCTTGTCAAGAAATCTCAAACGAAACAAGTATAGGGAAATCGTTCGAAAATTGAGCTACTTTCTGTTTTTGTCAGTTGTGTGGATACAATCTGCTGGTCATAGTTCACACATTTATTTAAAAAAATATGGGAAAGAATTGGAATGTCCCATGTTGAGTGGAATTTCATTTATAAAAAATTCATTCTTAAGGAACCTGACATGAAATTAAGCAAATGTAGCATTTTTTGAGCCAAAGAGACCAGTTTTCCATCTTTAACATTCCTCTCTTGTAGCTATAAAATAATAAGTCCATCTCAACCAAATCACAATTTTTATTCTTTTGTTCACTGTTTTCAAAAGATTTTTGTTCGGTATTCAAAAAATGTCTGCCTTTGAGGAGACAAAGAATTCCACACGTTTTTTATACCAAATTAATAATGCGT
>NW_026017110.1:23141503-23153221 GCF_020466585.1 Dendroctonus ponderosae
AAAGTGACTGATGTCAAATATATTCTGAAATTTAATTTTTAATATTTAATTCGAGAAATAATCTCACTAAATACCACTCGAGCTTTAAAATTAACATATAATTTTTCACGATTGCATGTTTTCCTTGCAAATTTCACTCGTCTTTCGGACTCATGAAATTATGGAAAACATGCAATCGTGAAAAATTATCGGTAATTTCAAAGCACTCGTGGTATTACCCCCGAAAATTCTGTCTTTTATCACCACTTAAACACACAACAAAATATTAGTAATATTTATTTTCATATACATTTAAACAATCACAGCGTTATATTACATTGCATTTATAATACATTATTTTTATCTCCGCATATGAAACAGAAGAAAATTATAAGAAATATTTTTTTAAACGATTTTCAAAATATGAAAGGTGTATGATTACCTTGATTGAATGATAATGATTTGGTTAAGATTGCTGGATTACTTTACTATTACTACCGCCTCAATCACATCGCAGTTATTTATATGTTTCCTGTTGCAAAACCAGCAAAGTTAATTTATTCCACATTTTCCACATTATTAGGTCGTGCATCGAGACCTTAAAATGGAGAATGTAATGTTGAATTCCGCTCGAACGCAAATAAAAATTGTGGATTTCGGTTTGAGTAATTTCTACAGTCCCGAAGAGCTTTTGAAAACCCATTGTGGATCTCCAGAGTACGCTGCCCCTGAATTATTTATCACTGGAATGAAGTATGGTTCAGAGGTAGATTTGTGGAGTTTGGGAATTATTCTCTATGGCATGGTACGTACAAAACCCGAATTACTCAAGGCTAAACATGCGCTTTCATATGTGCGATTAAGGAATTTTATGATGTGAATAGTGTCATGCGTTTGCAGGTTCTTGGGTATTTGCCATTTGTTAGTGACCGGAACGAGCAACTGAGCTCTCAAGATCGTCGCAAACGGCTGGTTTTACAAATCAACAAAGGCCTCCGCAGCTCGCATATAAAAGATTTGTCATTATTCTCTCCGGATTTTAGAAATATGGTTTGTCGAATGCTGATTCCGGACGTTACCAAGCGAATATCCATCAAGGATGTGATGGTGCATCCTTTTGTTACCGATAAAGGCAGCAAACTCATTAGGTTGGTTTTGCTGTTGATATTTTACCTTTGCACTATCTGAGGCCCGTAGAACGAGTCCAATGAAAAAACTGGATATCAAACACCAGGCAAGAATAATTGAAGATATTTGCGACTTGGTCCATCTGCCAACACATGAGGTGGTTCGAAAAGTAAAAGAGGAACCGTTTAGCAGAATTGGTGGAATGTACAATATTTTAGCACGTGCAATGGCATTGAGCAAGTGAGTGGCTTTGGATGCTTTATTCACATTTTTCAACTGAATTCTTTCTAGACTGAGTGGCGATGGAATCAGTAAACTCCAGCCAGGGCCGGAAACAGGTACAGGTCTTCCACAGAATTCCCCCGTAAAAAGACCAGACAACTTGAGAAGCATCGCATCAAAGCCTCTTAGTGGGAGGGACACGCCGACGATTACAGGTTAATATCTATAGTGAATATTTTTGATAGAAACATCTGTCTTTAGTGCAGGATAGAAAAGTGTATTCTCGGTCAAATAACAAACCGCCGATGAGCGCACAAGGTCCTTTCAAGATCCAGGCAGAATTTAGACAAGCTGGAACACCTACTACCGCAATGAGACCCAGAACTGTTCAGCTGAACCTACTGGAAAAGAAGAACAACTACAAGGACATTAAAACCGCTTTCCTCGCAAGAAAAACCAATTCAGGTAAGTAATTCAGTAGGAAGTTTTTTGGGGTTGATTCACTTGATTCTTGATAGCTGGCCTAACACCAAAAAGCTTCAGGCCTTCTGTTTCTGTTTCCTCCCCCACTGCTGTGAAATTTCCCAGCGCTTTAAACACAACAGCGTCTAAAGAAGTTGTTCGAAGGCTCTATCCGGGCCCTGATGAACAAATCGAACCCAACAGAGAGGCTAAGAATGTAAAACCGACAAATTCGTAAGTAATATTGAATGGTCAGCAACAGAAATGTCGAAACTCGTAAACATTTATCGGACTTTTTATTCGAAAAACACAGCGACAAGGTGTTTGGAGTTGTGTAGGGTCAGTGACATAAAACGATCCAAAACATGAACTTTGCCCTTTAAGTCGAGACCGATAAATTGTAGAGTAGAAGTTTTAGTTCGCAACAGGTTTTAGGGCAATTATGGGCTATTTTGATGAAATGTTCCGGGAGTCGAGGAATGAGTCGATGAGCGGAAAGTCGTGTTTTCATATGCCGATAAAATCAAATGTCTAGCTGAATTTTTTTGATTCTAGTTAAAAATGTAGCCAACAAACTTGATGAACAAGACTTGATCTGTCTTACTTTAAAAAAATGTCGTCGACTAGTTATATACGGACTATTTTGTCAAGTATTTGATAAGGACATTTTTAGGGTATTTTTTATTGTCTCTACATTTTCCAAATAATTTACATACTTTTTAATATATTATACTCATCTTTTACACACAAATCAAGAAAGGAACGCAGTTTTTCTTGATTTGGAAGGATATGGAATCAGGAAGTGTTTATCACACACTAGAAAATGTTCCTAAAATAAATGTTGAAATTCTGGGAGTACTTAAAAATATACAAATTGTGAAAGCTTTTGTGAAATTTTTAGAAAAACGATAGGAAATCATCGCTCAGAATCCATGGTTAAATAAGGATCCTTAAGGATGCCTTAAACAAGTTGATAAAAAGGCAATTTGTAAAAATAGCATAAATACAAGAATAACAGATCAAAGAATAATTTTCCACAACCAATATTATACAAAAAAGTTTGTCYTRCRTGCTCGTRCWTKRAARSTTACCCAGATTTATTCTTACATTAAACGAAATTATTACAATTCGAGAGCACTTAACTTGCACTAAATAACGAGAAATGAATCAAAATCTACTCCAGATCAGAAATGAAAGAAATTAGATTAATTTTAGCACACGTTCAGAATGCTATGTTAGAATACGAAAATTGGGCCAATGACTTTTTCAAAGATTAATTTATTGTTCATTAAGAAACTCTCGATCAGTTTAGCTACTTTTAAGACTTTAAGATTTTAAAGCGCAGCCTTTCTAAGACACGCTTGAAAATAATATTTTATTTTAATTTACTCTTTGCACGTCTCACCTCAATTATGATCAAAATTTTTTTTTAAACATTTTGTTTTTATACAATTCTTTTTGGTGTTTTCGCATTTTCAAAACTTTACGAAGACGTATACGGTTTTCGTATGTTAAGAAGCATAGAAAAACCTTTGCATTTTCGCTTCGTGACAAAAGTACTTAAGCGAGTTCAGTTGCAAACTCATAAAACTAATCCAGTAATAGTTGAAGAAATAAATTCACCTTTAATACGCAATTTTCCGCAGTCAAACATCATTTTCTCCCAACCGAATACTTAGAGCAATTTGCAGAGAGCATATTTGGCTTGACAGAGATTCAATTTAAGTTTTTTTTTTGTTAAGCCAACAGCAATTTAAAAAATTATCCCATCGATAATTTAATTTTAAACAGCTTGAGGAATAGATTCGACTGGAATACTGATGAGATTGTCATTGGCATATTTATTTTTTCGATTCAATATAGTCAGAAAACGATTTTGATCCCTAATTTAAATGCAAAGGAGACCAGGAACTTTTGATTTGGAAGCGATAAGTAGTTCAATCATTTTTTTATTTGAAACTACTATTTTAAAAGTCATGAAGGAAATTTGTCAATAAATGACTGCAATATTTGAATAGTTTTGTAGAACTTGAGGTTATTTATATCTCACTCAAGTTTATGCGGGTAATGAACCATAAAAGTTTTTATGCTCCTTCCAACACCATTGAAATTAGGTTTTTTTATTGCGGCATAAAACTCACCATTTAGGGCTACGTACAAAATAAAGTAAATAAAAAACGGGATTTCACGCACAGTCTGCCGCTGATATTAAACTGGAGAAAAACAAATGAAAATACTATTACTCATGATTTGGTTTGCAATCGAGCTCGATTTGCATGCTTCATATGTTCGAATGGATTATTAAATCTATCGCCAGCATTAAAACAAATGGATACATTATTATATAATCCATTGCACCGATTGGAATTAGTTATTTATTAACGGATTAATAGTTCCCATAGTCGACACCATCTGAATATTCAAATTTCGCTGTAAAATTGAATATTCCCCGATGTAAATCAGTTTACATTTAGGCAAATTTAAATGGCTCCCAGCATTATTTACTGGAAAGTTCAATTTAAAAATCGGAACTGAGTTTTATAATGTAAATTACATGTGTAACTGACAAGTGTATCAGCAGGTTTTGGTCTATACGTGCTTATAATGAGTACTTTGATGTGTTTCTGTTTGTGAACTAATTAGTTTTAGTTATATTGTATTATTTGCCATTTACTAGAGGAGGTGATAGTTTGAACCCTAGAGCCCAATCAGAGAAACTTTCCAACAATAGACCCACCACAACGAATGGAGGCTTTATTAGAAGAAGCTTGGCTGTAACTCAAAGTGATCCTAAAGCCACTACGAATAGGCCACAAACAACGTCCAAAGAGTACAAAGTAAGACCAGTGTGGTCGAAACTTTGGAGACATTTTAAAATAAATTGTTCTTGCAATTTAAGGCCTTGGCCAGATTATTAAAGATGGCTCGACCAGCCACTTCAGGACAACCAAGAGAAAAGCCCACCATGGCCTATGGGGATATGGCGCAACGAAATCAGACAATTTACCAAAAAGCGAAAAAACCTACCATGTACGATCCGATTGCCAGATCCATAGCCGGTTACGTTTGTAACAACGTGCCTAACAAATTGCCCACACTGGGCAATTTTAAGAAGTAAAGATATAAATAATAAATAAAAAAATACCTTGTATTTTACGGCACTGTAGACTTAAACAGACGAAATTAAATAAATGAATTAGCAAGTTTTATGCGGCTTTTTGCGCCATTAACTGAATGTGCGCCATCAAAATAAAAACCAACCACAATATTTTATAGTGTTTGCCAGTCGCAAAGACTAAACACTATAAAATTTCTCCATGGAAGTTGTACTATAAACGCGCAAAATTATTTGCTGTTTTATAAAAACGTTTCGTCATGAAAAGATTTGCTTGTCGAGAAAAAAGTGGCGAAAAGGTTATTGCCTACGCAACTTCAAAACATGTGTTTTCCGCAAGAATATTTCGTACCTCCATTTCTTATTGGAGAGGAAAACGTGATCTGAAAATGTCTGGCTGGAATCACTTTCATAATGCAAAACGAAATTTTCATTTTCGAATTTTTCCTTTATTTGAAAGTTAGTATTTTTGTACAAATTATCTTAAAAATGTAATTTGTATTCTCTCATTTTTACTTATGAGCCAAGCTTGAGGAGATTCGAAAATGTTTTAATATTTCTTTCTCAAGAGGAAAATGTCACGGTAAATTTACAAAGTTTAAAGGGCGCATTAAGTGGATGATAATTTTCCTTATTTTTATTTCGAATTAGTTTTTTTTCCATGATGATTTACATATGCATCCTTCAATTTACCACTTTATTGTATCAGTTGTGCGGTTGTA
The DNA here is from genome assembly GCF_020466585.1 of Dendroctonus ponderosae. Classification (NCBI taxonomy): domain Eukaryota; kingdom Metazoa; phylum Arthropoda; class Insecta; order Coleoptera; family Curculionidae; genus Dendroctonus; species Dendroctonus ponderosae. The sequence continues at coordinate 23,147,132 of NW_026017110.1, forward strand.
CAAACAGTTTCCACAAAAAAATGTTAACAAATCACTTTTTGATGCTTTTTGCCAATACAATAAGGAAGTACTTGAAATAACTTTGATAATTAATGCGAGCGCCTTAACTGAGTATTAAAAGTTAAGAGTATTAATTTACTGTCTAGACTAACAAAATCGCAAAAAATGTTGAATTAAACTTAATAAACTCTGTTTGAGATTTAATGTTATATTCGTCCTTTGGATTCGCTTATAACAGTCATTAAGTTTTACCCAACCTTAATTTACCAATTACAAAACTTTGTACCCAATTGTTTAATTTAACTGTTTTTCCACTACAAGCTCCTTTACGACAATTGTACGTGCTTTTAAAATCACTGATACGTGAAAATTATTCTATAAAATAAATGTTTTGTTGCAAAAAAAAAACGTCTGTCTGCTCAGTTGAGTTCTTTTCATGGATAAATAATAACCAATATCAAATAAATAATTTTCGAAGAAATATTCAGTTGAATCTATCGAAAGAATTATCACCGTCAAGGAGAAAAATCATCTTTCTCAACAAAGAAAAAATGGATAATTTAGTCCGCTTAGGAGCTAATGCATCAAGTTCCATTTTTGTACAAAATACTTAGCCAAAAAAATACCGTGTTTATCGCAAATAAGTAAATAACGGAACGAGCTAAGTAAATAACAGAACAACCGATCATTATGGCCCAAATTGAGCAGTTCTGATGTTTAACCGGCGATTTCTGCTCTACAATGGAATCAAAATTTCTATATTTACATTTGAGGAGCTGAGTAGATCTAAACCTAGTATTTATTATGGAGCTCAAAAAGGGCACATGTAAAAATGGAATTTTACGCAAAACTATTTAACTCTCTTGAAATTTGTATTTTATCAAAATTCAGATCGCTCGAAATGTCTCAAGTTCTCTCGCATTTCCGTTCCAGGAAAGCGGAGAATCCAAGGCGCTGATAAATACATATACACTCAATGATTCTCAAAATAACCAAAAATTAGTAGATACTTTGACCTGTTTGTAAAGTGTTGAAAAAAACTCAATATTTTTGAAACCCTAAAAATACAAGTTATGCATTGAGCTAACCTGTAAAAAATACACCGGCGTAAAGTTGATTTTTGTACAAAAACAAATGAAATGTTGCTATTTTTTAGAAAAGTGGTTAGTTTACAAAAACACGTTAAATCTCCACACAGAATTCATCAAAAATTTGATCACATTTTGAGTCTTCAACCGGCCATATTATTTATTACTCTGTTACACTCAAACAGTTGCTTGAGTTCAGCTCGAAAAACATACAAAATCGTTAAAAAGCTGCATTCTGCTTCCAAAAAGCTGAAATCTCTCAAAACGCCTTCAATTCCATACCATTTTCACGGTAAAGAAGCTTCTAACGCTCGTGTTCATTGCGCGTAGAAAACCCAAAAACAATGCAAATAGAGATTGTGTTTTCAAGAGTCTGAATTTGGAGAAACAAATTGATCGTGACTTGACGAAAAAAGCACAGATAAGAGTGCATTTTTATTTTGCAACTATTATAAAATAGACGCCGATTTGTACAAAAAAAATGGCAAAGAAAAGACGTGAAACCCTAGAAAGTTTTCCGGCAACCTAATGTTTCAATTGAATGCGATTTTTAATGCGGGATTAGCCATTCACTGGGGAAGCTATTAAAGGTTTCATTCTCAGCTCGAAATCGAAACCCTAAACAGGCCGCCATTATAACCGTGACTACAAAGTCCCGAATTGTTTAATAATTTTCAGGAGGCCGATGAACAAGGCCAAATTATTAATCGGCTAGTTGTCAAAGGGAGTCGAGATTTGGCTCGGGTTTAATGTTGCGGTTTGCGGTCACACTCCGATGCCGGAGGGCCCCATAGAAAATTTCGTTTTGTTCATTATTAACATGCTATAAACGAGCGAATCACTTCTTTACCGCCAGTTCTATGTGTTTCCACATTGTTGGTGGTTTACCTACGGATTGAGGTTAAAGCTATCCATTTTAGAAACTGCTAATTATAAGGCACCTCATATTGCTGGAAAATGCTAGGAATTCTATCTGAAGACCTACAGATATGGTAGGAAATGCCCTTCACTGATCTGTATAAAACAACAGAGCGTTTGCTAACCTAAATAAAAAAAACAGGGCGGCATAATTAAGTTATTAAGGAAAATAAAAAGTGCAACTGCATTCACTCATACATTCTTTTATTAAATTAACTGGATGTGGTAAAAGAAAACGTCTTTTTACACCAACCGAGCACGTAAATTACATAATAAAGCAGAGGAAAAGAACGAAATTCCGCGTCATGTACTGCATCCGACGGAAACTGTACCTCAAAGAGTTTTAATTTGGATCCGTCAACTTTGCAAACAGAATGCTTCTATATTTACTCTCATAGAAACAACGCATGCATGTGTTTTGTCTATTTTTCAGGCAGGAAATGAAACTTTGTAGTTACATTATTTGTTTCAGTTGCATTTCGACTCTTAAGTCAAATTGGGTTGCTACTCATATAATACAATCTGAATAAAGAGCTATATGTCAAGTTAAAAGCAGTAAAAAGCAACTACTTTATTTGCGTATTTTGTTTTAATGAGTCAAAAAGTCAAAAAGAATGAAAAGTTTGGTCTACATGACGTTGTGGCTACGCACTTAATGGTTTAGGAAAATGAGAAACTCAATTATAGTATTAAGGGAAAAAACGCCCGAACCTAAACATTTTATCCTTTAACTTTTAAAGAAATATAAACAAAACAAGGCTGCTATTTAGGCTTTAGGTAGATACATCAATCACACGCCAGTATATGTAAGTAATGTGTCCCATGCCATTTTTCTGCAGATGACGAGAAAATTAAGTTGAACATTTTAGCCGCTGTTGAAAATATCTGAATAATCTGCAAATGAACAGCCAAATTCCAGCAAGATTTATATATTGATTCTTTTCTAAATCATATAAACATAATACTACACTGGTACTTCATAATATGATGCTTTCGTTCCATAGAATTTTTGACGCTGTTTAATTGATTTAAGATGTTATATTTTCATGCTCATGTTCCATATAAAATATATTATTTAAACTAAGACTTCATTATTTATTAATTAAATTAATAAGTAATTAACTTGAAGGATAAAAAGGTTTAAACAAGAACACAATTTTGAATGTGAGGATAATTTCTGATTTAAAAAAAATAATTTGATAAACTTTTGACAAAATTTGTAAAACCGCGTATTCCCTGCTTATAGTACCTACATGCTTTAGAAAAAATAAATTTAGACAGTTTGCATACATTTGTTAAACCGAAAAACGATCTTTTTTATCTATCATATCTAATCATTCGGAAAAAGTAGAGTTTTTCGGGCTTGTAGGTCGCTGTGGAAAAATGTATTCTTGACGTTAAAGGCCTGAAAAAGTCACCGGTTTCTAGCAATTAAAAGCGTATTCTTTCATTCTTTCTGGCTGGTCTGACTGGCTGCTAAATCTTATAGTATTTTGTTAACAATCGTGATGTTAATTTTTTTCTAGAATTAGAGATTAAGACTTAATCTATTAAGACTAGAGAATAATAATATCTAATAAACATTTTATGAAACGTTATAAATTTTAAAATCTACATAAAATTCCATATCATTCTTCGAATGTGTGCTTTCTTATGTATGAAAAGCGGGTCATAAAATAAAGGAGGAGAACTGCAAAATAAAAGCATTCGGAAAGATAGTAATTTTGTTTTTAATATGCTGCGCTATTCCATGAGGTTCATATTATAATTACGAAAATAATTATGTGTTGCTACATGATATTCTGCAAGCAGAAAATTACTAAATTAAATCTTAAAAGAGCAGAAACGAATCAACTACTTATTCCCTTGTTGTTTGGAAAAAACGGTTCAATACGTTAACAATACTCAAGGGGTTGAGTGTAAAGTTTCTGAAAGACCGTCACTATATGGCATAAAAGAAACATTTTATGAAATTGCCAATAATTGGAGAATCGCCGAGTATTTTGACAGAATCCCAACAATATTTATGGTGAGTTGCATATGTTATTAAAATCATTTCTGAAGAAACGCTTTTTCAATTTAAAACTTATGTTTTTTCGCATTAAAATTCGCAAAGAATGATCTAATTTCCATGAGACTGACTAGTGATTTGGTATCTATTCAGACAATAACTTATAGGACCGTTTTAAAAAATGTCATTTTTTTCCTCTAAATTGTAAAAAATTACGAATCCAATTGCTCAGACGGATATTAGCACAAACAAAAAGGCATAATTTAATGTCCAATTACAGGGAATGCAGACTTATATTATAGTGTGTATGATCGGGGTTTTCGGTGTGTATGACGGATTTTCTTCAGTGTTGTAACACCCGCTTCCTTCTTCTACAATAATTTAATGGTTTTCTATCAGAACTTTGACATAAAACCCTCAAGAACAATTAAGGATGAAGATGAGAAATAAAACTTTCGCCAGTTTAAGCCGAATAACTTTTTAGGTTTTTTGAAAAAACCTAAATTCAGGCGCTCTTAGTAGTGATATATTTTTAAATCTTTTTATCCATTGCAAATGTAAGGCAATTGATACATATTTCAGCATATATTCAGAAGATAAAACCTTTGAAACGAATTTACATTTTAACAGTTCTTCTCACATTTTCCTTACATTATTATCTGTTTCCATCATTTGAAACTCAAATAACTTCATATGTTTTTAACGCACTATATGCTAATAAAACACCCCCAAAATTATGACTGATCACATGTTTACCCAAATCCCTATTCTCATAAAGCTCCTGCAAATATAACTTTACTATGCAGGTTAACTACAAAACTTTTTATAATATACAATATAACTTTTTCCAGTTTTCCGGCATATTTTTAACAGACCTTCGCCATACAATACATATAAGGGAAAGTTGTAAAATGAATTTAATACATATTTCAATTCACACGTAACCTACGCTGAATTTTTCTGATGTACCAACATGTAAGCTGAATTCTTACAGTTGTAAAACGAATAATTTACAAACTAGACCTTGTAAATGCGCGTCAGAGTTTTTTTGCAGAGCAGTTTTCCAGTTGATTTGCATTAAGAAATGTGATTGTTTAATTTAAGAAAAATGCATAAAATACGAAAAAGCAAATAAGAAGAGAACGGATCAAAATCATTAGAATTAGGAAAGTGCTTGCTAGTAAAAATTAGACAGTAGGTCTATATATAATCAAAGCTGAAAATAAATCTTTAAAATTCACTCCTGAAAAATAAGAAGAATTAAGGGATTATTTCGCCTGCTTCTTAGCTTTAGTAAAAAACACAGAAAAATGTAAGGAAATAAATGCCTATATATTTTGCTGCCACCGGGACATGTGAAAACGAACTTTTGCGGTTCTCGAGTGTTATTCCTCTCATGAGTTATGTGACGCTCAAACCTCTAAACTGCCCGGACTATCATAATTTAAGCTAACTTGCATTTTGTAACTTATATATACTTGCTAAACGCATAATTAAGTTAGTCAGAGTAGTCAGAGTAATCCGAGAAATCAGAGCTAAAGGAAATATTGTATCTGTGAAAATAAAGTTTTTAAAAAGGAAAATTCAAAAGTCCAAAATATAACTGGCGCAGTCGTGCGGATTTGCGGGAATCAATACATATCGAATGTACTGATTTTTTCGTCGAATTAACCGAAAACGAACCCTTGGTGAAAGTTGAACAATATCGCGGACGCAGAGTGAGTTTTCTGGAAATCGAAAAAGCTCCAATCCATTGGGGAGCTGTTGTTGCCTTGCTGTTCATCGATCATCGGAAAATAGAACCCAAATTGTCTATTTTCGCGAGATAGCTGTTGACTGGTTCAGACACCCATCGTTGGATCTTCAAGAACGTCTTATAGAAAGGACATGGCCCGGATTTTCCTAGTAGTTATGTAAGTGCAATTTTCAATAATTGTTAATGTCTGTTGAAGACCTTTTAAACTCCTTGACTGAGTTATCGATAAACCCTTTAACCGACTCTGACTCCACTTCCATTCCTAGTGAAGTGTCAACAAATAAGAATTTGAATAACTCTGTTGATAAAATGGCTTT
>NW_026017110.1:23154188-23189246 GCF_020466585.1 Dendroctonus ponderosae
CCAAAAACTCACCAGTTTCGTCCAATTGGCACGAAAGCCCGACTTCTTTTAATAAGCACAAATATGTCAATATTCAGCTACAATTTTGTCATTTTTTCGTCTGTTGCTTCTACAAATTGTCCCAACTAACTCGAAAATCTTATCTAATATCGTACGACTATGCTAAATCCATAAGCGCTCAAAGTGAAATTAGATACACTGTATGCTAATTTTATGCATTATGGAAACTGAAGTTGTGAGCGATTCAGCAGGCTGCATTTTAGCATGTTGAGTGCGCGTAAAATCCACAATTCGCTACACCAGTAGAAATATTTTTATCGCTAGATTTTACACCAGAAAAACCGTATTTCAAATATGATTGGTACCATAAATCTCCGCAAATCGCAAATCTTTTGTTGACTCACAAGATGGATGTGGGGGCAATGCGGCCGAATTGAGTTTGACAAATTTTTTGATTTTATTTAATCCACTCGGTCTTTCGGATAGGAAAAAAATTCATGAAATAAACTGCTCAACGAAATGAACGTTACACACCCAAATTTGCCCGAACTTTGGAAGTGAATGAATTCTGCTTTTGCTTCATTTGCTTTTTGGTTGTCCATGTTTTGGTAAAAATTAAGTATCACAGACAAATTTTCCATAGTGCCGCAAATGAAAAAATGAGGAATTCCGGAGTTATATTCTTGTGTTACTAGTTGGACACAAATTAGTTTTTTGGATCTCAACACCAAAAGTTTCTATACAAACCAAACAGCTTGCTTTCTTTTGTTTACTTTGTGGTCTCAAAAAATCAACTTTTCGGTCTTGCAGCGATGACGTTTCTGCTTTTGGTCAGATTTTCACGATATTGAGTTCACGTTGAAGCTAAAACTGCATAGAGAATGTTCCATATACAGATCTACCCAAAAAATCTGAATTTTCCCCGAAGTCTGTGATTCTGGAGGATTTTTAAACTGGAATGAAGCTTACTTTCAAATATTTCGTTCATTCATGCAACCCGATATTGATTTTTCTGCTGAACTCCATTGTGAAGTTTTAGATGCAACATGAGCCTTAGATTTTGCTAACCAGTTCAGTTCAAACGACTACAATTATCACACTAATATCAAAAAGTTTTTGAAAAACATCTTCGAGATATTAGGGTTATTTTAATTCCTGTCGTGTTGAAATGCAAAAAACCCGCTTATTGGCCAGCTGAGAGCAAGGGGAACTTTCACCAATTTTGCGTTGTTTCATTTGACACCCTGTAGAAAATTTGTTTGAAACACTATATATTTTTTAAAACCCCGCACTAACCGGATAAGAACTGCACTAAATAGCGCTTCCAACAGAAATAGAATCGCTCACAGTAAAAAGAATTTACCCAATTCCAAAGTTCGTCAAAATTTGTCAGGGTAACGTTGATTTTGTTGAGCAGTAGATCAGTTCGTTTCAAATTGTTTTCTTTTTTCAGTTTATTATATATCAGAAAAATTATAAAACTGACTTACTTTTTTAGTTACGATCTCCTTGATTTCTTGAACATAATTTATTTTGGACTCCTGAGCAGCCAAGTCGGGCATTGAGTTGCTGATCTGAATGGCACCCTGAAGAGGAGCTTCTTCCTCTTCTCCAGAATTGCTCAGTTTTGGTGTTGGGGGTCCAGAACGGCTACAGGCCCGTTCTCTCAGCCATTTCCAAGTGAGCGCCGCATGTTGGCTGAGGGAAGCTATAACAACTAATTAAGATGTAAATGAACGAAATAAATTAAAACCAGCAGCACTTCAGAGCACAACACCAGACAAATCAATTTCAATTTAATTGCAAGCCAAGTTTCCCTGAGAACCAAGAAGTGGCCCAGTAAAAAAGGTGAAAAAAATGAATTCAAATGAAATACAGAAATTCGCTGAAATATTCAAAAATATATGAATTTTATTAATAAATTGAAAACTTTTTAACAACCTACATTAAATGCTGTCTTTTACGTGCACACTTATTTGGGAAACGGTGCCAAACTCAAGTTAAGAAGAATCAAGTCGATTAAATTATATACGAATTATTTTTGACTTGAAAGTCTCCACAATGTAAAATACCTATTTCATTAATTTATTTTATTAGTTGCTCCTGAAATTGATGCAAGTGGAAATATATTAATCAGTACGAAATAAGCAGAAGATCGTAATTTAAAAAAAAACTAAAGTTTAAAGATTTTTCAGTCAAAGGCGATAAAATACGTTTTGAAGCAATGCTAATTGAAACTGACACAAAATTAAAATTGAAACAATATACAAGCATAAACAAACTTTCTATTTAAAATGAGAGGCGTACTAACGCAAAAGCAAACCGTATTTACTTACATTAATAATTTTTGGGATAGAATCTGTTTCAGTGCATTATCATTACAATTTAGTATTTATGTGTTGCATCGTTAATCATTTGGCATACTGTTAATTTTTATATTAATTAGCTGCAACCTTCTTCTATTTAATTGAATGCTGAATGCACTTTTAAGGTTTTGCACCAGTTATGTTTCCTTAATTATTTTCGTTTGCGGTCTTACTTTCATTATAGCTCAGCTTAAGCTCAGCCGCTTAATTATTGTTAACACTGCTAATCGTAATTTCGAAATTAACTTTTATTGCCGGTAATGGAATTCTAAATTGTGTGTGAAGGTTGATATAAAAAAGAGAAATGCTAAACACATTAAATTGAAAATAAAACGAATCTAGAATTTTAAAAATAAAAAATGGCCAAACGGTTTCCTAACAAATATGATTCATCTTGTCTTGATTTTGTCCAACTTGTCTGTTCAGTCTCCAGTTATTAAAAAAATAATGGTAAAATTGCACTTGTTTTATTTTGTTTATGTGGAAACTGTTTAGAATTATTAATAAATCTAGCTCAGAGCATAAAATTAAGAGAACAGTAAAAAAGCAAACTAAACAAAATAAATAAGCAAATTACAAAAGCAAAGTCGGAAAATCGACCATCACCAAAATAATATAAAGGAGGAAAAGCTATTGACTAATTCCTGAAAATGCTCCGAAGTTTATATCGAAACACACTCGCCCTTTTACTCAATAAAGTGCGTTGAGATTAACATTGTTTCTCTACTTTCCTCAGCAAGATCTGTTTTAATGTATTTTTTTTAAGTTTCCTTTCCTGTCTGTTCTTATTTCTTCTGCATCGTGGGCCTCTAAAAGTGTCCTTGATTTAAAAATCTCCGAAACTAAGTAAATTTGGCAAATTAACACATCATTTTCTCTGCCCTTAAATGCTACTTCAACTTTATCACTTTGCATATACACAAAAATCAAATCCCTCATGAAAACCTGCTGGAAATCCGACCATTATTTATATTTCTCTTCACTTAATGTTAAGGAGAACGATGATTGTTCTCGAAAATATTGGTCAATAAATATAACAACACCCTCCTTTCCTTTCTGATAACAAAAACATTTGTTCCCCACTCATTTCCTGATTAATCGCACAGAATTTTCAAACTAATTAACTCACTTACCGGCCATCCAAGCTGTGTCATCTGAAAACGAAAGCAATCCATTATTGTCTGAGCTCTTCGGCAAACAAAGAGTATCACAACGAAACAAAGAAGTTCGAAACAAACTCAAGCGCAATATCATGCATACCTCGTTCCCGTAAAATTTATTGGACGAAATGCGTTTACAAGATGAATGGGCTTTCTTTATATGAACGATGAAAAGAAAGACGCGTAGTTTCCCCATATAAATTGTCCCACGTGTCTTTTGGTCGGACATCAGAACTCAAAGGAAGTTAAAATTTCAATACATTTAGTTAAACGCTGAACAGCTACAATATTGCATAGTCTAGACTAAATTATTCACAACTAATGCACTTAATCTTAATAGAAATTCATATTTGTCGTAAAACGGGCGATAATTGATTAAGAAATTGTATCATAACATAATCAATGCCCGCCCAGCTTGACAGAAACGAATATTGATGAGCATGACCGTCAGGCTCATGGAGAGAAAGTTTCGCCAGTAGCTCATCATTCATCTCAACGTTTATTTCATGCGAAACAACTGTATTTACTAACATTTATTGAAAACTTGCTCCAAAGAAAAGGAATAAAAAACTTTCGAAATATGGAAAAACTTCATTAATGAACAGAAGCGGTTGTAGTTTCAGGTCTTTAATGGACAAGCTTATATTGATAAATTAGAACTCTGATAAAGTTTTTATAAATCACGTCAAATGTTAAAACAATTCGCTGTTAGTGATAAAAAGCTTATAAAATAAATAGTGATTCAACAATTTTAAAAGGAAACGGATGAACCGGTTCGAGAAGCAAAAAATTAAATAACTCTGGGCAAACAATTTTGTTTGCTGGGCGGAAATGGAACGGAGACTAGTCGGCTTGCTTTAGGATAAGTGCGAAATACTGATCGCTTTCCGGACACAAACATCTTGGCTTTCAAAGCAAAGTGTATGCCCAGCAAAAAACGTTTTCCTTTCCAGCAACAGATGCTGATAAGTCTCTAGAATACGAAAGTAGTTTCTATTTGACGGAAACTATAACATTCGAAAAATTTTAGAAGATCTACAACAATTTGAAACGAAGAAGAGTGGAATGGACTTCTCCTGCAGCCCAGACACATTTGGTAACAGTTATAATACATTATATCGGCATGCGGTCCAGGTTCATAAGCGGTTTATTCGGTTTAGATCATGTTTCGAACTGCAAGAACTTAAAACAAACATGGTTCCTATGTTCTCTACATATGATTCTCCAATAATTTGAAAAATTCAACATGATGTTGGTAACCATGTGTTTTAAGGGAGAATAGGCAAAAAAATAACTAAACCGAAACTTTAAGGGTCACAGGCTTTGAGGGCCATAAGAGTTTTAAGGTTCGTGAGGCTGAATGAGGTCATTGTTTTTAAAGAAAAATAACATGCATTCTTGAATATGAATTGCGTGTATGGTTAAAAAATTGTTTGTTGGATTTGGCTTGTTATTAATTTTTATACACTTTCCGCTGAGCTCAATTGACCAAAAGTTTTGAAGATCGAAGTATGACAGCTTTTCAGACAGATTGAAGAATTTTCACATACTTCTGTGTATCATCTTCTCTTTTAATGATCATTTATTAACATTTGGTTTAAAAAAATATCCAAACAAATAGTCTTTCACGAACTCTGCTGTAGCTTCACAGCAACAGAAGTATATGAACTTCTGTTGCTGTACACAGGCTGTTGTAAAGCTGTTGCTACCTTAACATAATTTTTGAGAAAAAAGGGTTTCTAGTTGGTCGGTTTATAACTTATAAAAATGTTCTGGAAACGTAGATTTTGCGACAAGATAACGTTCAAAAACGCACTTGAATCGGGCGTTAAATTTTAACATTTAACCAACTGATGAAAGTTACGTTGTATTTTCACTTAAAATGTGGCCCAGTTGATATTGTTTTTAAATATACAGAGTGCCATAAGTACATGATCAAAAGGATACTGCGATATTCTTTGCATTAAAAGTAGACGATCTGACCTAACTTTTATTAACAAAAAATATCTGGCTCCTCTGCTATTGATGGTCAAAGTTCTTCAAGAAATCTATCTTTTTTGAAATATCGGGAGAATGGTACGATGGATTTTGGTGATACTCGCTGCGAATTTGTTATCATGTACGACTCATATTTTGATAAAACAATCGAGTTCGGCAGTTTTGGGCAAGTGGTGAATTCTTGAGTGTCGTGATGCAAAAACTACCAGAACTTTTTATTTGGTGGATGGAATCAACTCATTTTTTTTTGGTTGATGCACTAATGATTTATTTACAATTTGATGCTCTTTGTAAAATCTTGTAGCATTCATAGGTTCATAATCTAATAGAAAATGTTTACTTATATATTTTTCTTATTTTCATTTTAATGAGCGGGTTTACTTTTCATAACGTACTTGAGAAAATATTATTTTCTCAATTTATAAAACCGTTCCAAAGTTAGGTATTGGTCCCTTGGAACAATTCCTCCTATACTTTACTCAATAAAAAGTTCAAAGTACTAATGTAGATATAAAAGGTTTAATTACATGAATTTTATTGGAAAACACACAGATATTCTAGCTTCAGAATATCGTTGTTATATTGAGCCTCAGATCTTGTAAGTATCGTCAAATAGCCTCAAAGCACCAATGTCACGATCATGAAAATAGATGCTATGATTTTCTTTGATGATAAATATTTGTCGTATGGTTTTTTCCTTGATGATAAATATTTGTCGAATTCTAATTTTAATATAGCAGATTTAACCAAATGTGTCTCGAAATCAAATCGTTTTAAAGCATTGTTCTAATTTTCCAGGAAAGTCAATCAAAACCAACTTATCCCCATTTATCAGACCGTATGAATCCGAGCCAGAAACAAGAGATTGAAAAGGACATTTAAAAATATTGTGTAACTTTATCCGGCTATAAAATGTTAGGAACATAAAAGAAGTTTTATTAAAGACAATAAAAACGACCATAACCAGTATCCACGGGCAGGTCCATTAAATTTAGCAAGCGGAGCGTCCCGAAGACAATGATATTCAATTAAAAAATACCCATTGAATTTATGGGTCTTGCTCACCGAACCGCCTTTCCAATTTGAGCAACTTTACCAGAGATCAAACGGGACGACAAATGCATGATTGAAATATTTTACACTGCAATTGCAATACGTTCACTGCAAAACTACATACCATTACCCTTATTAGCATTTTGTAGCTGAAAATCCAGCAATTCCAAACCAGATTATCTTTGAAACCGTTAACTGAGCCGAACCCTAATTGTTTAATAGCGCACGTGTAGAGTTTTGACATGGCTTCATAACTTTCTACCGGCAGTAATCCAGAGAGATATCCACAAAGTTAACCTGATCGGGCGGCGTTAAGGTAATTTCCACATAATCTGGAACGTGTTACGTGAGTTGTAACACACGACCTGACAATCTATTGTGTTCTGGTCTTTACAGCGACCATCTTAACTGTCAGTTTACCAGCACAATTGTCTAGTTATCAGCTACCGCTTTGAAGACGGAAGTAGCGCTTCCTAAAAGCAACTGGATCCTGGAGACGTTTAGCAATAACAGTACATAATAATGCTCTATCGAACCGTGCAGCTTTTTATCGATAAATAATGAATGAAACAACCGGAAAAGAAGTTGATAATATCTTAAGTGAGCGCATTAGAAGTGCGTATGAACCTCAAGACAATTGCCAATGGAAAGTGCCATAAGTGTTGTAAAACGCTCCCGCCTGGCATGGAAGACATTCGAAATTAACACCATTTTAGTGTTTGGTAAAACTTTACGGTTATTTAGAAGTTTAGGTGTTTCCAACAAGCTCATGCGTGTGTGTTTCAACATCAATCATATGCACATTTAAATTGCAAAACGAACAAATTTCAACAGAAATTGATAACGACATTACCAGGAACTTTTAAAACAAAAAATGTCTAGATTCAAGCAGCAGCCTTTTGGTCCTTGGCGCCCCGAAAAGTTCACTTTCGTCCTCAGTTTTTGTTCTTAATATTTTCTTAAAAGTGAAAATGTTCACCCGGAAGCTCTTCGCAAAATTGCAAAAAAAAGTTGAAGAATTTGTAAATCATTACTCCAATCATATTTGCGATTTCTCACATTTCCTCTAACACAAACAATTTCGAAATGAAATATTTCCACTTACTTTCGCTCACTTATGTTAGTAATTACAGTTTGATAATTAAGCACAAGCCACCTAGAAAATATGGAGGACAATATCGAAATTGGCCCGATAATTTCCAACTGGCACAAGCATAAAAACCCGAACCATCCACGTGTTGTAGTCTAATCGAATAAATTCGATCATTTTGTTTCGCCTCGCAAAGTCAAAGGGCTGCGTTATTTTCCCACTCATTTGTGTTAGTCATAAACCTCCAAAGGACTTTCATACGTTGCCTGTTAATTGGCAAAACGAGGAAGCCTTTTCACTGATTGTGTAATTCCCCAGACGGAAACAAATAATTGAATCTTTGCGTTACAAACGGTTTTGATTTGATTTTTGATTGAACGATTGGCTAATCGTTGCGTCAAAGTTTTTGCTGGCACAAAGACTATTTTTACGATTATTAATAATAGGTATACGGAGCGTTACAAAAAATACTAATTTGGATGACTACATTTAACTAATTACTAATCAAACCAAGCTCATTTCCAAAAACTTCCTTAGCTTATCAGATATCCACATTTAAATCTTAAATCCGAAATATTACGCATTTTTTGTTTCCGAACATGGAAATTTTCGAATAAATTGCTTCATTTTATGAAAATCTGATTTTTGAACTTGCTGTTGCTACTGGAAGCTTTGAATAATTCTCTAGACCGATAGACCGATGCTAAATTAGTTCGCCCGATCTAGGCCTGGGTAACACTGTGTTGAGTTGCGCTATTGAGTTGTTGCCGCTCTCTGAGTTATACGAGTTATAAATCACCGGTAATGAGTTCTCGGTTTTTCTGTTTAGAGACAGTGTTGTTTAAAAATATTGACCTAAAAGTGAAGAGACTCCAGTTTCCAAAGGTTTTCCAAATAAATGAGTATGAACTTTCGCTTTTTCAGTTCGGGGAAATATTTTTGGAAAAAGGCCTAGAAATAATTATTAGGGTTTTGTCCATAATTCGAAGCTGCAAAAAGTTTTCCAAATATTTTTGCAAAGCGGTTAAGGAAGCGAATGTTCCAATAAAAGTTATCTTATAATTTTTCAGAGATAATACTTGAAGTTTGCCAGTATTTTAAGTGAAACTAAAAAATAATGTGATTTTTGCATAGAAAGAATTGCTTAATAGAAACTTTGCTAAACTGGAATGATCTGAAAATTTAAAAGAACTTTAGAAATCCTCTCTGGTCGTTTTTCAAAATCGTCCTAATTACTTTCTATAAAACTGAATAAAATTATTTGGTTTTTGTGCCAAATTCGAAACTGAAATGGGTTTTCTAAATATCCCTGCAAACCGATGAATGAGGCAAATTTTCTAGCAAAATTAAATTTGTCATTTTTGGACGAAAACACATTATTGTCAAAAAAGAAGAAAATCATCAGAAAATAATGCTTTTTGGCGTTGTCGATTTAAAACTTTTAGTTTTGTGATCGGTTTTGGAGAAAACCTTATTGGTTTTCGGGAAAAACGGGTGGAATTTATTTTCGTGTTTGCCTCGAATTTGACACCGAAAAAAGCTTTTGTAAAATTTTTGCAAAGCTATAAATTTATCTTGTCATTTTCGCCTTAAAACTCCTCCAGATCGCCAGTATTTTTAAGTGAAACTCTACAAAATAGAACATTTTTGAGTAGAAAGTAAAGCAAAAAAAAAACTAAAAAAACACATTTTTTAAGAAATTCTACAGTCTTCAGAGGAATGGCGGTGACGAGATTTCCAAATAATTATTAGATTATAATCTGGTACAAACTTTCGCTTATTCTGTTCGTTTTTTGATAGAAAATTGTTTGATTTTTTTTCAGTGACTGAAGTGAAATTTTCGAAAATTGAGCATTCAGAAGAAAGAGTAACTTGGCTAAAATTGAAAAATTCTGAAATTTGAAGACATTTTAAAAATGTTATTAATAAATGACCTTTAAATTAAATCTAATAAAAGTAATCAACATTTTCCCAACAATGGAACTGAGTTACTAAGCCATTTGCGCAATACTGCGCCAACTCCTAAAAATTCACTGAGTTACCCAAGTCTAACCCGATCTAATAATGTGTCACACATTTAAAATGATTGGAGCTATTTGAAGTAAATTTTGCAATAATGCACGTTCATTTACATACAACTGAACAACATTATTTGGGGAAAACTTCCATAATTCAGTTGACTCAGAAATATTTGGCTATGATGCTTCAAGCTTTAGCCACAGTAAAAAATTTGAAAGATCTACATTTCGATAATAAACAACAGAGTTGGCAAACATTTTTTGAAAACCCTGTGCATTCAAAATATTTATCATTTTATTTAATACTACACTTGTTAAACTCCATGCCTGATGAAAAAAATGTGTATGACATTAACAGATTTATTAATCATACTTATTAAAATGTGACTTAATGATCAAATATTCAATAGTTTATTACTAACTGTTCTCAATAAATGGCTCGAGTAGCGAATTATTTCCAATACAAATTTTCGGTTTCAATGCCGCAGGATCATTTATAATGGTGTGGCTTCATGCAAAACCTAAACTTTTGGGTGAAGCTATCAACCTAAATCTGCAAATCCGGGATTTCTCTTAAGGTGAATTTAGGCCCTAGATAATTCTCCGCCCTGTTTTCACGCCCCTTGTGTCCCTGACACTTTGCTCTACTTTATGTTTCAATTCAATCATTGCACTAGACTATAGTGTTCATTGGGGAGCATAACCACTGTTTGACGATTTATTGTCATTTGTTCCTGCATCATTTCCTTACCAAAAATCATTCCTTACACTTAACTGAATATTTTATCAATAGGAACAGAATCGCATGTGATAACATGCTAATTCCCCATTTAAGCCAATAGACGAATTCATTGAGTCAAAGTATGAATAAGTCATGTTCTTGTTAGTACATCGTCAATTTTATTTCCCACTTGTTGAGGAACAGTTCTGAAGAAGGTTTTGACACATCCAGGTCGGTTGCATAAATAAAACATCAAACAGCTTCTATGTCAGGGACAGAGCTGACTAAAAGACGACAAACTGCATTATTCAATCGAGGCTAAAAGTATTAGTCATGACCTAATTCGGTTTTCTTACGCCAATTTGTTAGATCAGCATTGATGTTTCCCTTAAAATGCAAACATTTCGGGAACAGCTTTATTTCGAACAATTTTCTCGAACTTTATTAATGGATAACATTTTATGTACATCAGCTCTTGTTCAATGCATTATTAAACAGACGTTTGTCCTAAAACGCGGCAAGAGTGCAAAATGAAAATAATGAGCGCCTAAAACAGCGAGGAATCGTATAAAAACCGAAGCAAATTCAATTGGTTTCAAGAGCTCAAAGGGCCTTTAAACATATAAATTCAGTTTCAAATAATTCCATAAAAAAATATTGACTGGGAAAATATATGATGCCTACTGTGTAAATAAAAAACGTTTTGAACGAGCCGTATCCGTTCAAGAGAGTAATTTTTAATGTTTTTTCTGACTTGAGGCTTATGAACTTTACAAGCCAAGGTCTTTGAAATAAAACCGTTATATTTGTGAAAACTTCTTCATCTTTAATACATTACTTTGTACTAAGCAAACCACTGATTAAATAGACGCCCATTTTATTTAATTCCCATTTAACTAAAGCAAATCCTGTAAAAGCTGCAGCTGTTCCCAATATTGCCTGCTTTAAGAGTAAAATACACTAAAAACTCATTAGCAAGAACTAATTTCTATAACTTTGCTTGAAACGATCGAAATTAATCACAAAGATAAACAATCTAAAATTGATGCTTGTTGCGAGCAGACATCGAAAAGCACATTTACAGGAGATCGTATTAGAAACCGCAAGTCAAGAACAGTCGATCAACAAAACAAACCGAATAAGTCCCTTAATTCCATCCGCGAAGTTTGCAAGCACGTTTCCTTATAATTTCAGGTTTTTAGGTGGTTTTTGGATCGCGTTTATTTTAACGGAATTATTCGGATAAATTGGGGTTCGCGCGAGATTAGTGACCTGGAATGGAGAACGCTAATTTCAAGTTGGAGCATCTGTGGCTTCTTATGATAAATGAGCAATTAAGTTTCAGGCGAAATAAATAAAAATGGGAAGCCATTGTACCGACACAATTTGCAATTTACATAAAGTTCATGAGATTTAGGAGACGTTCTAAAAACAAAAGTTTTCCTACAAGGCAAGTCATTGACTAAGATTAATTGCAAATGACAAACATAGTTTCATATTGAAGAACTTTATCAGTATAAGTTGGCATGAGTAACAAATTCATGTTTTTTCTGGCTTTTTGCAATTTGCTTCAACTTCTCGAGTGTTTTAAAAATTAGTTTTTTCAAACATAAAAAGTTATTTTCTGTCGTGATACTGTTTAGACCTTCCAGGCACTCAAAATTCTCTTGATTATTCCCAATCGCAGGACATGATATTTCAATGGTGGTAATTCTTCAAGTAAATAATAAAGAAAGTCCACTCATTTTGAATCTTCTTGTATATCAGCAGAAAATGAAATACGATGCAATAAGAGCTCGCTACAATGAAAGATCGCTCAAATAAAAGACTGAGAGAACTCAATTAATTTCATTTTTATTTACCCTTAAACCTCGAGACGAACGCAGGGATAGACGAGACACTTCTGCTGTTACAACAGTCATAGTCACGTGTACTCTTTAAATTAAGTAAGAAACTTGAGTAATTACTAAATATATTCTAAGTAGCTGCGGAAATTTATCTTTACAACTTTCCAGGTAAAGGACAATATTAATTGTCTGCCATTACGCTCGCTATTACGTACCATAAGGCATCTTCATATTATGATATCTGGAGACTCGTAAACGCTAAACAGGGTACTGCTGAGCATTAATTTCGCGACGATTAAGACTCCTCATTAGAAATTTAGTTGAAAATTCAAAAAAGTTTTATTAATTTTCACAATCGGATTTATTAGGAGAAAACTAAATGTATTTTGGAACCACGTATTTTATTGCACCTGCAAATTACCTTTTCTCATTAACAAATTTGGAAATAAATCAACGTAACGAATAAAACTAAAACGAATATATAAAAAACCGATCGTTTTACTAATGAAACTACATATTTATCACTCATATCAGTTGAGGAGTAATTTGAACCTCATAATTTATTATTCAACTGCTCGGTTTCGCTTCTGAACTTCACTTCACAACATCCGTTTCCATTGTTTATAGGAATGTTTGAATCCCATACCTCAGTTTAATTTTAAATGAAAGTTTTTTGTTCATAATACGCTAGGGATGCCTGATAATTTTTTTTCTACTGGTAGTTGCACAATAGTTTCTTGAAAAGTTCCAGATCAACTTTCAGTTAAAAAAAATGCATTTGTTCATTCAAAAATCAGTTCGTTTGTAATAAACAACACCGCGTGAGTTCTATCTTCTATTGTCTCCAAGATTTAATCGCTTTACCGTATCTCGACAGAAGGTAAACTATATGCATGTTCAACATTGTAGGTTTTGACACGTTTTCAACAGCATTCATCTTTGGAAAATAAACTCTGTATAGTCGCTTTGCTGCCACACCAAATAAATAAAACATTCTTTGAAAAGCGGCGTTTTATTTAATTGTTTCATCGGATAATGGCTAAAATGATGTTGTTAGAAAATTGGCTCTAACAGAGAATTATCGGAAATCGTGCCTCATCAATACTGCGAAATAGTCCCGCCGGTCACTTTTTAAAATTTTTAAGTGTCCATTAACAGTTTGATAAAAAGTAGCTGCTGTTTGTAGTAAGTATTACACTTGTGTAAATTTTTACAAGTTGTTCAATACTTTGTCAAAATCCAGCTCTTATTGAATTCGAGAGCAAATCATAAAATTAAAATCTATGCAATTATTTAGACAAACCAGCTATTGGTAAAAGAGCAAAGATAATAAATTATATTTCAAAAAATAAATGAAACACAAAGCCAATTTAAGTACAGTGTAACTATTGAAACTCTATTTCCTTTCGCTTTTCATTCATTTCCATTTTACTGAAAGTTTGTATCAAACGAAATAGCTTTTTGTTCATCTATTTGGTATCAGCTCCACCAGTTTAAACCGAAAATTTAAATTGCTTCTAGACATTAAGCCAGAAAACCAAATAACACCGAAATTGAACAATTCCAATATATTTCAATGTCGGTGAACGATTGGTCTTATTACAGTCAAGTTGGATGAAGTACGAGGTCGAAATGCCCTTTAAACCATTTCACCTCCGCTCATATTTCACATTGAGACGTCCAATGTCAGAAATGAAGCTCATTAATCTCCATGAAATTTTTAGGAAACGTCGGCCGACATAAACTGATGCGTTTATTGGCGGAAAGGTCTAAGAGGACGCCTCAAAGAATTTATTTCATGCTAATTTATCAAGGGGATAGTGTGTGTCATACGTGTATAAATTGGGTTGACACGACAATGAATTAAAGGCAATTAAATTGCTGAATGAAAAAATAAGAAAATCTAGACAACGAAATAAACATACATCTCTGGCAAGTGCGTCCAGACAGTTCCCAGGGGCATTAGGTGATTGATGGCGATTTGAGCCTGAGCTAGGATCCAAAATTAATTACTCCTAAACTCAGTAGGACGGTTTTATTTACTTGATCACGATCTTCTGATAATCATTAATTGCTATTACCTAGGGGGTGAACAAACTTTATAGAATCTTATCCGGCCTTCTTGGGTCTGACTGTTGATTATTCGGCGTTTTAATACATCACGCGTCTGTCCCCTGTATAGGATATTAAATAATTAAGCCAACAAGACCGAAATTATAAGCTGATGTTCTAAGCGAATTATGCTGCGCACACGATGCTTTAAAACGCTAAACTTTTGCCGAGGTATATTTCTAGTTAGAGAGTATTTGCAGAATTCAGTAGAATAAAATAATTCAAATCACACACTATTCACCACCATGGGAATGCTTCTATTCACACGCCGTATATCAAACAAATCCGATGAATCGCACTATCAGGGATTCGGCAGTGTATTCAACCTGAACACATTTTATTAAAATTCCATTAATCCTGTAGAAACGGTGATTAATATTCAGGAGATAAGCGGATTGATTATGGAAATTCGCAGTCAAATCGCGTAGACCGATTAGAACGGGAGTGGCTGTTTTAAAGGAAACAAGAAAACCAACTTTACCATATGGAAATTTGAACTTCTGTTTTAGATTACCTATACATAAATGCAAATTGAAAATGCTTCGCGCTCAACTCAGCATATCAAATGGAGAGACTATGATTCCATCAGGCTTGTGTTATAAAGAAATAGAATTAAAATTTCGCTAACAAGTATAAATAAACTAGCGAAAATGACTTTGAGAAAGGCGCTTGTGTGTTTATGTGTTTTTCACAACAAGGCAACATTTTTCAGAAATACTGTACTAAAAATACGAGTGATTTTTCATATTATTTGAAATGCATGAAATCGCTTAAAGAACGAGGTATATAGCAAAACCCGAATGTAAAAACCCAATAAATAAAGCAAATTGGTAACAAACTACTTGAGCTAATAAATCAGTGCCTAGTCTATAAAAAAGCTAAATTTGAACATTCACGCGGTAAATCATAGAAAAATATGGAGATTATTCACATTTTAAATTTTGTAGAGGTGACTGTTTTTTACATTTTATTACGCGATCATTGTCAAGCCACAAATTTTTAATTAAAAGCCGCGTGACTAAAGTATGCGGGAAATTCTGAAAAAATATAATACATTGTAGATAAAATTTACAGCATACAAATACAAATTGTATAAAGAAAAAGTAGATTTAAATTGTTATTAAACTGGTTCAAAGTAAATTACTTATTCCGAATAAAAAATTACCCAAAGATATATTATATCAATTTAATACACATTGAGTCAGTAGCTTATGAAAATGAAAACTAACATAAAAAAATCAGATCGGTAAGTAAAATTCTGCTGTAGCTAATATCGTTTAATTTTCGATTTTTACATATTTTTGCACTTTTTTTTCTGTATCCTCAAGATGGCTAACTAATTAGTCCCGCCTATATCCATTCTAGCACAAAAATTAAATTTTATAATGAAAAAGCACTTACAAAATTTAGATAATGCGTGTTGGAATAAATTAAGGCGCTACAATTTTTTAAACTGAATAACAACGTTATCGCATTAGGCATAGTCTAAGGGGGAAGTTTTGCCAATTCATGGCAACAAGGGACCACGTGCCGTCACATAAAAGATTGGCAAGTTGGAAAAACTGAAACAGTCTTACTACATTTAATATTAATGGCTGAGTCTGGTTATTGTATATTATAACGGTATTTTTTTTACAATTTCGGTAACAAGATACTGTAATTTCCTTTTTGCCTCGCCCCTTGACAAATCGATATCGTTATATTTGCCTTGACACTGCGAACGCGTCTCTATTATTCTATATTTTAACAATACAGCGTGCATAAACTGAGTTTGGGTAACAAGCGGGAATTGAGTAATTTTTGCTGCAAAATGCACAGACATACTTTTTTCAATGCTATCGGGAAAACAAATGAATTAAGTATTGTATTGGCATGTTAGCAGTTTGGAAAACGATCGTTCATTTTCAAAATTTATATATTTTTGAAACAGCGCACTATATTTTGCAAACATTGTCAACATGAATCGAGTATGTATACTAATTATAGAAAGTTATCATCAGCTATTATTTTAAACCGGTTTTCATAATAACTAGCTAAAAATAATTCAATTTTGTTTTCACTTTGTTGAAATTGTTTCATAATTAAATGCTCTCCATAGTATTAATTTTTCCAATTAGTTTTATTAAATTATTTAATACTGCTTCTTCTTTGCTGAAACTTTGTTATCTAATTTAAATTTGTTGATCAATTTATCTAAATTTATTGAACTGAATGAAGTGTTTGAAACACTGTTTTGAAACAAGAATCAATTTTCAGTTTCACCCGAATACGCCAAAATTTTTAATTGATTAATACAGATTTGTGAGATTTTGCAATAAACTGTATGATGGAATAATTTAAGAGATGAAGAGGAAGCATAAAACGCCATTGACTGTTGGTGTATAGCTCCGAAATCAAAATAAAACTTTTAGTCTAATAAAAGCATTATCACAAAGCCAATATGATTTAAATTACTTGGCATTCGCGTTGAAAAAAATTATAAAAAATTGCATAAAAGTGCAAACCACTGAAGTCGTTCAGTAGAATAACCTCAGATTCTGTAATTCGGTATTGCTGATTTGCTGACTATAGAAATTATTTTAAATGTACTAAAAATGTTTTGCTACAAAGTGTCTTCAAAATCTACAGAAAATACAATGACATTAATATTTTTACCAGGAGCTTCCACTCCATGAAAATGATGAAATATAATAATATAATCAGAAATCAGAAATAACTTTAGCCAGTTAAAATGTTAAAAAGCTAATTGCCCGAAAATTATTTCTCGCGACTTTAATTGAAAGAGACACTAATATTAAGGGGCTAACAAAAATAAATAAATTAAGGGCCTCATTTCAAGTTATATTCACGTTTACACCCTTGATGTGAATGTTCACTCAAACTTAAAACTGACACCCCAATTTCTGCCTTTAGAAACGGGCATATTTTCATGGCCTGGCAAAGCCATTTATATTGAGACAAACTTTCTGGGTCGTTAAAATAGTATTTGCTAGTCTAAGAGCATTTAATCTTAGGAAAATCCAATGTACTGTTTGCATGTTCATTTTTGAAAACTGCACGCATTAGTGTAAGTGCTTTGCTTTCCAATATGTCACTTGCTAAAAGCACTTTTATTTTGTGTCACATTAAAAACATATAAATTTAGAACTTCAAAAGTAATCCTGCTCTACCGCAGTGTAGTGAATATTTACAGGCAATAACTTTTGATTGAGCAAATGCTTCGAAATGAGGACATCATAAGAGACGATATAATTTTTAGGCGGTATTTAAAACTAATTTATCTAGAAAACCCATTACTCCAATTTAATGCCGGCAATTTCATCAAAATGTATGCACTTTGAATGCCTCATTTAAGCAATTACAGTTCACATTTTCGTTATTATTATTGTCATTGCCTCAAAACCCTATCGTCTTTCTCGGCCATAAGTAGAAACAATTACTTTTTATTGGGGCGGCTTATTTTCTTTGCAAATACCTCCTTTAGTCCGGTCCAAAATTGCCGATATTTTCTCATTTGGCTTTCAAAAAACTCTGGCAATTTCACCTTCTTGTGTCTAATCAAGAGTTACTTCTTGCCAGGATAATGGGTAAGTGAATATTTTCAGGAAAGTTTAGTAAACAAATTAAATAAATGAAAGACAAATTGGAAAAAAATTCTCTACGCTTTCCATGATATTTACCACTTAGTAATTAACGATAAAAGCCCTGATTGCGTAGAACCTTTTACAGCTCCCACGCCTCTAAAAGCGCCCAAAGTTCCTTCACACATAAAGCGTAAACGATACAGTTTTGTGTGAGAATTGCATGTTTGTTCCCAAACCACAAATGAGAGAAAGTTGGAAAAACACTTGGCCCAAAAATAATGTAGCTGACTGTCAACTCAGCTTGGCTTATTAAGGTACCCAACTTAAAATTTAAGACTATATTATAAGTCGAAACCTAAGGCTAATACATTGGGGGATACAGTTTCCTTCGATTGCACGTAATATTTAATACGCTGTCCCATTCAGTCTGTTAACCTCATCAAAAACAACGTCCATTACAAAATTAAAAATAAGAGACATTCAAGAAATGGCCTCAAGTTTGCAATCGAGGATGAAACTCCAATTAATCCGGAGTTTAAGAGAAGTGTTTCAAACCGGGTCTTGACTCTTTGAAATAATTCGCGTTTTAAAAGTTGAATCTAATAGAGTTTTTTAGTAATTAAAGCAAAAATGTCAGGAAACCTCCAAACCTTTAACAGAAGTTGGGGAAAGTAATGTTTAGTCAATGTCTGAGTTCAGAATTTAGTATCTCTTTAGCCAATAAGCATTGTGGAATATACGTATTCCACAATGCACATTATGGATGACATCATTATGATGCACATCATGCAATTACATACACACGTAATACATTGAAAAGTCCGACTTGAGTGAAACAAAAAAATAGCTACGGAAGGCATTAATTCAGCCAGATATTTCTTGCAACACCAAGGTTACAGCGTATTTGGACTATTGATAAAACTGATAAAGTGAAAGTTGTTGAAAAAAATGAGTAACGATTTAGACGGTTTTGAATTTGATAGGAAGA
This sequence comes from Dendroctonus ponderosae, assembly GCF_020466585.1. NCBI lineage: Eukaryota > Metazoa > Arthropoda > Insecta > Coleoptera > Curculionidae > Dendroctonus > Dendroctonus ponderosae. The sequence continues at coordinate 23,173,126 of NW_026017110.1, forward strand.
GGCACTAACACAAGTACTAGGAGCAATTTAAAAAATTTTTGATGAATTTTATTGATCTGGAAGTTTTGAATAAACCCCGGATCCAGACAGGGTTTGATGAAAAACTACTCTCTCTTGTTCAATTCATAAGTTTGCACCAGCAAAGTTTTTGTCAACATCAATCTTTGATACGAAGTGAAATTGAACAGTTCTGATATCAATTGATCATGTTTCTGGTAAAATGCATTTTACATTTTACATTCGTATGGCAGGTTCAATTGTGAAACTGCATTGTAGTAATAAAAAATTGGACACTCAACTTAAAGTGAAGAATTTATGGCTCCATCGGGAAAACGGATTTTTTTATACTTGTCCTTTAGTTGTTAGCTTATGCATGTATGTTAGAGTATTTGCTGTTTTATGCAATTTTTATCTTTATATTTATTCTACATTTTAATTCGATAAGGTGCTTCTTGATAATTTTAAGGCTACTACGAAACTTTGATAAGACAATTTTTCTTGCTTTTACTGGTAGAATATGAAGCTTAAAGTATGCGAAACCGCCCTCTGAGTTGAAAGAGTTGACACAGACTTTTTAAACGCGATTTTTTTAATGCCTTTAAGAACCCCAAACTTGAACCGTTTCCGTTTCGGTGGCCCACCCTGTATATATCAATAATCGTGTAAGGCAAAGTATGACAAACATATAAACATTTTTTTTTGCAACACTCACTTGCAGCCTCCTCAGATGAATGTTCCACGGAAATATCGGAAATGGGTTTGACTCTAACCATGGGGCGAGCGACTCTGGAAGACGTCGGGCCGTTCAGCATGATCTCGTCGGAGCGTCGAGACGTGCTGGGCGCCGTTAGCACAGCGCCGTTTCCTTGCGGATGGATCATCGCGAACTGTACCAAGTTCGACGGCGGTAACGGTGAACTTGCACGTCGCGTGACGTAGCAAGGCGCCGGCTCCCGATTGGTCAGGTTCACGGTCGACGTCCCGCGTTCCCAGTCCGCCTGCCGACGCTTGTTCGACGCCGTCTCTAAAACTGGTGCACGTTGCGCTGTGCACGTGACCCTCCACCACACGGACTGCAATCTGTTGAGGGAGCTCTATTGTTTTTAATCTATTCGATTCGGCCAAGATGCGATTTTGGTTATATCATTGTCGGAAAACTGACGACATTTTCGCGTAATTGATTCGAGAGGGAGGTACGGATCTGGGAAAACGTTCCAGGTTCGAACGTGACAACAACCAGATTCAGATAGCAGCAAAATATTCATAATACAGACCCATTAAGCTGCTTTCGCAGGACTAACGCGTTCGCTTCCAAGAGGGGTTGAAAAAATCTATTGAATAAACAAAGGGTTTGAAGTGATAATTTCTTATGGCACGGTGAAAGCTCATCGGAATGTGTTACGGCCGCCAATCATAACGTTCGATTAAGCCGTGCGTGAGAATATAATAGTGTGTAGTCTTTGGGCCGTTCGTGTGTATATAATAGTGTGTAGTCTGTGGGTCGGTCTCTTTTGGATGCGTTTTCGACCCAGCGCGTTCGTCAGAAATCGCGCATCCAAAGGACGACCGGACCGGCCTTAACGTTCCAGTTTACTTAGCTAAAACTACCATAAATTTCCACTCATTCCAAGTGGAGATTTTAATGTTGATGTTTCTTCTGATAGAACGCAAAATGTGATGTCATTTCTTAAATCCAAGTTACAATTAAAGATGATAAAAACCCAGATCAAGCTATAATCGACCAAAATTTTACCCAAAAATTTTGGTCTTTTAAAAGGACAGAATTTACTTAAGGCGTCTATTATAGTGTTTAAAAGTGCTCTAATTTCACAATACAAAGATATGAAAGAACATGTTTAGTGCCCGTTCACTAATAATTTCAAGCTGTAACTGAATTATTACCAGGTAGTATTCCCTTTCAGCAGTGTTGTGAAAACCGGCAAACGAAGGCGTTGTTGGGATTCAATTTGTTGGCGATTAATTGAAGGCGTGTTGGGATAATAATAATCAATGGATTATGGAACTGTTCACGTTTCAGAACTTGTGGATGCACTAAGGCGTCACGGAATCAACGGACGTGAAATAAGACTTAAATTGTTCCAAGCGTAGAGAGAGATAAATAACGGCAGGAACAAATTTTATTAGTGGCACGTCGTTCTAAAAAGTCGCCGCTTAGTTCACTGCGTAAAATTTAAACACACGGTAAATCAGCTAAAAAATTTTTTAAATGCAATAAAAATTCCCTTAAAAGTTGAATTAACAAACCAAAATAACTAAAAGTTTGCAGAAAACTAAGCGTGCTGTTTTTGTGCATTTAACCAAGCAATTTACCTGCGAGAACGCCCCTGGTTATTCTGATTTAGTTTTGATTGATAAAAAATGCTTGGTAGGCTTTTATGGAACCCAATAAAATGTAGTTTTCTTCTGTTTTGACTGTTCCCACTTTCACCAAACCCTCTATAGCACGAAATTGTTGTTTGCTGATATGAAATATTAAAGATTCATTTATTGAATTTACATTTTTACGTATTGGTAAACTAATGTACAAATTTGAACGCCCTGAATCTCAAAAATATTTTCCGTCTTCTGTTTTTATGTCAGCTGTTGCTCATAAAAGTTGTTGATATACTATGTAACACCTTGTATATTTCGCTCCATTCTAAAAAAAAGTCGAAGTAGCCATTAACCCGGATCAAACTGGGAATAATGGAGGGTCCAGGAGCAACAAATTTTATGCAAATGGAAGAGCGGTTTTGCGAGACATTTCCATTAAATCGTTCTCTCTCTATGTCTTCTGTTCAAAGTTACGACGTCTGGATATAGCGGGATATTGGACCTAAAAAATCAATAATAAAAAAAAAGAAGAAAACAAAATTATCATTTGCCGCCGGGTTACTGTTAAAACTGCATTTAACGGTTAAACCAAATTCTCAAATGACAAACCCCAACTTACTTTAAGCATTAGCTCAACATCAATTTTGAAATCAGCCAAACCAATGACAAAAAATATTGAGCTCATTCTAACTCACACCGTCTCGTATGTAACAAAATCTAAAATACTAAAGTCTAAACTGTTCATTTCCTGATAGAACTCTGTTTTATTTTCATCGAGTTAATCCCAAAACGACGGATTTGCACTGAATTTTTAAAAATTTATTATGAATATGCACCGCTGTTCTACTGTCAAAGCGAGCTTTAATTGATAATTGACCTGACATCAAATGTACTTTCAAATAGAGTCCATTCAATTCATCTGTAGAGTTCAATTTGCTTAAATATACTAGGTGATTTGTTAAAACGTTATTTAATTATCTGCTCGCAAAGTTTGCAGACGGTAGTACTAATTTTTTATTTTAAAGGGCAATGGAAGGATGGATGTCGACAAAAAATGTTAAAATTTGATATAATTGCAATAAAGATCTGACCTGTTATACCAAAAACTCATAAACTCTGCCCGGTAAGGAAACTATTCACAACTGAACATTTCAATCGCTATCAATGAGCTTGATAAGTTGTATTTTATTGTGTAACGATAGTAAAGTTAAGAACATGCTTATGAATTGGTTGTCTGCATTGAAGTGCTTTTGCTGGGTCACATCAATGAATAAATATCCAGTCCATAGCTGGATGCAACCTGCCATTGATTCCAGAATTTCCTGGTATGACGTCACAATATAGGTCAACCGTTTTCCGGGTCCAGGCTGGAAATAGTCCAAGGTCGGGGCTTGTTCAAACTTCACACGCTTTAACTCGGCTGCTTAAAATAAGTTTTAATCGAAACGGACAGTTCGGATTGCTTATGAGTAAATTTACGACGCAGTTTAATATCAAAGCTGTTCCATTTCCGGTTTGTTTATTAACCAAACACTATTTGTAAACGTGAATTATTGCCGTGTCTAACAAAATGACTATCAAACATGGGAAGCAATCGCTGAAAACAGGCGGTGCCGCATAACTTGTTGGAGTATGATACACACTTTGCTATTGGCAGGCACTAAATTTAATGAACAGGCGTTTCTCGTATGAAAACCTGTTGCACTAATGTATTTTAAACGAATTTGTTTTGAAAAATATTAAACTAGTTACTATACTAAAAGTATTGTTTTATACTGGGTGTTAAATAGCCGCAATACTAAGCAAAGTGTAGGAAACAATAATATTTTTGATCAATAAAGTCGTTCAAAATTTAGGAATTCCAAAATTATTGTATTAAATTATAACATAAGTCCTCATCTTCACTTGATTTCAGGAGAACATAGTAATATTATATATAAATAAATTTTTGAAAAGACGACAAAACAAAAAAAGTGAAAATTGAGTATTTAAAATATATTTGTAACTAATCTGTCTTGACGTTAATTTTTGCATTTAATCAAGACTTTTGCACCTGCGTCGCAATAACACACTCTGTATATTATAAATAACAAATATTGAATGCTCGAGCTTTATTGGTACTAATTCACATCTAGTAAAATAACCGTTGCATCGTGTAAATCCAGTTATATAAATTCATTATTAATTACCTTCAGAGGGCAATTACGACTGTTCAAAAGAGAGCGAAAATATTCGAACTAAATGTGACTAATAATAATTAACTTATCGCGATAAATAAACATTAATTTCATTTATTGACATGTTGTACATTATCAATTTGCAACTAGCAGAGGGAGAATGTTTAATCAGCAGCAAAGCAATTGAGATAGACGGATATAATTTGCATGAAAATTATATATTATTCCGCATAATTTTATTATAAATTGTACAGCGAGAAGGTGATAAAGAGATTTTTCCGCAGATGGTGCTCATTATTCACAATTTGCTCCGCAACTTTCGCTTATATATCAACATTATTGTTGACTCAACTTTGAAATATTGCGTTAAACTAGTCGATAGTAACTTCATAACTAAATCTAACAAAATGTCGCTAAGTTGTTCGTTTACCGCGAAAGAAGATTAGGTGAGTTTACGTTAGACGTTATATGTGTACAATAGCAATTGATGTTCGAGTTCGACATTGCCATTGATTTTTTTTCTGGAGAGTCAGAAAAACCATTTCCACCTTCCCAACTCACTGAAATGCTTATGTTGGGTAGAAACGAAATGAGTTACCTATTAGACGAAGAAGAAATTTAACAATACGATTAATTTCATGCCTTGTTCATAACGGTTGGATCTACAAGCGTTAGGGCACGATTGAATATTAACTTTACTTTTTATCTAAACACATTCGGGTCGGTTCAACTCCTTAATTTTAAGCGCGTCGTTATTATCAATAATTCTCGCTTTGGCTTAAAAGGTATATTTCCTTTAGATGATTGTATTACACGCTATTAATCACAGTAGAATCCTTAAGATATACCATTATTAATAATGCCAATGTTTCCAAATTAAACTCAATGTGTTTCAATTTATCAGGTTTCCATATGCAAGGTTAATTTCAATTAATAGTCTTATTATTTCTTACTGATTGAAAATTATTAAACTTTACCTGACCAACAAATTTTCCATTTTATGCTTTATCGGGTACTTTTGGGCTCTGAAGTAAAGAAGCTTTTGAGCATTGAAAAGTTTATTGAACTGAAGAGCCGAACTCGCAGAAACTTTTGTAAATTATATTTTTTTGTGCCGCCACCAAAACTACGAATATCGGAAAAGAATATCCCTGACTTTCTTGGAATCGTAGAAAATTCGTTTAACGTTCATTGTTCAAAACACCATTGCACACTTGCTATAAAAAGTTTCGTTTTTGCAAAGTGGTTATTTTTGACGATAATGAGAACTCAACTTCCTCAACTCAGCTTTCGAACCCAACAGAAATCTTCAAAATTTATTTCCAGTTTTGAGAAGAATAACTAATTTCAGACAGTTCTTAAGATCGTAAAAGTAGCAATCTTAATAAATTTACATTTAACAGGTCAGACTCTTCCCCATCATATTATAGTAAAAATGTTCTTCGACGTTTTCGTTGCTTTCTTTTCGGTATATTGGGATTAATGCTCGTTATTTTCACATAATATTGTTACTTTACACTAAAAAACTCACCCTGTGGGTATAAAATTCTGTAAGGAAAATTGATTGCAGGGAATTTGTCGGAAACCGTTTCGATATAAAAATATGCCTAGACATTTATGAACATTTTCGATAACTTCAAATTAAATGAATAACATTTTATTTATTTAAATACGTAATTGAAAAAATATTTCTGCAAGTTTGCTTAATTTAATCGCTGTCTGAAATGAAATTAATAAATCTGTTTTTCTCATTTACGAAACTAGTAATTTTGCATTTTGCGGAAAGTTTTGGTAACATGCGAGTATTAAAAAAATAACAAATTTTCATTATTGCTTATGCGTTGACCGCGTAAAGCCATAATAGTTGCAAAACCCTAATTATACTGTGTGACCACTTTAGCAGCAAAACACTCAAATCATTATTTAATATCGAAAGCTGATCAATTGGTCCGATTAAACATACAAATCAACCTTTACAAGCCAATTATATTAATTCATGTCCACTAAACAAAAATGTAGCAGCAATAATGACGTGGAAAGCATTTGTATGAGCTGAAATGCAAACTTACTCCAACGTCTTTTATTACAGATGAAAACAACAACCACACCGAGAAACCATCGCCAATTTAAATAGAATTTTAAATTAAACTTGAAACCATTAAGCTAACTACATTAGTGGCATGCAAAAGGCTAAACCGCTTTTCGAAAGACCTTTGAAACTCGTGGTATTCGAGTACGTGTATATTATTCAATAATCAATTATATCAAGTGGTCATTATTAATTAACTTTAAGGCTAATTACTGTTGCAGCGGCCCAACACAAACGTTTTCGACGATTGAAAGGAATGAGCATTCATTCTCCAGGCAACCAAGTCTTTGCAAATATATGTTTGCACTTGAAAGCGCGTAATTTGTCTGCCTTGCATCATTAAAAACTACTCTAAACATGAAGGCATTATAAGATAAAAACAACACATTATCTTTGCATTTTGCAAGGGTCTGAGGCGTAGAGCGATGAAATTAACAAGAGCAAAAAGCCATAAGTACTTAGACAGTAGATAAAATACCAAAAAAAAAACCACAAGGCAAAGCAGAAAAGCGAAAGTTCCATATCCTTTAATTCTCGAACCATTTCCTTTCAAAAGGGGAGATCTGTTTAATAATAAGTCTGGTGAATCGACACTTAATTGAAGTATTATTCTCAATTGGCTAACTTTATAAAGCTCCATAATGCGTCTGCTTTTTTTGCAACAGAAAGATCGTTTGTGATACATTTAAATGGCGATTTAACCTGTAATGAGTACGTGTAAGTGTTTTGTCGTTTTATGAAGCGTGCTCGTTGCAATACGAACGTTTGATGATTATATGCGATCAAAATCAGTATGCGACTTGTAATAAAAAGCTCTCTAAATGTGACTTTAAATTTAGCCACACACAAAATCGTAATGTTTTGCACACCTTTGTGCTTTAGTGCGCTGAGGATTACTGCTTGCCTTTTTATTTCGTTTTTTATAGATAATTGATTGGATGATTACTGATTTATTAATTTCTATTTATTGATTATTATTAGATTGACAACTTCACTTTTCCATTGTTAAACACCAAAAAACACCAGCACAAAAATAATGATAGGACGCCGAACTGACACGTTCATAAATGTTCTATCCGCGCCAACACGTAAAAAACACTTTTTAGTCTCAATTACCAATTACAATAACATTTGCGTAAAATTAGGTGCACTAGAACGAATACAAATTAAAATAACAAAAATTAAACCAATAAAAGCTCCAAGAAGCTCAGTAGTTATTTTCTATTAATCCACACTGAACATAAATGGAATCCTACCAGGGACAATTAATTGTATGAGTTTATATTATTTATTCAGTTCTGGGAAATATTCATGTCCAACTGTTAAATCCTCAAGCTTGGCGTCGTTTGATTAGCCACGTGCCCATAAACGTGCGACTGTTCCAGAACCAAATCAGTCGCTTTATAAAATACGCAACAGTTTTTAATTCGTGGGCGTTATAAATAGGAAAGATTTTCTGCTTATCACAGAATCGATAAAGGGTAAAATCATACCAAAAGTAAAGGATACATAAATTGATGTTAAAAACATCAAATAGCCTAGAAATGAAACGCATAGACAAAAAGACATCAGCAAAAGTTGTTGACTAAACTTTTATCAAGATATGCTAATGGTAAACTAAAGTTATTTCCACTATTTAATTTTAACTAACCGATTTCCCAATTGAAGCAATTGCACAGATAAAAGTGTTGAATATTTTAGTGTCTGCAGATTTGTGAAACACTTGCACAAACTTAAAAAAAGCGCAGCTTTCACTTTTCCGAATGTTTCCAACAATTTTCAGCAATTTTTCACACTTTTTAAATTAACTTTCAACGTTGAGTTTTCAACCATCCAACTTCGAATTTATCAGTTTTGCTTCAAATAAATAATGTCCGACTAGATACCAAAGCGATTCATTTAATCGAAAATCGACCTAATAGATTTTTATTTCCACAGCTAACGGGAGTTCTTCGACAAGACCAACACATTCGACTTTTTACTTTGCGATTTTAGTCGATCGATGACAAATTCAAAGATAAACGAAATTGCTTCTACATACAGATTATCAAAATGAAGCAAAATATTCCAGACACTTGAGTATAGTGTGACACAACATAGTATGAATAAAAAAGTTTCCAAAACGTAATAAAATGTGCATTTTCAAAGGAAATTTAAGCAAATAGAGTACACTGGTAGCGTGGAATAAAATGAAAGTTTGTACAAAAACCTTCTTCTTTTTTATTCAAATGTGTTTAATAATTCTTTGAACTTTTATTTTCGAAAAAATGATTAAAAACACACAGTTTTTATAATGATTTCACAATTTTTGTAAAAAATGGCTCTCACTTCAACATGCTGCAGAATCGAATATTTCATTGCCGACATTATTCCGGTTTTTGTATGTTTTTCAAGTAAACTAGCAGGTTCGGGTTACACGCCGAAAAACATAAATTTATTTTAAAATCACGAGAGCATAACGAAAGTATGTGAAAACGTTTCAGTGGCTCCCTGAGATTCCAAGCAATATTCCGGATATTTCGTATTAGCTTTTCGTTTTCGAAAAGCATCACTGAAAATTGCTTTTGATTTCCGTTCAAAGTGTTCTTTATGATTAACAAAATAAATAAGCATACTTCAATGCGACAAAGTTTTTTGTCATAAAGACCGATATGACGAAAAATTTAATAAAAATACTCCAGCTGCATTCTAGAATGTTCTGTTTGAAACGTTTTGCAACAGATACTGCAAAACATAGTCAAATGAAAACTCATATTTCCAGCCTTCCAGACTTGATACTTCTTTCTATCTGATGCATTAGAAGAACTAACTTTTGTCGGAAATTCCAATTCGCTTTTCATCTATTGTCATTCAGAACTCAATAGCCCTTCGCTTCTCCGTAGGTGTGAAATTACATTTTTGCCTGAATCCAGAACGAATGATAATAAAGGCACACATGAGGGGAACAAAAAACGACTAAAAGCCAGTAACAAAGAGAGAAATGCGACAGCATCTATATACGCTTTTGTCCCCCATCTCCCTTGCCAGCCATCGTGCCAATTTGCTAATAGCAGCAATGCTGCCAAATTTTTTTTCGGCTCTAGAATGTTACTAAAAACCGCCAATTTCTCTAAAACTTTTAGTTGGAGAAAATAATAAATTGAATGGGAAAAATCTAGATGCCAACACTCCAAATAATTTGAAGAAAAACGCGGAAAATTAAATAGGAATTGATATGGAAGTTCAATTGTGAACAATGGACTTATTGATGAGTTAAATTGTTACGCAATGAAAATAAAAATCCTTAAAATTAGTAAAAATACTGCCACTCAAACCATTCTCTTTGTCAATTTCAAATGCTAAACGTCCGTTTCACACACTCCCAAGATTTCCCATTAAAATGGGAAAGTTAGTCAAGAAGAAAAAAAATTAAGTTTGTTTAATTCATATTTTATTTCCCGGCCGTTGCCTAAAACTAGTGAAACAGTTTTTAAATCTTTAAAATCTTGAAAACTCACGAGTTCCAGTTTCAATAATTGTTTTCATTTCACCCGCTTTGGACATTTGCATTAATATCAAGCAACTTCAGTCAAATAAAAAGAATGGCGAGGAAAATTTCAACTATCAAGAGAGGTTGTTTAATTTGTATATAAAGTGTCTAGAAAAACGAGAGAAAAACAGTAACAACTCCATCGATACTTGATCGAGACACCAAAATATAGATGATCATTTATAGAAATAGAAGTGATAGCAAATTCATATTTTTATGCATAAATAGTATTTGATATAAAAGTGAAAGTTAAGTTTTGAGAAATGTAATAATATGAATTATGCCAATTTCTCAAAACGATACAAATGCAAGCTCTGAACTGAAAGAGAACTGAACTCATATGAAAATAAATTAATTAACGAAAATAATAAGAAATTATATAACAACGCATCCCGAAAAGTATACTCAAAAGCGAACCCTTAAGAGACTAAATTGTGAGTGTAAGAAAAAACAAAGTAATTGAAAAAGTGACACTATTAGAAACTACAATGCTGAAATAATCGAAAGTGTAATTTTATGTAATAAAAGGTCGAGAGTAGTGAAAACACTAATAAAGGTTTTCAAAATATTGCTATTATCATTAATAGAAGAAAACTACATGTTAAGACTCATTAGGTTCACAGCTACTGAACCGTACAGAACTCTTAGAAATAGAAAAATTATGAATGTAAAAAATTAATGAATAAACGATGTTAAGATCTTTCCAATTCTACATTAATATTAAGGTGCTGGCTCAGAAACAGGCGAGTTTGATAAATAATTAACTCATTTATGTAAGTATCGTTCGTTCTGTTGCCGATAACCGAACCTAATTGTATTAATTATCAATTTACTCCCCAGACAAAACGTAATACAATTAAGTTGGCAACCATGTTTCACCTGTTTGCAGGAAAGCACAACAGGCTGCCGCCGGGAAAACTCTGTGGAGTTTCACCGTCCGGGAGAAAGCAGTTTCCGCCAAGGTTGAGGGTCAAGTTCAATCGATGCAGGAGAACTATTTTCGGGAAAATCTGCCGGTTGCAAATGGGTCGAGGCTGGCGATAATAATAATTGGTTCTTGGAAATTATGGTAATGGGCAGGGAAGCAGTTTGTCTTGCTTTAGATAAATGGCGGTTATTTTCTGGGTCCGGAAAATTCATACTTTGCATCAACGATGGCAAATCACGAAAGGTCTAATGTTGAAATGTCAAATAATTTTCCCAGCAAGCGAACAGATAAATCAGGGTTTGGATGGTCGGTTTTTTGATGCGTGAAAGCTGTTTTACGGGAAGTTAATTTTAAATTAAAGCACTTGTTCAGTTTGCATCGTCATTCTTTATCACGTCGCCAGTTTTCGGCGGAATTTAAATAGTTGAACTGATACAGATTTGATTTTGATTAGATGCCGTGTTGTTAGCCGGCTGCTTTTCTGATTTCGTTTAGAGCTACTTTTAAAATTTCAAATGGGACTTTTGAAGTAATTAACGGTTTTCATTTACTTTTGGCACTTTGTGCTGTTTTCATACTACAGTTGTCATGCAGAATTTATGTTATTAGCAGGCAGTATGATGGGTCGTTTGAGCGGGGAAACGGCCGTTTTCTTTAAATTTTGAACATTTATATATGCAGCCAATCCTGTAACAATAGGAAATCGTTTGCCCTCCTCACTGTTTCCAGCATTTTAAAAACAATGATGAATTGTGATAAAATGTGAAAATGTCTCAGCTTTTATTTTCAGTTAGCACACATTTCCGGCTGGAATTTTAACAATTTTATAGCAGAATTAGTGCTCGTGATACATCAGTTTAATCAAAATCCATAAAATAATTCCAATTGTAGAACTACATACCACACACTTGTGCACAGGTGTTTTATCAGCAAACCACTTGTTAATTGGGAACAAGGTGTAAAAACGGTTTAGGTTGTTTTAGGTTTTAATTCAAAAGAAGTATTTTGTGATTACTAGTGAATTATTTCAGCCCCTCCGTTGTAATTATATTTTGCGACATAAAATCCACTCGAATTTGTTCCCAAAGCTTCACGTGCCTAAAAAAAAACAAGGAAAATATAAATCTTCCTACATTTCGTTTAAATGGGAGAAAATTATTGTTCTCGCTTTTTACCGTGTTACTTTACCATTTCATTAATTTTATAGAAATTTGACTATGGGTTGATTTTAAGATTGTTGCATCTGGCATGCTTTTTGTGGATTTCAATTTATTAGGAAACTCAACATGTAGACAAGCATCCACTTTACGCAATCGTTGACTCGAAGCCCCATAAATGAGTTTGCTCAGTTTGCATTTACGATGCATTTTAGGTAATACGCCTTAGCCGCCAGCTATCAAACTGAACATAAAACGAATTGCCTTTTTTCGTTTTCGTTTTCGTTGGCAAACGATACTGAGAGAGTGTTATTTTAAGAGGAACCGGCCGGTGAAAGCTTTTGGCATTCAAATCAGCCAGCAGGTGTATGGAGCTATCGGTGGAATGAAAACCCTTTTTGAGTGAAAAATTGCTTTCTCCACGTCGTCGCTGGGTTTCCTTGAAGATCGGATGAACTAGGCAATCCGCCGTTAAAAGAATAGCCAAGCACTTATAGGAAACACCCACTAATACAAGTACCTATTATCCAAATGGTGTTTTCTTAACAATATCTATGACTTTTTCGACTTTGATTGATAAATAATTAATTGCAAAGATAAAACACCCGGTATAATAAAACAATGAAACTTGTCAAATCATGATGCTGACGAGTGAATTGATTATTTTACATCCTCTTCAGATCAAATCCAACCTTGTTGAGATAAAGTTTCGTCCATATGAAAATACTCAGTCCTATATAATTTCTAACCAGGATACGAACATTTTATTTGATAGTCGATATTATAGTGCGTCAATATGAAAGGCACAATACTTGCGGTATTGCTATTCACCCTCTTTAGCAACTCATTTGGTAAGTGCAAATAAACTGGCAATTCATTCGTTGATGATGATTTCAATTTCCGAAATATAGCTATTAATGATACCGACGTTGTATACGAATTCGTAAATTGCACCATCAGGGCTATGACTAGTGGGATTGAAGGGCTTGTTCCTCCCCATAATCCACTACACATCAGGAATTTCAATATTACCGAGGAAATTTTAGGACTAAGGTAAGTAATTTTTTTTTAACTATACAATAAGAAAGTGGGTATTTCCTATTCTATAAATTTGGTGTTTTCCCGGTGGTTTTTTAAAGCATGAAACAACTAAAAAAACATACAGAGTGTCTTAAGCTAACGTGCTTGTTGGTCAAAGATATAGGCTATAGTTTTAAAAAAGTAGATTTTTTAGATGCTTCTATATTTTCGTTGCCAGCACCATGTATCTAATGATATTTAAGCATAGATCTCAAATCGGGTTAACAAAGATGCATAGTTCTGAAACTTGAAATACTTTTTATCCACAAAACCCCAAGTAACAAATCTTCCGAAGCTCTGCTACTAATTAGAAACTCTTCTGAATAACGCTTTCTGATATTATTCAACTAATTAATGTAATATAGAATCAAAAGAAGATCAGAGCGATCAAGAAAATTAATCGTTTTGATTGAAGTTCCATGCATTAAGTACGTAGATATTGAAATATTGACGAATTCAAGTTCATCGCCACTTAGAAAAACCTCGAAATCAACAAAACAAGACATACATACTTTCGAAGCCGTATTTTTACTAAAATTTCCTAATTTAGCTACCACATAGAAATTACGAACAATGTGCTTGCTCACTTGGTCGATGTGGAACTCAGACAAGTAGACGTTACAACCTACACCAATCCAGACGCTTTGAACATTGACTACGATATCTACTGGAAAGTATTGAACTTTACCGGAGACTATGCTTGGTCAGTTGAGTTTCTTGGCGCAGAAATTGGAGGAAATGGCAGTTACTCGTAAGTCTTCCACAGACAGCATTTTTTTCAAATAAACTTCCACAATTGATATTCTTTAGAATTGCGTTTGACCATACCGATTTTACTGGCTTGTTCAACCTCACCAAGCCAGGACAAGCAGACAAAGGCATAAAGACCCACTTGGATGACTTCACACTGAATGTGAGCGTGAAGGAAGTTGAGGTATGTAATTCTTAAATCACTTTACGGGGGATAAATCAAAATTCGCTTCAGGTCAATATTACTGGTGCTGGCCCAGAATGGTTAACGAACGAAATTGTGAAAGATGCTCTTTATGTCGTGATGAACAATGTTCCTGCTTCTGTTGGCGACGCTCTAAAGGAAAATCGATTCAACGAATTTTGGATCGGTCATCCTGAGAAACTAACAGCGCTCGTGGAATGGTGTTACGCAAATCCATAAAGTAACTGTTATAATGTCGCCTAAAGTTTAAATAAAACTTTTCCGAGTTTAATGTATTTTTTTGTTAAAATACCGCTTTGTACAGGCCGAGCTGGGCCGTACCTAACAGGGCTGCTCTAACAGAAAATGTTATGGGACAAAAGAGAAGAATGTGGCAGCTACTACTAAAGTTAAAAATTACAAAGTTGATGAATTTCCAATGGAAAGTAGGTACATATTTCGGTCAGTGGAAAGACCTTTCTTTGTCTTCCCTTTTAGAAAATAGAAAAACAATTTCTAAACAGAGCAATTGAATTCAGTTCTCTGGGGCATTAATTTTATCCACAAACAATTTTTTAGCTAACTGTTTCAATGAATCGAAATCTACGGATATTAATTGGACCTCAAATGGACGTAATCTAATGCCGCGTCCAGACTAAACGAGATCCGAACGCGGCACGCCCGCGACACTCGAATACATGTACCAAAATATCAAGTGTGTACGTGGTTTATCAACAACTCCTACAATATTGTAGGTGTTGTTGGGTAGGAGCTCAGTAGGTGCTTATGGAAACATGTATGTACGTTTTTTTTCAAGATCAAAAAGAATCGTGGGGTTATGCTGAAAGTTTACTTTTCGATAGGCACACTGGAAACATGCATATTTTAAATTCGTGAGTATTCACTAGAAAAAGAACATAATAGAAAATACTCGACAGACGCGCGTTGGTGCCGCCTGCGCATCGCGCATTGTGTCGCGGTATTGTCGCGTTGAGCATGCGCGGATGCAGCATTAAGTGGCTATCTAAAGGCTAAAGTCTGAAAAGTATAAAATCTGTAAGAGCGCCTCCATACTTAAGGCGACACGAAGGCGACATCTACAAACTTCTCGTTAGTATTGCCTGGAACATAATTTTTAGAGAATATGAGCAAATCTACCTTCATATTAAATGTTGGAAAATATTAGAAAACGATGGAAGAGCTTTCCTAATTGGAAAATTGGCGTCACAACATTAAATTAAATAAAGCGGCAATTTTGATTCACGCTAGTAAATAAAGAATGTACCTTTGGCTAACTACCTTCATACTTGGTAACTTTATATACTGCATATATGCAAAATAAATGTTTATAAACTATTTTTGGATTGCTATTACTACACTCTGCGGCTCAAATGGGGCCCGAGAAACTTCGAAAAAAGCATTTTGCCACTCAAAAAAGAAGACGCAAATCTAAAACGTCGTGAAAAAAGACTTTTTTGAGAAAACTGCCAACATTTCCTTATCGATGGCGCACTCTCTAAAAGGCCATTTAGTTCTCTATGAAATGATGTAAAAATGAGCGTTCTTGCACCTTTTGCTACCGAGATATGAGCAAAAACGGGACGAAAAACACGAAATTTTGGCATCATCTTGCACCTAAATGTCTGATATACATATAGTATAGTGGAAATGGCCTAAGAAAGCCCTAAATAAGCCATTATATTTCTACAGATCACCAAGCGCTCCACCTATACATGGTGGTGATATCATTTAAGCAGCTTAAAGCAGAAAATAAACTATGTTTTTTATATATATATACCCTAGGTGGCCAAGAAACGGGACCGCCACGGCCGATCCATTTATATTCAAATTTACGATTAAGATAGTGTCTGACAGTTAATGCAAAATGTGAAG
>NW_026017110.1:23190245-23193098 GCF_020466585.1 Dendroctonus ponderosae
GTATAGTCTGTAAAGTTCTCTCTTATGTTTTATGAGTCTCAGAATGAATTTGGGTAGGGTGTGTCGGTAGAAAACATTTTTAATTTCAGGGGTGATATTTTTTTTATTTACTCTATATCCCTCCAATCTTCTTCCTTTGCGTAAGCTTGTCAACCATACGACGAGTTCTACGTCTAACCCAACATTTACAGTTTCTTGTGTTGCTTATTTTGGTTTACAAAACAAGCTATTATACATTTGTAAAGTAATGGTTTGTACATACACATCTATATACTCATTAACGGTGTTTGATAATTACTAAATTTCAGAATATCATACGGCAGAGCTTGCTAAGAAATGGGCGTAGAGGATTTGCCACTCTTCCTAATGCTGCTCCTCAACCAGACCCAGTTCAAGAGGCTGATAAGTTGATTAAAACGTTAGAGTTGGAAATCCGCAGCCATGAACCTGCAGTGCTTAAGAGCTACTGTAAGTTTGTCGTTACTACCGGCAATCATTTTGGTATTGACACTAAATCGTAAGTACTGTACTGTTTCTACTCCAAACTTGTCCGGTTTATGTAGTAGTATTAAACTTGCGAAGTCTGATGAGATTCTTCAGCTACAATAACAATCCATATTTTCAGTTGGAGCCTTAGAAAACCAGTACATGAAAGGTACACAGTACTGAAATCAGTTCACATCTACAAGAAGCACAGAGTGCAATATGAGAAACGAACATACTTTGGCTTTGTTCAGTACAGCAAACTAACTGGATCCACTGCTGATACTTTATTAGAATATGTAGAAAGAAATTTGCCTGAAGGTGTTTCCTTAAAAGCAACCAAGGTAGGGTAGGTAATTCGATATAGTAACTGTATGTGGAAATTATGTCATTTTCAGGTGGAGGTGCAACAGATTCCTGACCATTTGAAACCCAGTTAGCAACTTAATTTTAGTAACATTGTAGATATTTAAAGCTAGTTTTTATGTGGACAATAAATCGATGAAGCTGACCACTTAAGAATTGAAGTAATAAGCGCAACTAACTAGCAAGGTTGGCTGGTATAATTTGCTATTAATATTTGAGGCATTTTTTCTCCTGGCATCGTTTCCCATATTACAAATACAGACCTATTTTTTTCACCGTTTATTGTTAGGTGTAATTATGATATAATTTGCTAATTTGAGACAATTTTTCTCCTGGCATCGTTGCGAATATTACAAATACAGAGGTATTTTTTTTACCGTTTAAAAAAGTTCGGTACTTTTCAGCACAGTTCTGAGATGTTTATTATGGAAAATAATACTTATATTACATAGAAAGTAAGAAATAGCATACCGACGTTGTTTAAATACAGGGATTTCGGAATCACTGTTTTCTTGATGTGATTGGAAAATTTCAGCATGAACCGAATAACTCGCATCATAGACCGTGACCAAATTTGGCGACAATAGCTGAACAGCATTCGTTCAAGAAATCGCGCTAAAGCCAACATTCAAAATTTGCAATAATATTTATATTAACATCGCCATCGATGAGTTTTCATTCATTCAAGTCAAAGGATTTGGCATCAATAATCTTAAGAGTGTAAAGCTATTGTTTGAAAGGCAACCGTATAAAGCACGTATTCCCCATCGCGCAACTGGCCGTTTCAGCGCCGGTTCGTAAATATGAAAATGTCGTTCTCACCTTTACGCTGATTAGTCTTTTAGACATATATTTAAGTTTGCTGTTATGGTAGTGGATGAAACAATAACTTCCAGCAAAATAATGCATTTTTATCGGGTTCTTAGAAACGATAGTGCATCCACCTGTATGTCTAGAAAAGTTTGTTGTTTTGGATGTTTTAACATCAAATGATATTTACTGCAAATTTAATTATTGTTTAAGTAAAATACTTGCTCATTAATAAGATGTTCCCAATTCCAATTGTAGTGTAGATACTTAACAGAATCAATATCACGGACATAATCCAACCTTGACTCTCATCCGTGTGGCGGCTTTATATTTTTATTTTTACATGGCTATACAACTAACGACCTGTTTCGAGCGCTATTATTCATTATGTTCAATTTTGTGTCGATTTTTTTTATTTTCTCTGCATTCTATACAGTAAATCTTCGCAGTTTTGAAAGTATAAATTTGAAGTTTTATCAAAAGTTACTTACCAAAAAACTGATGGAATCAATTCCTGCAATCAGACCGACAAAGTCCTTCAGATTAAAAAGAAAACTCCAAATGGTTCCTTGAAAACCCCAAGTTTGTTCACACTTTAACTTTATGAAAATCAAGATCACCGCCATGTTGTGAAGAAACGTCAGACACTTTCCTAAATATCTGAATTGTTTGTTAGCATTGCACCACTAGCCCGAAAAATGATAGGAAAACATGCTAAAATGCTTTCTGTATCCGATAATTAAAAATTTTCCACATGAAAATAGAAAATGAACATTTTTAATATTTTTCGGAGCGAATCACACCCACTGTCAACTATTTGCCATTAAACAATTGACTAATTCGACAACTTCAACAAGATTAAACGTGGCTTTGAAAGCATACAACTCAACAGTCGGGCAGATTAAGACAAAATATGTATTTTTGTGTACATTAAAGAATATACATTTTTAATTTTATTCACTCCAGCTTCGCATCTCTCTTGCCAATCGGCTTAAACGCCACAGATCACAAAGGTAAGCAGAAATGAGTAAAGATTGAAGTTGTTCTTTCCAATGAACGTCATATGAAAAAATAACCTATTCTCACTGTACAGGTACACGTAAGTAGTAAGCACAGATTACGGAGTATAGATTGGACAGTTTGGCTTTCCCGCCAAAATGATTTTGCTAAATGCAACCACAGAGAGGCGTCGTC
>NW_026017110.1:23194061-23205667 GCF_020466585.1 Dendroctonus ponderosae
TTGTGATGTTAATTGAAGCCCTAGCATAAACATCACAATTAAGGAGCATGATAAAATGCTTGAAATGTTATTGAAACTTCAACGGAAATCACAGATGTCATAAACTGAAATCAAATACCTCACGAAATTTTGATGTGAACCCAATCGATAAAGATTTCTTCTTCCAGTAGTGGAAATTAGAGTTTAGTTTTGATTGCAGCCGGTGATTTAAGCGACAAATAGCATTCTGCAGGCGTATCTGGCAGTTTCCAATCTATAACCTCTGTGATCTGTGGTAGTAAGTGCCGGATTCCTCATCTCAGTAGTGATAGAGCTTATAAAATAATTTACGAAGAAAATCACTGCTTAGAGCTCCTGAGAGGGTCTCTACGTTTAACTGTTACTGGCATTGGTTTTAACCCAAATTCTTGGCGAGATCATGAAGAATCCTATTGAGGAAATTGGCATTTTACATAGGAGTAATGTTCACATAAAAAATAAGGATAAACTGAATGAAATCCTCAATAATATCGCAAGGGGAGGTTTGAGGAAGTTGCAAGTAGTGTCTGATTTTGACAAAACAATTACCAAGCAACATGAGGATGGCATCCCACATTTGAGTAGTTTTGGTAAGTATATTTCAAAATCTGCATTCCAGTCTGCAGTTATAAATAAATTAAACCATTTGATTGCGTTTTACACAATTACATCCTACTTTATTATTAATATTGGGAGCACATACTATTGCAATTGCCAAGAACAACGGGCCAGAGGCATCTTTGACGGTAAAATCAGATCAAATTTTAATTTATCAAATTGCCACTGTTCATTATTCCCTAATGCAGACAAGGGCGCATTCTAACGTAAAACAACTTCAAAGTATGCAAATCCCAGAATGACTAGTTACATAATACTGCATTGAGATATTTTTAGCGATGTTTAGTCGAATTCGCTCAGCTGCTGAAGATGAAACTTATCAAGCTACTGTGAAGAAACTGCGTCAGAAATATTACCCAATTGAGCTGGATCCTCATATTCCAGTTAAGGATAAAATCAAACATATGGAAGATTGGTGGAATTTGTCTGAAAAAGCAATTAGGTTTGCCCAACTCTAAACAAATTCAATTTAAACATATTCGCTAAAGTGATATTTGAATAGTAAGTCTGACTTTCCATTACAGTGGATTGATGGTAACTCAACAAGACATCGATGATGTTTGTTTGGAATGTAAGCCTTCATTAAGGTATAAACCAATTTGAATCAATTACACTGCAAGGTCTATTAAGTTATACGAAAATTGCTTTATCGTCCATGGCAAAAAATATTAACAGTTAGACCACGTTAATACATTTCTGACAAAACTGTTGATGTTTGGGAAAAGTAGACCTACGCCTATAATTATTCATTATATTTACAGTACAACATTCACATAAGATGGTTGATTTTCTTGGGAATTCGGTCTGGGCAGTAGTGAAGAAAAAGAGAAACTTTTTTATCTATCAAGCTTTCGGCAATTTTCGGCATAAGAAAGCCGGGAACCCTCCAGAATATTCATCATGTTCTGTCAAGCTTGATGAAATATTTAATCTTTAAGCTGTACAGAAAATGATAGAATATTCTGGCGGGTTCCCGGCTTTCTTATGGTCAAACAATTAGCACCCTGAGGAAGGCGACAATAAATTGCCGAAAGCTTGTTAAATAAAAAAGTTTCTCTTTTTCTTCACTACTGCCCAGACCGAATTCCCAAGAAAATCAACCATCTTATGTGAATGTTGTACTGTAAATATAATGAATAATTATAGGCGTAGGTCTACTTTTCTTATGGTCAAATAATTAGCACCCTGAGGAAGACGACAATCAATTGCCGAAAGCTTGGTAGCTAAAAAAGTTTTTCTTTTTCTTCACCACTGCCCAGACTGAATTTCGAAGAAAATCAACCATCTTGCAATTATCCGATATCGGTCAAGAAACTGAACTTATTCACATATGAGTCATAGTTATTTTTTTTCGGGCACTTGGTAAACCGTTGTATATTTGGGTGTTTTAAAGCGGTAATCTACAAACTGTTGTTAATTGTCAGTGTAAATTCGTTTTAGAAATGGATGCAAGGAGTTTTTTAGAGACTTAAATGATAGCAATGTTCCAGCACTCGTGTTTTCTGCTGGCTGTGGTGATATAGTGGCAGCGGTGTTAAAACATGCTGGTGTTTACTTACCAAACGTTAAGGTAAGCTTAGCATAAAACAAGAAAAATCATTAATTTCCCGATTTTCAAGTTACACGTTTGCAATCACCATCTGTGTTTCAAAGTCATCAACCATTCTAAGTTTCAAGTATTTTTCAATGTCCCCATTCATCTTCTACCTTCTTAGAAATAGGCACCCTTTATAACTAATGGTTGTATGGATTACAGGTGATCTCAAATTTTCTAAAATTTAATGAAGATGGCACAATTATGGGCTTCAAAGACAAAATAATTCACGTATTTAATAAAAACGAATATGCTGTGAAAAACACCGATTTTTATGGTGAGGTTGCGGATAGAGAAAATGCAATTGTTCTCGGCGATTCCTTGGGAGATGCTGCTATGACACAAGGCATGGAACATTGCCAGAATGCCCTAAAAATTGGTTTCCTTTATGAGCAAGTAGGAGATTGTGTACAGATTTGATGAAGGTCTTAATAACGAAACGTTCAATTTTTCAGATTGAAGATTCGCTTCCACAGTATTTGGACACTTTCGACATTGTGTTGGTGGATGATCAAACAATGGACGTTCCTAGAGCAATATTTGATTACATTCGAGATGCTGCACGTTAAGCAAAATTTTTCATTGAATACTCGCTCTCTAGTAATGTCGTTTCTGTCGTATTTTATATAATCTCAATCGCACTGGATTACTCACCAGGAATTGTACTTATTAGCTGTACTTACAGGAATAAACTGATGTATTTAATAACTATTAGGGGAAGAATTTTAGCAAATAATGTCAAGATAGTTCCATGATGTTTATATATGACTATGCTTGCAAGCGCGGTCAAAATAATACGAATACATCAGCAAAAAATGTCAGTAGACGGAATTAGAAATTAGAATTAGAACAAAATATTCATACAGCAATGTAATTATTCCCGTTGATGGTTACAATTTTCAAAAAAAACTCGGCACAAAAATGAATATTACAGTTTACACAATTAGCTTCAATGATCAGAAAAAGCTTTAGATTTCCGGCTATATTAATCACTGTCGCTAATATTTATCTCTTCTTGATTATCGGTAATTTTTCGACGATCAAGAGAACCTACATCCTAAAACAGTATTAAAATTACACGGGCTTTCAAAGAATTAAAGTAGAACTTACTGTATTATTTGTACTGTCGCTCAGGACATCTGCTTTCCTCTTCAGCTTCCCAGATGCACTATCATAGCTATAAAAAATTGACACATTAATCAACAAAACGAAGTAATTATCGATGACTGGTACCTACTTCGGATATTTTGATTTGTGTTCATCTTCCGCTCTTTTCGCTTCTCGGTAGTAGATGTTCTTTGTTTCTGGCAACAGACTTTTCCACATAACGCCCAATCGCACGGAGATTTCTTTATTGTTCTCTTCTACAATTTGTGTTTTTTTACGGTACACCATAGTTTAGCAATTATACTCGAGATATATTATGTACCTTACAACTACAGAACCTACTTAATTTTGAAATTAAACTTGCCAGGTTTTACTGAGACGGTTCAAACGAATTAGGAAAAGTTTTAAAAAATTACGAGTCATATTACCAAACATTTTAAATACACCAGACACCACCACAAAAATGTGTAGAAACAAAAATCATACCTGGATGCTCAACGGTCAACTTTTTTCTCCATTCCTTTGCAAAAATCATAAAAGCGTGGGGCGGTTTTGAAACTGAAATATTCGCTTCTTCATTGATGGTACTTGACTTGGGTGTTTCATTATTTGCAATATCTCGTTTAACAAGTGAGCTCTAAAATGCGTAATTAATGATTGTAACTAACACTCACAATATTTTTCTTACCCCACCGGCTACAATTGGGATTGGTGAAGCTAAAGATACGACCGACGATATAACAGGAAGTGTTTCCACCGGTTTTGTTAATTTCGGACTCTTCCGTCTACTATAGGTAACGGCTGGTGCCCTAAAATCCATTTGAAATTAAGTTTTATCTATATATGGATATAGACCCTCATTTGACTCGAACGAATTAATGGTGCCTTGGGATCGCACATGAATTAGATAAATAATAACACATAGAAGCTGTTGTGGAACATTCGTGGATATTCATCAAAAACCGCTCAATTGTAGAGTATTCGTTTATTAAAAGCATACTTACATTGGAACAAATTTGGGCTCGTCACTCAATATCGATTTGTTTGGTACATCTTGCCTTTTAATATTCGTATTTTGGACAGGTTTATCCGCTATTTTGCGGGCTTTTAGCAGTGAGTTACTTGCTTTGGCTTCTTCTACCGGCATATCACGCAGCTTAACAGAAGATAAACCTAGCCAGATAATTATTAGCAAATAACAGATAAGTTGTTCTCACAATAGGCATTTACCTTTAACCCGCAAGGATTCACCTAAAGCTAGAACATCGGGTAAATCTTTGTCGGCTACCCTGACTTCTCCATGATACATAAAATGTACGATTTGCCTGAGGACAGTAAATCGGCCCGTATTTAAGAATATCACGGGATGTGGTACTTCTTTATGCACCTTCAATTAATAAATCTGCTGAGTGAGGCTGAGATGCTAATGATTATGGGGCTAATTACCTGAAAGAGTTTCTGGAAATACTCACTGCACGCTGACAAAATGAGTTTATGTGCTCTAATCAAACGGCCTTCACAGAACAGAGAAACATCCACTAAAGCCTCATTGTCAAAGTGTTCATTGAAAGTGTGAATGAAATTAGGAACGTGCAGATTCCACTTTAGATTGTATTGTTCCCCTATGGTAGGATTCTCCATGTTACCTAATTTTGCATAATACACTTGCAACTGTATAAAAAGTAAAAAATCAAATTTAACCAAGCCGTGCTTAACTGCAGGGGGAAAAAGTAACTTATTAAGCGGTGAGCAGCGCAAATTCCGTCAGATAAACCGCCGATAACACACTGATTTCACCTTCCTGATAAAAACTGATAATGTATGTTTAATTACCACCGTAGTAACTTTTATTTCAATTATAAGAAAAACGTTGGATTTCACAGACAGCCACCAATCTCTGGCATCATAATAGATAACAGAACGATGGCGCCAAGTTTACATGCCGCAATCTTTCCATATGCCAAAGATTATTTTCCTTAAGCAAAAATTCATTCAAAGATTTCACTCAAAACTGAAATCCAACTTGAATAAACAAGCAGGAAACACACTAAATTAAAAAAAAACTCTCTTAAATATTATGCACCCGAACTATCCTGGTGTCGGGTTCCTACAGCATACGTGAAAGAGTGAGGCAAAACGTGAGCGCCTATACGCAATACTTCACTGTCTTGTTGTTTTCAACTTCAGAATAATAAACTTAACCACACTTTTCAGTGCTTTCAACCTGGCATTAAATTATCAATAGAGCCCCATTTCGTTAGCACTAAAATGTTTAAAAAGTACGTACATTAAAGGAATATGCTTGAGCTTTTTCAAATTACGGAAACCATCTTTGGTGTTTTTTAGGTTTGACGAAAAGGAGAGTATATCCGGTGTTTTGCAACTGAAATCATCTGTTCAGAAATCGATCCGAGCCAAAATTTTGGAGTCCTATCCCTTCTTGGATAACTATTTAGATGCTATTTTGCCCAAGAAAGATGTATTTAAACTAGTCAAGTGGTTAGTATTGATTTTAAATTTGTTTGCTGAATCCTTCAGAATCTATGGAAAAGTCCATTATTGAGCAGTTTTGCTGTTGAATTTCAGCCAAACGCTAAATCTTGACTACTAAATTTAAAATTAAATTCTGTATAAACCCGCCAGCAACAAGTTTGCATACATACAACCAATGTTTTTCATATTTGAGAGGCCAGAAGGTGCATAGTTTCAAAATAACTTAATGTATCTTGAAATAAAATTGACTCTCCAGGAAGCTTTTTACCGCTGGTACACCGCTCTAAATTTTTCTAGCAACATGTTTCAACGTTTAAATTTGATTTCGTTTGATTTATTTGTGTTCTTGTCCATTTTTTCAGTCTCAATTCGTATTGATTGTGGATATGGTGTAATTATGTTGTTTAGTTGTTTGGAGTTGGTTTGCTCGTATTACATTTTACTCAAAATATTTATCTTTGATTTAGACATTATTTTTCAAGCTTTTTTTATCGCTTTGTCGCTTCGTATGCGACAGTATCTTATTTTATGGTACCCATTAAATTTTTCTTAATTTTTGTGATTTTGTCTCATCCGACCTAGTTCTAACAGCTGCCTAACAACAGTGTTTTACTCTATTTCTAAAATGACTGACTGGTTTGTTATACATTTTTAATTTGACCTTTTGCTACTTTGGCGTCTTCCAAATCCTCGGATAAAGAAACAGTTTTTATTTTTATCTGTTTATCAAGCAAAACTAAATTTCCACTTTGGTTCTTCTTACTGTGATCTGTCTATCGCCTAAGTCTAATTGTCTAAAGCTTATTTTTCACTGACACATTTTACTACTGAAATTATGTTATTTACTCCTTCCATAATTCCAGCTTGTACCAGTTAATGCAACTATCAATTCAAAAGCCAAGTTCCCGTTAAAACTTGATTATAATTTAATATGTAATGTAACACGTATTATTTAATTATTAGTTATTACGCGAAGTTCATGTACATTAAACTATTGAGGAACTTCCTGTATATTAAATCGGTTTATTGTGATGTGTTTCGATATCCTTAAATCTTAATCAAACGATTATTCCATAAAAAAAAATTCTGATTCATAATTTGAAATTGTACTGCTTGCAGCCATGATCATATTGAAATCATCGTGAATTCTGCTGGGGAGCAGCAGTTTTTTAGGCACAGAGAAGGACAATGGATGCCCACCTTGAGACTACTTCACAAATGTAAGTTAGCTTGAATTAATCCAGCATTCCACACACATTTATTCTTAATTTATATGTACTTTTAGATCCATTTTTCCTTCCCATGCAGCAAGTAGACAAAGGCGCTATTCGCTTTGTGCTTAGCGGAGCTAATATAATGTGTCCTGGACTCACATCACCCGGGGCTCAAATGACCGAAGTTCCAAAAGATGCTATAGTCGTAAGTCAGATGGTTCTGTGGGTTTATTTACTTTTTTAATACATTTTTGGGTAGGCTATAATGGCAGAAGGCAAAGAGCATGCTCTGGCAATTGGTCGAACGACTTTATCTACTGAAGATATGTAAGTTTGTTGAAACTCTTCGTCATTCAGACTGTACAAATTGAATTGAAGTAGCATCTACATGTCGTAATTATGGGCAATACTGTAGATACACTACGAGTTAGACAAATAAAACATTTCTTTTATAATTTAACATACTGAAATTGATTTTTCAGAGCGAAGGTTAACAAAGGAATAGGAGTGGAAAATTGTCATTATCTGAACGATGGGCTCTGGCAAATGAAATTAGTTAAATAAATTGCTCTCGCTTGCAAATCAATAAACTGTAATTTGTTTAGCAACCTGAGTTTTATTAATAAACATCCTTTGAAAACTGAACCGCAAAAAAATTTTAAACGAGAAGTTAGTTTGCGTAGGTCACGAACCCGTTTGAACGCCCCGCCAATTTCGGTTGCTTGCCCCCATTTTATGCAACCAGCTTAACATAAGTTGTATTTTCAGTTTGCTATAAGTATCATATAATGATTCTTACTTTATATCATTGTATGTGTAAACCTATATTTATTGTTGCATTATTAACGTTCAACTATTGCCATTTACCATTTTAATCCGATAATAAAAATTATCTTTGATTCCGAGTGCAAGCGATCCCTTCCGAGACCCTCCCCGATCGCTTGGCATCTCGCTCTCTGTCAGTGTCAGTCACGGCAACAACAAGCCACGACTGAATAACGTTTTTAGTTAATTTTTACATTAAAAACAAAGTAAAGCTAGCACTATATTTAGTGTTTTTATCTTATTTGTGTAAAAAATTGAAGTGGTAAGTTTTGTTCCATTTAATCTCGGCAGATCTACCCAAAAAACCATTTAGTAGCGGATGGGTTAATGGCTTGGTGTCTAAACGAGGGTTTGGCTGTGTCAGAGACACTTTTTTTCCAACTAGATGCATCTGCTATTTTTCATCAATTTCCATTGTCTGAGCCCAATTCGTTCGATTAGTATGCACTTCTCTCAGCAGTAACCTTGCCAAACTTAGTTCCTTTGTTCTTGAAGGTTGCATATACATTGATATCAAACCAAACAGTTTTAACACACTAATTGGAAATTGCCAAGATTTTCAAATCGTTTTATCAAGATAAGTTTAATATCCTGTTTCCCAAGTTGATTACTCACTAGACCTTCCGAGTATTGTCTAAAATGTTGAGATTTGATAGAACTTGGATGCCTCCCATTTGCCAACAGTATACCCATTACAATCTAATTTTTTGATGCGAGTTACTCAGACAGTAATAACAGTTTCTGGTCAAGTACCGGCGATTTTCTCATAAACGCAACTCAAGCTTATCCTTGGAATGTACCTCTAGTTGGACCTTGAATCTTGAATATTGTCAGGTTTAGGTCGGTGACCTCACACCGCTCTTTGTTAGACGGGTTTAATTTTTTTATTTCTCTAGATATCTTCCTTTCTTTACATGCAATAGGAAGCTGATACATTTTTATTGTTTCAATTTACCCAAGTGGTCACTTTGAAATATTGAATTGTTTTGTACGTTTCAAGAGTTATCAACATAATTTTTTTGTAATTATTTAAATTTTTACTGCTTTTTTATGAAAACATTATTTTTCAATTAAAATGGAACTTTCTTTTTGCAGTGGTTAATTGCAAATCGTAAATTAACAATAAAACCATTCAGGAGACTGGCTAAAACTAAATATCACCTGGCTGGTTTGGTTTTCGTTTGCTCATGGCAATATTTCGATTCGCAAGTACTTTTAACTACAATCGGCAATTCTTCCGGTGGTTTTTGATGTTTATCTTTACAAATTATTCTGCAAACTAGTTAAAATCAAGCTTTCTATTATTTATTAAGTATGGTCAGTGGTGAGAGCTGTTGCTTCTAAAAACTAGGCAAATATTTATTTTTCATTATTCCTGTGTTGTGGTCATTCGCTTTTTCGACATCACTTAGTGCAAAAAGTATGTAAAGGAAGAGAAAAGCAAGAAATTATCATTTACGTAGATGTTATTAATTTGCTTAGAAAGCTTTACGTTTTGATAATTTAACATACGTAAAAACTGTCGGTTTTTAAAAAGCGCATTTATTTGGAAGATCAGACAGATTAATTCCTTTGAGACAAGAATGCAGTTAAAAGAAATCAGCTTCAGTATATGCTATACGAATATATATATATATATATATAGATACTATAATTACGTGATTACTGAATATTTGGTTTGTTGGATTTTGCAAGAAACGCAATATAACAACTTGCGTTTAAATACGCCTTAAAAATGTGGAATCAAACCGTAGACTTGGTTATTAATTTTAAGTTCACATAAATTACTAATAGGTACACTGTAAAAAGTAGATTCAGATTAAGATAAAGTGAAGTCGTAGCGCATAAAATTGTAGGAATGAATAGCAAATATTTAGCAATCTTGGTGATAACGTATGCGTAGTTTCATCTGATGTCCTATGACTTTGAGAGTAGCTGATTTTTCTCAATCCGAATAGATTGCTCAAGATCCTTTTTAGGTTGCGACTTGACGATTTATTGAAATGACGTCGCTTACTCATTTATATATCAGTTGAACTTATTTTTATTTATGAAGCTTATAGAAATTAATCGTAGCCTGGAATTGTTTTTTTAAGTAGTAAATAAGAGATAAAATAATATGTATTGATCAATTCAATTAAGTCTAGCCGTACTTGAGCTTTTACTGCGTGCTAAATGCAAGAAGATCTGCGTATTTTGTCTTGGGATATGTTTATTTAAGCTATCCGCGATTTGTATATCAGCCAGTAATTCCAAATACATTTTATGCTATTTCGGTGCAAATAAATCGTTTTCATAGTTTTTGTTCGCTGTTAACTGGTGTCGAAAATAGTCACTGGCGTCAAGTTCACATAGTGCGGACGCTTTTCCGGAAGCGTAAAGCTTCCAATCCAATCAAGAAATATTTTGTATCTAAATTATCCAAAAATCTAATATCGGTAAGATTCGCCGATCAATCCAACGTCATTATTACAAAAACGATAATAAACCTATCAATAATTTAAGTCCATGTTGTAACTCTGAATGTTTTAATAATGATAGGCCGGCTTTATAACTTGCGGATTTTCCTTTTCATTAAACGCTCCTTTTCTCAATTAGTTATGCTGTTTTCAGTAAAACAATCGTAATAATCGTTATAGCCCTTGACTTTGAACATTTCAGTTAGCGATGGTTTTTTTGCTTGGACAGGTCAGGATTTTATCGTATTTAGTTGTACACGAGCGCTGATCGCACAGACGATTTTTTCTTTAGCTGAAAAATGGTAAAGCTATTTTTTTATTTATTCTTATGAGTTGTTCTTATTACAGAATGACCTGTTGTTTGTACGTCGTATAATCCAAACTTGTACATGTTTTGGTCTGGTTTTTTAAATTACGCTATTAAAATTTTAAATTACGCGTATGTTTTTTTTCTGGAAATTGACACGTTAGCGCCGTTTTTTAGAGTTTCACAAAAACTCGTACTCGAACGGTGTTCATTATTAAATAAAGAAGTTAAATAACACTTACATAAGTAAATCCTTTCAGGATTGTTTTCTCAAATTCGATAAAGCGTCGTTCGTCTGTGGTCTTCATTTGCTAGTAATTTGTTACAGCAAATAATTAACGATCGAATCTTTTCTTATATGCACTTAAAACAATTATTGTTTCCGTTAATTAATAGCTTTTCGATAGTTCAAAGTAATTTTACTTTAGGAATCATTGTATGCTTTCGACATTTAATTGTACATCTGTTAATAATCGAAATGCTTGATTTCATGCTTTCAGCAGCTTGAATGCCATTCACCTTTAAACATTTTCGGTTAATTTCACATATTCGCTTATTGCCGTAAGTATATTTAATTGAATTTATTCTTTGGGCTTAATTGTTCATAACAAAATCATAAGAAATATGAAAAGCGGCAAAGCTAGTTTGGACTTCCTTCCTGCAAGAAAGCAATTATTTTAAACAGTGATGTAGAACATAGCGGATGTAGATCGTTTTCACAATAAATTTGCTTGATAATAAGTTCACTGGTTACCTGATATATTTTATTCATATGTTGCGCGTTTAGGTTGCTTCGTTTCGATGTTTTAATGCGCTTTTTGGCTTAAGCTGCGGTTACATTGCAAACGATTTCGCGCGAATTATTCAGCGAAGTCGCACGAGTTAACTGACCGCCTATCCCCATAAACTGATGAGCCAGCAGATCATATGTCCGTTTGGAGACAATAACTACCAAGGAGATGTGCGGAGGC
>NW_026017110.1:23206085-23235899 GCF_020466585.1 Dendroctonus ponderosae
GGCAGTCAACGAGTAATTTTATGAACTTTTGTAATCTAACGAAATAAAATTGTTTTTTAAAAAGGGCTCTCGCCGGTCTCATTAGTTAATTCACGATTTGGCTATATAATTCCATTATAATCGATTTTGCTTCAAAAATTTGTGGGTTTTGGCTTGTTATGGCGGGTTAAGTGAAAATGCGTTGCGTTCTTTCAGTTCAAGAATGCAAGTGGCAATGTTGGATTAATGCTAATATTATATTTTGTTGTATTTTGTAATATTTGTAAAATGTCCACAAAAATGCTTTGAATCTTATGATAGCCACTACGAGACATATTGGTTCACATTGAAAATGATAGACAGAAATGGCCAAGCAATTGCATTAATGTAGTTATTTATTTTCTGAAAATATATCAATTTGTAAAATTGTATACATATTTTTCGCTTGTTTGTTTGTGTGAAATAAACATACATCTTTGAACTGTACGCGACAACCAGCGATTTTATAGATCAACTCGCTTATTCTGTCAACACGTATAGGTTTCGTCAAAATAATTCATATTCATATTCAAGTCGCGCGAATAAAAATGTATACGAAGTCGATTCTTGTTTGCACGATGTTGCGAATAAACTAATACGTAAAATCCAATTGTGGTGGTTACGGCCAATAAGTAAATATTATTTTTTTTTAGATTAACATATTATCTGAAGTTGGTTGGAATTTTTAGAATGTTTTTTTTTTTAATTTTTAATTCTTTGAGGCTTTTAAATTATTTACTCAAATTTGTTTATTTCGGTCTTCAAGTCGAGTCGAACGAACATGACTTCTAGTGTGTCCTTAGTCTTATACTCCAACCACCACGTATTTCTGCATAATATATTTGGTGTTATTTGAGCAAAATCGTTTTAAGTGTAACCGTAATCTTTATCTGAGGTTTCTGGCAGGTAATTGGTCCACTTTACCGAAAGAAACAGTTTTTCTTCACGCAAAAGCAAAGCAACGTACACGCAATTGGTTGCCCGCAGAACTCCACCCTCACCACGGAGAGCCCCAGGCAACCGGGGCCACAAGCAGCTCGTGCATCGGGGAAGGTAATTTAATGTTACCTTTCTCTACTGGATAGTTTTTAATTTTTTAAATATTTTTTTAGGACGGCCTAGCCGCACCTTCCGCCAATAAACGACGCTGGGTCCCACCATCGACACTCCGGCTCCGCGATGCGGTCGCCACGCCTGAGTCTCGTAATGATCAGGTTTTTCGCAAGGTACGATTCAGTTATTTTTTTTAAATTCTCAGTTAACATTTTTTTAATCGCTTAGGTCAGGGGTATTCTCAACAAGCTCACGCCAGAGAAATTCCAGAAGTTGAGCGATGACTTGCTGCGCGTTGAGCTGCAGTCACCGGTCATCTTAAAAGGAGTTATCATACTTATCTTCGATAAGGTCAGTTAACCGACACAGCAAAAGAACGTCCATCATTCAAACAACGGATTGTTTTCTGTGAATTATAGGCGCTAGATGAGCCGAAATACTCGTCGATGTACGCTCAGCTTTGCAAGAGACTGAGCGAAGAAGCGCCAAATTTTGAACAAGGCGACGGTAGCACTAACACCTTTCGAATTCTTCTTCTTAACAAGTGCAAAGTGAGTCAGTGGTTTTAAATAAATAGAGCGATTGATGATATATGTGGCGTTTAGGTCGAATTTGATAATCGAGCTGCAGCACTTGAACGCAATATCAATGGAGTCGCTGAGGATGGCAGCCTCCTCGACAAGGATGAGCTGGAGGAGCGACGACAAACGACCAAACGGAAGATGCTCGGCAATATTAAATTTATCGGAGAGTTGGGAAAGTTGGAAATGTTATCCGAAGGCATACTGCACAGATGTATCCGAGTAAGACCCAAAACTATTTAAATGTAATGAGGGTACCAGTTTTAAACTCGAGATTATCATTTTATTACTAGTTGTAATTTTTTTGGTGAATTATTACTTAATACCCATCTAGCTACTTGACACCAATAAAATATTACCACTATTATTAATAAAAATTGTAATTAATTGCAGGAGCTGCTCGTGCGGCGAGGAGACGACCCCGCAGAAGATCTGGAATGTTTGTGTCAAATCATGCGTACATGTGGTCGAATTTTGGACACGGAGAAGGGTAAAAATCTCATGGAGCAATATTTCTACCGAATGCGTTCATTGGCTGAAAATATGGATTTGCAGCCCCGGATAAGGTACAGTAACAAGTATTATGCGGCTCTTTTGGCCCCATTATGGTGGTGTCCTGATCGTATTGGATTGGCGAATTAGTGTACTACAATTGAAGGGGTTAAAAGCAGAACCAAAAGGTCACAAAAGGTTTATTTAGAGAAATGGATCGTCAACGTTTTCTTACAATGGAAAATTCTTAGCTTATAAATTAAATTAGTTTGTGTTTTATATTCAAAGGACAAAAACTTATACAAAAAAGCACGGATTTTGCCTTTGAATGAAAACAAGTTTTCGAAAAATACAAACGACAAGGCAAACATAAATGAATGTTAAGCAGTACAACTAAATTTACTCGTAATCGGACAACAAATCCATGTAATTATTATCTTGTTATATTATATTTTTGCGGCTTTGGCTCATGGGGCAGGCCAGGAAGGTTGAAATCTAGCGATTTTTAATTCTGCCATTTCTCATATTTAATTTTCAGTGTTTCTTAGTAAAGAAGCTCAAAGTTTAAATTATTTACTGGACGCCCCACATTTTTCGAGCATTGTCTGACTGAAAAAATGGAAAGTCCTCATCCAAAGTTTTTTTTAAGGAAAGCTGAGATGTTTGGTTTTTATTGTGCGACAACCATTTTGTGTTTCTCAGTTTATAGTTTGACTTCGTGTGTCTTTTTTGGATGCTTAATATGCTTGTTTGAATATTTTGAAATTGATACAAAATATAGCTCTAGCTTCTTTTGGATTTTTTTATGGCTGATGTTGAAAAATTTATTTGTAGGTCATAAGTCGGTAAACTGTACAACTTAGGAAAATTTCGTTATCTCTCATCCCCTGTAAATATTCCCCACATGGTATCTGCCTGTTTAATACCGTTGAGCGATATTTTTCTCTGGTTTCATATTCTTGATCAGAAAGCCTATTCTTCTTTACTACATTTCTTTTCAATTCGTTAATTTTTATTGTGCTTTTTCGGGTTCGTTTAGGGGCTACTAAGCAAAACAACCCAAGTGCTACTCAACCGTTTTTGGCTCTAAACGTCTGATGCGATTTCTTTACATACAATTTTTTGTTAACTTAAAGAAGCCGCCAGGCTATGATTTTTACCAGCAAATAGAAGCAGTGGAGACCACGCGTTAAGACTTAAGTCAGTTTTGCAAAATATTACGCATTTTGCTTCTAATTCCTTCAATTAGTCTCGGTCAAAACAATTCAAAACCTAATTTAAAAAAATTCCCTTTCTAGGTTTATGTTGAAAGACATAATAGATTTGAGAAATGATAATTGGATGCCTAGAAAGGCTACAGTGGTCGAAGGGCCTGTTCCAATGGCGCAGATCAGGCCAGCTGAGAATGACCGACAAGGATTTCGAAGGTAAAGTGAACTCACCAATATTTCTGGAGGACTAGCTGATAATTGAAATTGAATTTTTATAGAGACCGTAACCAGCACGACCGAGAATCCGATAGAAACCAGACTGATTCGTTGTTTCGACACCCGTTAAAAACCAGGGGTGGCCTCGACGATATGCTGGCCGAATTGAGTTTAACTTCTTCGCCCGCTGCTTTGATTCCTGTTGGTCCTCCTTTTGGAGGTCCCAATGGATTTGGGGGCCGCGATGGTAGAGATGCTCCTTTTAGAGGCGATAGGCGCAACCAAGGTTTTAATACTGGCAACTATGAAGGAAGTCGGAGAGGACATTACAAACATAACCAGAACAATTCCGGGTCCAATTTTAATAACCGTAAGTTCGTTTTTATTGGCGATGATCTGGCTTTTACCCCGTGGTTTTTCTACAGAGTCTAACAAGGATATAGCTCCACGCTTCAAACGCAACAATCTTATCGTGGCCAAGGAAGAACTCCAGGAAGTGGAGTTGCGTCCGAATTCCATGCTGTTTAATAAGGCTTCGGTTCTAAATCACAATGCTGCCAATGCGGGCTCTCAGATGATTCGCGCTCTTTCTGTGGAAGTGCCGTCGTTTGGTGGCGGCAAACTGCCGCCTAGTGCCCTTAAGGAGCCTTTGCCTATGAAGCAGGTCACTCAGGATAAACCCAAGTCTAAAAAAGACAAGGTAATTAATATCCAATAATCGACTTTAGACCCAATCCGACGGGGAAACTCTGCTTTTATTAGGGACCGAGCAAAGAAGAGGTATTAAAGAAGTTCAATACCTTATTAGACGAATACTGGAAAGCAGAAGTAGATCTTCGGCAAGCCATTAACTCGTACAAGGAACACAAAGTACCAGATAAGTTTGTCAAAGAACTTATTTTGTCAGGATTATCGTTGGCACTGGATAAGTCCGGTAAGCAATCGCAACCTGATGATATTAACCTTTTTTTTATGTTCTGTTTTATTTTGAGCAGATTTGCAGCAGGAAAAGTTCATACAACTCATTGGCAATCTGAAGGAAAACGGGGCTGTTTCTGGAAATGCCGTGCAGGATGCTGTTAAGGCGCTTTGTCATGTTTTGGATCAACGTACTAGTGACGGTGAAACGGAAAGAGACGTTGTTATAACCGCGGCATCTGGGTTATTAGCGGCGGCAGTTTGTGAACATTTAGCTCCATTATCGGACGTTGCTTTGCTGACTGATAATGGCGCCCATTATCCTCTCTTCCTTTTGGTGTTGCAACGCATTAAGGCTAAAACTGGCAAGTCGGAGTTGAGTGAGATATTTAACAAGAGTAAGGTAAGAAAGCATATCATCTTGTCTATTTACACTTTTTACTTCTTAAATTGGTTTTTGTCTGAAACATTCATCATATTAAAATTAACTAAAATTTTGCTTGTGCAGATAAACTTAATGGCTCAACTTCCTGAAGCTGACAGAACAAAAGAGAGACTATCGGAGATCCTGGACGAGCGCGAACTCACGTTCCTTTATCCACTGTTGCGTATTCAAGCTGACTTGGCCAGGCAGCTGGCGGCCGATCCCAACCCGCAAACATTTTATAAATGGATTAAGGTTAGATTCTTTGCAAGAAAAATGCCGGTGCTATGCACTAATTAGTTCAGTTTTTTTAATGCAAAGTTGCTTGTTATGTGTATGAGAAAAAATGGAATGTTTGTTTAGGAAAACTTGGAACCAGCTAACTTCAACGATCCAGGATTTATTAATGCTCTTGTCACTGTTCTGATCAAGTATATTACACAAGAAGCCCAATCAGCAGGGGATGAAAAAGGAATGGTATGGCTATTTTCTTTACAATAAACATTCATTAACTCATGTTCTTAAATTCTAAACTCATTAATATTGCAACGTTATTCATGCGTCTTTCTATGGATCCATCATCTTCTGCTTCATTTGCTTTAACATACAAGTGATACCTATAACATGATCTGATAATATACAACTGTTTTTTTTGTATTTCCTTAGACTGAAAAAGAAAATGCCTTATTGAAACGTTATCAAGTGATCCTGCACGCGTTTCTACGCGACAAATCTTCTTTGCAATTGGTAGCCGTCTACTCTTTACAAATGCACTTCTACGCTCAAGGTTTTCCTCGTGGTCAATTGTTAAGATGGTTCATGTCCATGTACGAATTAGAAATCGTTGATGAGGAAGCTTTTCTTAACTGGAAAGAGGACGTGACTGACGCATATCCCGGGAAAGGACAAGCATTATTCCAGGTAACATTTTTACCAATGTCTACATTTATAAACCACTTCCAATTTTCGACAAACTACAATAGAACTATTCTGTTGGGGATTGAAAATTTGTTGCTTTTGCTAACACTTTGTTCAAAGGAAAATATACTTCTCAATTTGTGAACATTAATATTTACAATTTGTTGTCATCTCAAAAGTTTATCTTTTAAACTTTTCACCACTTGCATGTATTATTCGATTAATTTGAATTAAATGGTTCCTATAGTTATTTCTGTAAACTTTTATTTGAAACGGTTTATTTCAGGTCAATCAGTGGCTTACTTGGCTGCAAGAAGCTGAATCAGAAGACGAAGAAGGAGATGACTGAACAGCAACACCCCTCCAAGAGACACCGCTGGTGTCTCAAAACTGTTTATAATCACGCCCATTTTTTTTTAACAAAGTAATCAAGTAAGTTTAATGAAAAAAAAGAAAATTACCGAAGAACGCAAACAGTTTTTCCCGTGAATTAAATGAGATTCTAACATTGGATATTTTAAAATAAGGGTTTGGATTTGCGAAAGTATTGTGTGTTTTTAGAGTTGGAACTGCTGTGGTGGTAGGCAGGTATCATTTTCGAGTTATCTGATATAATACATAATTGCCGTCTGGTCGAAGGCTTTGAAGCGGATTGGTTTGGTTTGGACACTAAAATAAATATTATTTGAGTTTTTAGTGTTTACCTAGGGCTATTTAGTCGATAGTCTATTCTCCCATAAAAGTTTTTTATAAATACCTTAACATCTTTGATGGGTTAGCGGACTAAATGGCCTAGAACCAAGTAGGTTTCAAGTTCACAACCGAAAACAACAGCTCAGAGCAATAAATGTAACTCAAAATACCACCAAAATTGCCTTAGGTCAATGTTAAACAATTTTAGGTAATCAATGTCGTAACTTAATGGGACTGTTTTTATTGATTTGCGTTAAGTATTTTTGTTCGCTCATTCTATTTATACGAAGATTTAGACGGATTTTGTTCTTTAGACGTTAAGCGTTGAAGCAGTAATTAACTGTAGATTTAGTTCTCGTAATATCTTAGCAAAATATATTGTAGGTTATTAAAGTAAATGCTGCAAATGGAATACCGGTATATCTTGAAATGCTATTCTGTCGTAATTTTCCAGCGATTATGACTAATTAATAAAGAATTCGTTTCATTCTTGGCATTATGGAATTTGGAAATCATTAGGTAACATCAGTTTTCTGTTGAAACTTATTTTTAAAATCTGCCAGTACCTTGAAACATCTGGTATGTAACAAAGATATTTCAGATCACTGAAAATGACTGTTATTTGAAGATTTACTGTTCCTTATATAAAATACCGAGAAATGTTATGCAATTTTACCTCATTAACTTCAATATACAACTCGTGAATGAATGGTGATGATGTAAAGTGTAAAAGGTATTTGATTTGGACGTAAACTGGTCACGATCGGACCGAAGCCTTATGAAGTCATTATTTGCTCGTTTTTACAAGGCTGAATAAACTTAGATTAGTGTAGGAATATATCTGGTACTTTAAGTACTATTTATAAATTTCTTAATTCACTATCAAGCTAATGCAGAATTTAATGTCTGATTGTTGAAAATAACATTACTTTTATTTGGTTACTATAGTACTTGCTTAAATTTTAATTCTATAATTTTTATTGCGTATTTTATATTTTTTCGTATGTTTATTATCGACCTCAATTTGTAACTTTCAACTGCGAATTTTAGTAATATTTAAACTGCTCGAATGACCTGTGGTTTTAGAATTAGTTTTTATATTGCCTAGAACTAAACACATCTCGATAGTTCTGATTAGTTTTAGTTGGGAAGTATGCATGTCTCAACTACCTCCCCAAATGTGACTTTTCCAATGATGTCTTTCCCGTCTAAGATCCAAACTCGTATTTTAAAACGCGAATCTCTTTATTTGCCGTTTTCAGGAAATTTACAACAAACTACATCATTTTTCGTTTTCATTTTTTAACATCAGTAATTTGTTCAAAATCTAAAAAAAATGGCATTGCAGTGGTAAGCAGAGTCAGCTTTACATCCCTATTCAAGGTATTGAACGATCATTCTAAACTCTATAAAAAGTGTGCTTGCTAGGCAAGTTCGAATCCCACATTTTTACCGAAAACTGTTACTTGAATAAAACGTTAATTTGGTTTTTCTGTGCTGGCACACTACTCGAAATTTCAAATAAGATTTATTGGCATAAAAAATCCGTTAGAGTAGAGCACCATCACGTAATATTATAATTTCTCCTTCGATACGTTTAAGGAGGAAATTGCAACAATCTTGTTCGAACAAAAACAGAATTGTTTTATGGTTTTTATAAAGTAATTGTAACAATAGCACAAAACCATTTTTGTTTCATGCCATCTTTTCTTTATTTATTATTAAAAGTCTCTAGGTTTATGTTTTGACGAAATTACGTCTGGGTTCACTTTAAAAATATTTGTATAAGCAGAATTTTGTGAAATACTTAGGAATATGAAAATATAGGTAAATATAGTCATCGACCCCCAAAAGATTGTATTGTGGAGTGCACTCCGAAAAACGTTTATTCAATAATCACAGTCAATTAGATGGAATTGAATAATTTAAATTGGTCACAAGTGTCTTAAAAATTCGTGGCAAGCCATTCTGATTATAAATTAATACTGTCAATTAATTTGTTGCGTTCGAAAACCTTGCGGCAGATTATTATTTTTTGAATTTTATAAAAATGCTAATTTGATTATTTTATTCATTTATTGCAACCGAATTTTCAGAGCTGCAAAGCCGCATTAGATCTAGATTTGATTTTTCGGAAAGCACTTTACTTTTTCTGGCTTGGGGCTTATAATGTTCAAATTCATGGAAATCTACACAAAAATGTGTTCTAATAAGTTTAATTTGTTGTAAAAATGTGTACTATTTTTTCTACTTATTTCTAGACTATTTCTGTACACCTAGACTATAGTTCCGCAAAAAAATGCTATACTGTCAACTTTATGTTAATAAAATGTTCGGTGGTGTTTTACTATCGACGACGATTTTAAGATTATGTATTTGTTTGAAACTTGCAGTATGCAAACTGTCTGGTCCTACCCTATTCCCAAACTGTTGGCTCGTGAGAAATTTTGAAATTTATAACAGCGCCCTTATTTTTTTATTTGAAATAACTTTCTGAAGGAGAAGTCTTTTAAACTGGTGCTCATATCCCAAGGGGAAATGTAATACGTGCACACTAGTGTTTATAAATATGATTTTATTCAAAATCAAATTATATTATCACATTTAGAACAGAAAACCATCGTCACTTACTACAAATATCACAATGCACAAAACTATGTCATTTTAGAAAATCAGATACTTCTTGCAATTCCCTATCTCTGGCTTGCTCATGTGCCCATCTTGCTTCTGCCTTTTTGTCGCTCTGTGACCATTTAAAGTGATAGAGCTTGGCTCCACATTTAGCGCATTTTTTATTTCCAAACGGTGGCTGCTTCATAAACTCTAGCAGGCATCCTTGGTGGAATACATGACCACAGTATACTCGTTCAATATGATTTGGCGAGTTTGGGTCACGTTCTAAAAGCTGCTTAAATATGTTTTAACTAAAATCTACACAATGGCTTTTTTATACCTTTGCGTCAGATGGAAAACATTTTTCCGTACAAAACGGGCACTCTTCA
Source organism: Dendroctonus ponderosae (assembly GCF_020466585.1). Classification (NCBI taxonomy): domain Eukaryota; kingdom Metazoa; phylum Arthropoda; class Insecta; order Coleoptera; family Curculionidae; genus Dendroctonus; species Dendroctonus ponderosae. The sequence continues at coordinate 23,215,612 of NW_026017110.1, forward strand.
AACGGAAGTCTTTTTACACAGTCTATTAGGAAAAGCAGAGTTTTTTCCATCGAAGGAATAGGCACGAAAGGTGCAGCATTTGGCTTTGGGTGTAGCGGGGCTTCCACACATCTCCGAGCAATCTCTTTTGCCTGGGCAATCATGTGCGTGTAAAAGGGAGTTGTAAAATTCGTTTCCACCTGTTGTATACTGAAGATGAGATAATATTATTTTGTTTCACATTAGTTCAATATTTCGTACACGCCAAATGTGATTATTTCAGTAAATATATAGCAAATCGTTGAAACGCAAAAGAATCATTTCCATATTACGTAACTTCAGGTACTAGCATTAAGCCACCGTATTGGAAATGTATGGTTTTGAAACTGCAATAGGAACTTACTCAACTGCAGTCGATGGGTAATTATCTGGCACCATCACCCGTCCAATCAAGTAGTACTCTTCATTATAGACCTTCAATACGACGGTAGAGCTTTTCTGCTTTAGTTTCAGTTGATCCTTACCACTAAGGATTAGTTTCAATGCGTTTATTTCATCATAGCAGCAAATTAGGGAGTTTTCATCGATAAATTTACGCACAAACTTTAATAGGGGTAGAATTTGAGATTTACCTACAACGAAACAAACGAATAGGTGCAGGGAAAGTAAAGGTGATACTTTTTATACACATTTATTTTATAAACTCGATTAGTGAAAGTTAATGAAAAATATAGGAACAAGTTTATAAATGATGAAATTTGTATGAACCCTAATGGATCGCTATCGTTGCAATACTAGTGTTAACTTTTGGGGTGTTTTCAATCATTTGTTTCGTGATCTATGCGAATATCAACGGTTCTGTTCGCATCCAATATACAAATGGTCTTTTTTCATTCAATTCTTATATTTTCTCATTGAAAATATGTGTGCGGCAGCAATTTATCGTACTTTATATTAACTGTAATTGATGTCACTGATTTATTATGTTTTACTCGTTTTAGTATATGTAATCTAATCGTTTTTAAAAAGCGCCACTGCAAAAGATACGGGAAAATTTTCTGTATTTAAGTTTCTGAAAAATAATATAGCCCAGACTATGAGGGAAAACTGGTGGCGCGTGGTTTAATATTAAAATCGGGGGAGATTAAAAAAAGGCTATTTTTTGTCTTAAAGTTCCTGGAAAAAAAATTGTCTTTATATTTTGCACAATAAGCGTATTAGTGGAGAAAATTAAATTTCCCCTGTACTAAATATGCACAATATCCAGCTGAAAACCCGAACTTCTCAGGTTCTTTGCGGGAGAAAATTTTCACCATTCAAATTTACTACAGCCTGACTGATATGAAGTGTCCCATGATTAAAAACCTGTATTTTTTTGTTTCAAAAAATGTTTGCAAATAATCAACTTGAAAAATTGCATTTGCATATTTTAAATTTAATATCCTTGAGAGAGGTGATAGATACATCGCACGCTGCAAGCAAGTGACTTTGTGGTATGTATTCGTTGCCATTCCAGCCAAACTATCTTGTTTTTGGGAGATCAGAGCTAAACATTCTTGGTTGACCTGAGTCTTGTTGGAATGTCCATCGCTTCCGACCGAAATGCTTGTTTGCCCATGGTTTCAATAAACTTTCTAAAACTTTTTTGCGATTGATTATCGCACTAACTCTGAGTTTACGAGCCAAAAACACGAACGGAGAGCGTCCATCAGGAGTCACTGCCGCCAGTACCCTCAAATATGGTGACCGTTCGATGGTACAAGTTTTTGCTTGATCTATCCTTTAAGTAAACACGATAATTTTGCCTGTTAAAGCTTTGCTCTACTTGAATATTGACGCATCAGAACAGACAATGTTCGGTAACTCGCACTCGCGTGCAAGCAAGTAACTCTTTTGCTTTTTGCACTCATAACTTTTTTTGTTCAGTAGTCAGTTTTTCTACCTTTTGGAACTTGTAAGGCTGTGTTGCATTCGTTCAAGCTATACGTGCAGTTCAGCAGCCAGTTTTCGGAAGACTCCGACGCGGATTTTGTTCGATTCGTGCCTTCACTTTACTTATAATGTTTGCTGGTGTTGTTGCAGTCCTTTCCGGACAATGTCCATAGCCTTTTGCAATGCTTCCAATACCGTTGTATCAGGTTATAGTCCGATACACAAACTTTCTACCCATTGGAAGACTTGAACTATTAACGATGTCCTTTTGAGGCTTCGTAACCAAATATAGAGCAATTACACTGTTACGTTTGAATTCCATCGAGTATAACTTCATTTCTATTCAACTTTGAATAGAATTATTTTAAAAATATGTAAATAATGTAAGGAACTATCATCGCTATCAATTTGGGAACATCTATCGCAATTAGTCCGCGACATACAAGCCAGGTAAGTTAGGGGCCACTTCATATCAGCCACCGGGTATTGTACAGTGGACATTTATGATAAGAAAGTAATGCCCAATACTTTCCATAAAGAAATCGGAGATACAACTTCCCCATCATCTGTAAAGTCAATTAGTCATCTATATGTATATTGCAACAGCTAGATTAGAAGGATTAATTAATGGTCCAACATCTTTGCTGAAAGAAGTATTTCCTGGCAACAGTAAATCACATTACCTAATAGTTTCTTGCCTTCTTGTTCGCAAATTCGTGTTAACCCAACAAGCAGCTTATCAGATAAGGTCTTACTTTTAAGCTCAAACAGTAAAGGACTGTTTGGGTAGTCTTCTGGAAATTGAGCACATACAGTGATTGTTTTATGTACGGTTTTTTTTATTTCAACGCGAACCATTGTCCGTACACATGAAACCAACTTTGTGCCGGCCACAACATGTTCGCAAAGTTTTTTGACTTCAGATAACTCATCTTCCAGATATCCCATAAGAACTGCTTTGGAATTGGAACTGCCTGATAACAATTGTGTGGTTACAAAAAAAAATTTGCCAGCTAAATAGCTGAAGGCACTCACACATAAGGGAGATAGAAGTCATTCCAATGGAAGAATCTGTAAGAATATTAATTAGGAACATGAAAATGAACGAGAATTTGGGAAGTGTGGTATGTGTACAGTTCTGCTTCATTTAAGCTTTGCATAAGGTGCTCAAGATATCTGAAATTTCCGAGCCTAGTCAGTCTCCATCCTGTTCCTGGCACATATCTGACGAAGATCAAAACATTATCGTGTTATACCGGTAATCTGTTAACAGAGAAACAATACAAAAAATAAGAGATTATAATATAAATTATATGAATCCGCAACCGCCAAAGCGCCTGTTTCTGTTCTGTTTTAAATCTTAAGGACATAAAAACGAACATTAACTGGAAATTATGAAGAGAAGAACAAACGTGGTGCTCTAGACAGGTGACTGTTTTACCTGTCGTCTAAATCTGACATCTGACAGGTGGCCTTGTCGAACATTCAGAAAAACTTAAATCCTTTATCATCCAAATAGTAAATTTACGATTTATTAGCAAATTATGTCGGCTTTTCCGGGCAGCATTGCCTTTGATGAATATGGCCGACCTTTCATCATTCTCCGGGACCAAGACCGTCAGAAGCGATTGACCGGTGTTGATGCCCTAAAGGTAGGTTTTGTTGACAATGGCGCTCCCTAACAAACTGTTTCTTTCAACTGGGATTTCTTCTATTTTACACTAAATTCCCAGACAAATCAACGTCTCACACTTTGTGGAGCCCAAAAATTGCTTACTTTAGTTGATTTTGTGATTTTCAGTCTCATATTTTGGCCGCTAGACAGATCGCTAACACACTCAGAACTTCTCTGGGCCCTAAGGGGCTTGACAAGATGTTAGTGTCATCTGATGGTGAGAAGTTAATTTCCTTAATAGTCCATCAAGTCCCACAACAATATTTTGGCAATTTCAGGGGATGTTACTGTAACGAATGATGGGGCCACAATTTTGAAAATGATGGACATTGAGCATGAAATTGGCAAACTTCTTGTAGAGTTGTCGCAATCTCAAGATGACGAAATTGGTAAATTTCACTCAAAGTCTAGTAACAGGTGCAACTTGCTAACAATAAATTGGTGTTGTAGGTGATGGAACCACGGGAGTGGTGGTACTTGCTGGTGGTTTATTAGAGCAAGCAGCCACTTTGATTGATCGAGGCATTCATCCAATCAGAATAGCTGATGGTTTTGAGCTGGCTTGTCGTGCTGCAGTTGAACATTTGGATAAAATTGCTGAACTGTTCCCAGTGTCTGCTTCTGATCCTGAACCCCTTATTAAGGTTGCTTTGACCACATTAGGATCCAAAATTATCAACAAATGCCATAGGCAGATGGCTGAAATCGCTGTTAATGCAGTGTTAGCAGTTGCTGATTTGGAACAGAAAGATGTCAATTTCGAACTGATTAAACTTGAAGGAAAGGTAAGCGATAATGATACCCAAAAGCTGTGAAACACTGCTGGAATGTTTATTTTTTTTATTAGGTGGGAGGCAAGCTAGAAGACACAGTGCTAGTTGAAGGTGTGGTGATCGATAAAACAATGTCCCATCCCCAAATGCCTAAAGAACTGAAAAACGCAAAAATTGCAATTTTAACCTGTCCGTTTGAACCACCAAAGCCAAAAACTAAACATAAGTTGGACGTTACTGATGTGGCCAAATACAAGGAATTGAGGCAGTATGAGCAAGACAAATTCAAAGAAATGGTAAAATCATAGTTTGTTAACCCAAGCAAAAATAAAGGCAATACAATTTTAGGTGGATTTAGTTAAAAAAGCTGGCGCCACTCTAGCTATTTGCCAGTGGGGATTTGATGACGAAGCCAATCATCTTCTTCTGCAGCAGAATTTACCAGCTGTTCGATGGGTGAGTAATTGTTGCCAATAAAATTTACTTTTGTGAAGGTCTGTCTTATGTGGTTTCTATGCGAAGGCTTTTGAGTTTGACACCAATGTGTTCAAAACTCAAGAGTTTTTGCTTGGCCCAGTGGTTTTGAAGACAAATATCTTTGGCTTTTAAGGTTTAATTTAAATATTTTTTTTGTGTAATAACGACTTAAGACAGACCTCCCAAAAACTCGACCAATCTCGATTTCAAATCAATATTGGCAAAATATTTTCTTTATCTTCTTCACTTTGTTTGCTGTTTTGCTAATTAATTTTTGAAAAGGTCGGAGGCCCTGAGATTGAACTAATTGCCATTGCAACGGGCGGCCGCATTGTACCAAGATTCGAGGAGCTCAGTCCTGAGAAATTAGGCTCAGCTGGTCTGGTCCGTGAATTGTCTTTTGGAACTACCAATGATAAAATGATGGTAATTAAGGACTGCGCAAAGTCCAAGTAAGCGAATTCCAACTTTCATTATAAGTGGTTTGCGAAATTATATAAACTATATTTATAGGGCGGTGACGATTTTGGTGAGAGGCGGCAACAAAATGCTGGTAGATGAGGCAAAGCGGAGTTTACATGATGCCCTTTGCGTTGTGAGAAGTCTAATTCAGGTACGGGCTTTACTTCACTTAAAAAAACTGAATGTTTAATTTTAATTGTCTTATAGGATCCGCGTGTGGTGTTTGGAGGCGGGGCAGCCGAAATATCCTGCAGCTTAGCCATTGCCGAACAGGCTGATCAATTAGCTTCGTTGGAGCAGTATGCTTTTAGAGGATTTGCTGAAGCTTTGGATATCGTTCCTCTGGCCCTAGCAGAGAACAGTGGTTTGTCCGCCATTAATGCACTCGGCGAAGTAAAGGTATGTTAACAGTTTTGAAACGAGTTAAGTTTAGTGAAAAACTTGATTGTTTTTTCAATTTCAGTCAATACAGGCTCAAACAGGAAACTCAGCTATAGGCATCGACTGTATGTTCACCGGGGACAATTCCATGCGTAACCAGCATGTCATTGAGTCTCTAAAATCTAAAAGACAACAATTTCTCTTAGCCACACAACTCGTAAAGATGATCTTGAAAATCGATGATGTGAGATCTCCTAATGATCAACGCGGCTAAGAAGGCTTTTACGAATACTTTTAGTATTATTTTAGTTTACATTAAAAACCTAACTCGGACTGGGTCGCAATCCTGCGGGGATTGATATTTGTCTTTCTTTTAAATACCACTAAAATTATTCATCATTTAACATGAATTGAAACGCATTTTATTCACTGGCTGTAAAGCAGATCTGCTGCTTTTCATTAAGTCGTACATGAGTTAGTTAATGATTATGTTAACTAATTCGTTAACGTTATATCGCTGAAAATTTCATTTTTTGCAACATAATGTTAAATTTCATTAAAATTTTTGCTACGAGTTAATATATGCATTTAACAGTTGTTTTTGTGTGTTATTGTAAACTAGCTCTTTGATACCAATAATTCCTGTAGATTTTAGTTTGCAGTTTTTTACTAAATAGACTTCAGAGCGTCATTGCCAAATCGCCGTTTCCATTTAGGTTTTGTTTATTTTATTCTGTCATTTATGTGACAGTTCAGGCACTTCTATAAAATAATAAATAAGACACAAATTAAGATAAAAGTTCTCAAATAATTCAGTAACAAAGAGTTCCACTTTCAAACTGCATGCTTTGGTTCAAAATTGTATGTCCTTGTAACACTGCTCGTTAGTTGTTATTAAAGTCCAGGACAAAAATTGCCCACAACCAGCATGAATCGACAGACCACAAATTATGGGTCCATCAGAGATCCAGAGGTAGGATTTAGCGGAAGCACAAATAACGATGTTTCCAGAGAATTCAACGATTTATTTGATAACATTGCTACGAATCTCTATACAATCAACTCCAGTATTAGAACTCTACTTGATTCCATTAAGTTGATTGGCACAGCAAAGGACAATGCAGGCCTACGAAATAAACTGTAAGTCTATTTTTGTTTATTACATGTGTGAAATTGCTTTGTGAACTCTTAATCAGATATGCTCTGCATGGGTTGAGTCATACTTTGAGACGCCAATTAATTCTTACATTTTTAACAATTTGTTATTGTTGATGTACGTGACTATTGCGAAGCCAACATCAACTTATGAATTGAAAACAGAACATCTACTAAAGTTGACATTGAAAAAGCTAAAAGAAGTTTTCTATTAATAATCTAATAGCCGGAGTGTGCAAGTTGTGCTAGACACCATAAAGAAAATAAAATAATTCATTTATTCACATGCACATACATCGTTGATAAATTCCAATGCACGGTTAATTGAAGAGGTAAAACTTAATTTTAAAATGACAAAAGGATATACATACTTACAAGGTGGTTAACACTAAACTAATAATTAGGGTCGTAGAATTTAAATCTCACTTAAAATATTCGAAAAATTCCGCAACTTTATCGTTGCGTGCTAGAAGCGAATTTTTGCGTATAAGTTCAAATAAACGAAAATTAAAAAATTTAAATTTAAATGAGATCACGCATGCATCTCTTAAACGGTCCGTTCAATGGGCGAAATTTTCCTCTCACCTAAACTGAACGAATATAAATGAAAATTTCAGGTGAATTTTTAAGTTGAAAATGAGGCAAATATTTGTTTTCATTCATTCCGTCGGTCGGATGCAAAAAAATGCGCGCTTACTTTAAATTGGGTGATCACACACTTAATGCCCGGGTTGTCAAAATAAGCAAAAATTTGTAACTTGTTTCATATATTATTGATCGTTGATTTCAGGCATGTAACGCAGATGAGCACAAATCAAGTAGTGGCAGCGACCTCAAGAGATATCGTCAAATTGAGTAAAAAATTACCCAGAAGTGACAAATCTAGAGTATTACAACTGGACAAATTGGAAAGTGACTTTAAGTCCACAATAAATAAATATCACATTTTACAAAAAGTACGTAGTTCTTTTTGTAAGAGAACAATTTGTTTTTTTGTTTCCTTTTCATGCAATCGTGGTATTTTGATTACAGGAAGTAGCAGATAAGCAAAAGAGCAATTTGCTTCTCTTAGCCACTGTAGAGCATACACCACCAGATGAAGTGGAAGACGAATCGGAACAGAAACAGATACAACGTACCAGGGAAACGAAACATGAACAAGATATGCTGTTGGAACGGGCAGAAAGAGTCAAAAGGATTGAAGATGATATTCTGGATATAAATGAAATTATGAGGGAACTGGCGTTCCATGTGGAACAACAGGCTGATACTATTGGTGGGTTTTCCAGTATTTTCGATTTTTTTTTATATTCGTTTGTTAAAAACTGGTTTATATCAGTGTATATTATTTGATTTTAGAGACAATTGAAAACAGTATTGATCACGCAGTAGGAAACGTTACTGAAGGGGCCGAGCAAGTGCGCAAGGCTTCACAGTATCAAACTAGATATAGGAAGAAACTAATAATTTTTGTGATAATTGCGGTGCTCATAGCGATTATATTAATTGCTATTCTGGCGACAACGCTGAAAAAATGATTTAAAAAAATGTATTTTTACTTTGTATACCATTATAGTTCGATTTTTAATATTGCAAGATTCAAGTACATATATATGATATATTAAGTTTTATATTTTGCAAATACATTACTGATTTTTAATTAAGATTATGTCCTTGTTAGATGCATGTTCGATCTTAGCTTAAATCATATAGATAGATGATGTATTATCAGGAATGTTGCAAACAAAATTTAGGTTGATTAATTATATATTTTTTGACTGCTTATATTTATTCAATTTTTGGTCCCCGTCGTTCCCGCTAAAGTGAGCATCGAAATACAGATATTTCCGTACACATTTTGCACAGCTTTCTCACAAATATTTAATTTGTGCAATATCAACAACAACATTTTTGGGGTTTGTGGCCCTGAATCTTCTAAATCCCCCGGGTTCGTTTGCTTTAATAAAATATTACGAGGAAATGGAATTATGGAAAATAAGTGTTTTGCGGCGAGTTTTGACTCAATTTCGCTTGAAATAGTTCAAATTTATTTGTTTTGTCAACAGAAAATCATTGTTAAGGAGCAGAACAAGCGAGTGGAAAGCAAATTGCCTAAAAATCCAATTTGATCCATTGGACATTTTGCGTAATGCTGAATGAGTGAGAGCTTTACTTTATGGTGAAGGCTCCTCATGTTTTGAGTTCCTAAACTATGTTTAAAAATGTTGTTTCTTTTTGTGAATCCATTTCCATTATTTCTGGAAATACAAATCTATATCAGCTAGAATAACAATTAAAAAACTTTCTTTGCGATTAGATTGTGTTTGCTTTGAAAAAAATAATTGAAGCTTAAGAAATGATAACAAATAAGTGTTATTGCGTGACTTGTAAATCAATTTCGTTTCAAAGGACTTTATTTTGATTTTTTTCGACAAGACAAAAATAAAAAAAGTGCTTGAATTAGCTTTTAACAGAAATTCGTAACGTGTAAAGAGATGTCCAGTTTTAAGGGTCAAAGAAAATAGGTCAAATAGCTTTTCAATTTCTAGTTCTTTACTCTACAGAGAGATTAAAAACCCATATTTTATTCAATTTTGAACGTTTTCACATTATCTCAAAAAATAGTCGAAAATAGCGTAGTAATTATTAGGGACTTTCCGATAAAAAACGTGTCGAGTCTTCTCTCGTTTCTAATCGTTTCAAAGTTATATTTTTGAGACTTTAGGATGTAAAATATTTTATTATACAGGGTGTTCTCTAGGTGATATCGTTATGCCACTGTGAACATGTTTTTAATCGATTAAGAGGCATTTTCTGATGTACAGGGTTATTGATTGAACTTTGGCCACCCAGTTTTAGCATCTAATTTGAAATTTAGAGAAAAATGTTAAATGCAAAACTTGTAGATATTAACGTCCAGTTTATTTTAAGATAACACCAATTGATACAGGGTGTCTCAAATCCAAGTGGCAGACCAAATTTACCTTCTTTAAAATGGAATGCCGTAATTTTTATTACATATTCGAACTATTCGCACAATTCTAAGCCTAATCGATGTAAATGTTCTATAATGATTTTCAACTGTTTTTGAGTTAATAACCAATATTGATTGAACTTTGGCCACCCTGTTTTTTAATTTAATTTGAAATTTAGAAAAAAATGTTAAATACAAAAGTTGTAGATATTAACGTCAAGTTTATTTTAAGATACTACCAATTGATACAGGGTGTCTCAAATTTAAGTGGCAGACCTTAAGTGGTAAACTTTTTTTTTTTAATGGAATGCCAAACTTTTTATTATATATTCGAACTAATCGCACAATTCTAAGCCTATTCGATGTAAATGTTCTATAATGATTTTCAACTGTTTTTGAGTTAATAACCAATTGTGTAAATTTTCTGTATTTCAACTTAATTCAAAATAAATTCCTGCCTTCCAGTCAATTTTATTGTTTATCATTTAAATTGTTACAAATACGTTTCGGTGTTTTTCTCCACCATCATCAGTTTGGCTAAAATATACATTCACAGTCGTCATTAGTTTAAAACAAGAGTTCTGTTAAAATATACATACTGAAATACAAATTACAAACATATTAATATGTTAAATGTAACATTTTAAATTATAAACATTAAAATTGTCTTTAACCAAGGGATTTCTTTTGAATTAATAACCAATATTGATTGAAAATTGATTGAACTTTGGCCACCCCGTTTTTGCATGAAAAAATAAGGACGTTAATATTTACAACTTTTGTATTTAACATTTTTCTTTAAACTTCAAATTAGATGCAAAAACGGAGTGGCCGAAGTTCAATCAATAACCCAGTCAAAGACTTTCATAATGTTTCACAATGCATCCGTTCAGAGTTCGTATTACGGCTTTCTCATAAAATGAAAACAATTTTTACATTTCTCATTCATTCCAGACTGTTACTGATTGGCCTGAAGTAAAACGACTTTTATTTATTTAACTGAAAACCATACGTTGTACGCAGTAAACTCAAGAGATCAAATTTGCTCAAAATGGATGAGAATGGGAAAAATATGTTTTAGATAACAAGTGGTGCACCATTTCTTTCTAAAAAATATTCATTGGAATATCCGTACAGTCGCCAGTGGAAAAATTGATAAAATTGTTTCAGAAATCAAGAAATCAAAAAATGCACCTGGATTCGGATCATTAAAGACATGTATTACAGTTCATAAAAGCACTTACAATAGCCGTTAAAAAACTGTTTTTCGAGAAACTTTACTATCCTGTACCTCGGAAGTTAGAACGTTTAGGGAACACGTTGAAGAGACTTTTTTGTTCATATTTCATTACCCGAAAGTTAAAGTAAGTCGTAGCTTTTTGAAAAATGTCCCTAATTAATTTGAATTTTAGACGTTCTTAATCTACATTGTATATAGGAATAAAAAAAGCTCTTGAATATTTTCATATAGAATGTTTCGGAAAACTAAGCAAATATCGCGATATTTCCGAGTTTAATTTTATGACCGAAATTATTAAGGTGTATTTTTGTTGCATCTTTTTTTGAATTATCCTTTAAATATTTGGACTTATTGCAGTCTTATGGAAAAACTTTAACTTAAAAAAAATAAATTAAGTAAAACTTTGCGGCAGTAGAAAAAACCGGTAGTCTTTAAATACGCGGAGATACAATGGAAACAACGTTTGTAGCAGATAGTCGGCACTTTGCTCACTTTTTCATTGCAGACTTTGAATAAAATAATAGTGAAGTCCTGTAGACTTATTCACCCTACTCGGTTATTTATGGGTTTGGCGAGTTACTTTGCAAATTCAAATTAAGTGTGTGGCGGTTTACTTGTCCGACTGCATAACGTCTGGCTCCAATTTTTTTCCTCTATTTGTTGGGACAAAACCGTATTTTTTTCCAATTTGGTCAATAAATTAAGGCGCGTTCATCCCATTTTGCATCGAATCGACCGGACCGCGGCAGCCGGCGACTTCGAAAAGGCAACCCGTTCATTGTTTGGCCTACAGAACACAACCATTGTGTTGTCTATTTGCAAGCTACTCGCCTGATGGGTGCCCACTGAAATACGCAGGAATATTCATAAGGACTCCATTTAAATTGACATTGAAATTAACTAGCCTCATGGTCGATTCAAATAAGACTAATATGAAGGCAGGCCACGACGCAAAACTGCCAATGGGTGAACTGATTCCCAACTGAAAAAATTGTTCTTCTATTACAAAAAAACATATCTTGAACGAAGGAAATTCAGAAATCAATTCTCTAGCTTTAAAGCGGCAGGCTTTAACTTTCTTTCTTCGGGAATTTTTTCCCCGGGTGAAATTCTCGTCTATTGGCTATAAAAACTCTGCGTAAAAAGGAACTGGACTTTTAAAATCGATTCCACACATGGCTCAAAGCACCTCGAGTTTTCAGTTAATTTTATATGGAAAAAACGGTCTAAATTTCGGATTTTCATTATTGAAGAATTTTCTCTTACATATTTTGAGCGGCTGATTCGAATGGTACCATTGTTTCTAAATATTACATAAGAAAAAATACTCAAAAAACACGAAAAGTTAATTAAAAAGACATTAAATTGACCTGTAACGACCATAATCATTCAATTTTGTTTCAATTTTTTTTCATATGTTTTGAGCTGATGAATGCTGGTGCGCTTAATTTTTGTCTACGTATCTAAGATTTCCCCATTTCAGAGACATTTCTTGCTACATCCAGGACGTTTCCCAAATCACAATCGATTTGCAACAATTTGAGTGTGTTTTTTATTGATTTCTGACTGAATTTTTTTTTGAATCACTAATTTTTAAACTAAGAATCTATCACTATACACTTTTGTTATTTCTTTTGGTATCTCAAAAGTTCATTGCATTCTTTATTTTTCGATTTTTAAAGTCAATTAATTCAGTTCTACAGTTCGTGTCGTTAGATTTTTCATCTTCTTCAATTTCGTTTTCGAATCGCAGCAGGTTTTGATAATTTTTGATTGAATGATTATCTCCGTATATTCCTTTATCTCTCCCTAAAACTCTGTCTTCACTTATGAAAATTAGGTTGGATCTTATATTTTTTCCTTAGGGGACTTTTCTCCGGGAAAAATAAATTTTGAGTTTGGTCGCCAAAAAGTGCGTGAAATAAATGAAAAATTACCAACAAAGAAGAACTAAAGAGCAGTAGAATTTTGAAAACCGTTTGGTACGACAGTAAGGAAACATGGTTTGTGAGTTTGACAATTCTATAAAAATTGTGAAGCGCATCGACTGATATCGAAGAAGTGGTTGCAACTGAAAAAAACTCCAATTTCTTCGTTGAGATTTGATCGAAAATCGTTCAAGTCGCTCGTAAAATTCCCATATAAAAATCATAAAGCACGCTTATGAGAAGAAGCACACGTAAGAGGATATAACGAGAATCGATCGAAACGAACTGTTAATTTACGTTCGCGAAAAATTCTTCCAAAATATCGTCGTTTGTGGTCAACAAATAATCATATTAAATAAAATGTATTTTTGGTAGAATCAAAATCACTTAATTTCCAGGACAAAATCAAAGAAAATCTAATAAAAAGCTGTTGATTTACGTTCAAGGAAAAATATTCCTCAAAATAGAGGTTTGAAAATATAAGACAGCAAGAAGTTAATGAACTCTTGAGATACCACAAAAAATAGCAAAGGCGGACTATACGAACTTTTTTATAATTTAAAAATTATAATTTCAAAGTAAAACATAGGAAAAAACCCATTGAGTTTAATGCAATTCTGTAGGGATTTTGAACACGGAATGGGAAAAAATACTGTTAAATATGAAAGAAACAAAGCTGTGATAATGAAGAAGCCTTTTTGCGATTTAAAGAAGCCAATTTGTTCCGTGCAATATGAACAAAATTTTAAAATCATTGGTAGAAACCCTTATAAAGAAGTCATAAAGCAAACGTACATAACACATGATTACGAGAAGAAAAATTACCAACAACTGCTGCGTTTCCCAGACGAAATTGAATTGAATTAACGAAAATCTAGTGACACGAATTGACGAACTGAAGAAAAAGTTTTTCTAATAATGTACGATTGTGCTTAACTATTAATTGGAGTTTAAAAAATCAGAGAAAATAGGCGGCAATTAATTTTTGAGACATCGCAAGAATGTGTGAATAGTGATCTATTCATAATTTTAAAAGTGTTGATTTAAAAAATTGAACCAACAAACTAATGAACGAAAAGGCAAATCGAGTGCGGAAGAAACCATTAAAAAACACATTCACATTGTTGCAAATCGATTGCGTTTTTGGAAACGTCTTGGACGTAGCAAGAAATGTATTCTAAATGAATTCAAATTGTTCATAAAAGGCCTAAACAAGAAATCATAAATGAGTAGGTAGGTAGGAAATAAGCGCACCACTGGATTCAGAAGTTTAAAACACATGAAACAACAATTTAAACAAAATTGAATGATCATGGTCGTTACAGGCCACTTTAGTGCCTTTTTTGACGATTTTTTCGAGAATTTTTGTTTAAAACTGTATACAATACTTAGAGAAAAACATATGCGATGCAAACCAGCAGCTCAAAATACGTAAGACAATACGGTTTTTAGAACGATAAACCGATTAACACGTTTTTCCCATATAAAATCAATGGGAAATTGGCGGTACTTTGAGACACGTGGATAAATGGATTTTAGAAGTCCAATTCCTTTTTGCCCAGAGTTTTTAGAGCCAATAGAAGATATTTTTAATCTAGTAGAAGGTCCCTGAAGAAAAACCAATTGATGTCCGACCTATGATTGGCAAGTGATGTCTTTTTTAGGCAGAAGAATACACGGGGATAATCATTCAATGATTTTTTCACGGGAACCTGAATTTGGTATTTTTAAACACAGAAAAAGATTTGTTAAAGTTCGCTACAAAAGTTTAGGCTCAACTGCTGTTGCTTTCTTAAAGTTGAAACATCAAAAACATTTTTCAGCTGGTCCGTATTTTTTTCCACAAACATTATTTGCCCTAGCCGAGACAAAAAATGTTAAAGCAAAACACCCAACAAAAAAGTTTTTATACACATTGAAGTAAAAATGTTAAATCAGTTATGAATTGAAAATTTTGTCTTTTTAGCAATTCCGGCAAGCGTTCGATGAGGTGTACGAATACAAGTGAGCGTTCCATCCACCCGTTGATGTCTTTGCTCGTACATATCGCCTATCGTCTGGGCCCTTATCCTACGCGCTTGAGCTTACTTTGATGCACTTGTTACGGTTAATTCATCAAGGATGTTAGGTGGTTAGCCCAGTTAAGCCCCGGACAGAGAAAAAAGCAAATTAGCTGCCTAAAAAAAGATAAATTTTCCTATTTCGGCTTTTGAAGTACCGAAATAGAAAAGAATACAATGATTCGTGTCCCTTTACCGAACAATAAGAGAGAGGTTCCTGTTTCAAACTTACCGCGCTCTTCGGCAGACCCGACTTATACCTGTGTGCCTTCCGCGGGCACCAGTCCACAAGACTAAGACAGGTGGGGCAAGGGGGCACAATGGAATGCAGGAGGGGGTACCACTCTTACGGTTCCATCTCGTTTAGTCCATCTTAAGAACTCGAGGAACAGGTACCACCTCGTCGCGACCATCGGTTTCGTTTATTTCTTGTGTTTTTCCACCCACCTAAGCCTAACTACGAGTTTCAAAAGTGACTTCACTCCCTCGTTCGTTGTGTAGCATATTGCAATTTGTATGTGTGTGCTTAATCCGAATTTATGTTAAGTGAAGTTCGCTTCCTAATATTTGGATTATACAGCCGAATACGGAATGCAAGCTGATGAATCCGACTTCCTGCAGGTACGACCTGGACAGTTCCTTCAACAGTTTCACATACTCTTCTAAAACTCAAGACCGAAAAAAGCTGGTGCTACTTTAACACTGATGTGCTTAAACGAGCCACATTGCAGAGATGCCTGCCTCAGGGCGAGTGTTCTCAACATTCATCTAATTAAATTTTGATGTTTTTGCTTTTAGAAGAATTCCCGTTTTTGCTCCTTGATCATTACATAGGATTCTTTAAGTATTTCATGTTTTTCAGCCACCTAGTTACCTTGAAGTTGTTAACAACCTTAGTAGCTACCGATATTAATGATCTCAAACTACCGGTTTACAGATAAATAAATAACGATTCTTATCTCTAAGGGTTTATGCAAGCAGTCTCTTTAACTCTTGCTCTCAACGCTACAATGTAGGTACTATGCAGCGGAAGTGATTAATTCTAGTAAATTTCAAATAAAAATTTGCCTTTAATGAATACTTGTTTCATTGCTTCTTAGTTGGAGAGCTTTATGTGAATTTTTGCCAACAATCATCTGCCTTTAGGATGTTAAATTTGAAACTAAAGTTTTGCCGCGCTTTGCTGTTAATGTTTTTTCAAGACAATAATTCCTTATGAGAGGAAAAATAAGTTGCTTAAAGGATTTGTTAAATCAATTCTTAGACCGGTACCTGCATGTGACATTTTAATAAAGCATTGCAAGCATAAAGCAGCAGGACAAAGCGAGTGAAGCACTTAAATTTCTCTTTTACGCGTTTTTTCTAGCTGATGTTTAAAGGGCAAACACATTGAGAAAATTTGCTGCGTCTTTCATTGCAGTACTCCATATATTTTCTGTTTGGTTTGTTGTTAAAAGTATATAAAAACTTACAAGTTTTTATGCAGAAAGAGTCAAAAGTACTACTAATTTACTTTATGTACTTATTAGTTTTATTTAATATGTTTTTATTCAAATACATAATAAAATCACATTGCCGATGACACACCGATTGAAGCATCAACTTTAATTATCATAGACATTTCAATTATTCCCATATGCATATGGGCGCATTATTTATTTATTTTCTTATAAAAATGTTGCTTTTGGCAAATCACGGATTTTTAACACATTTTGGAATCGCGCTTTTTAATATCCAGCTACACATTTATTTTGACTGTTCTAGTTAGATGTGCTCAACATTTTTTGAGGATGTAAAAATATATTAAAATTCATAATGTTATGAAAAAAAATCGTTCACACGAAAAAACTGAACAAAACTTTGTCAACTTCACAAGGTTGGGAAAAATTGTATGTGAGGGGATTTTTCAATTTTTATTATTCTGTAAAAATGCAACATTTGGCAATGAAAAAATCCGAAAGTCGACGTAAGGAAATCAATAATTTTTAATTTATTTTACGAGCCCGCTTTTGATAATCAGTTGCAAATTTACCTTTAGGAATTGGCTTAGAGTCGTTTGAGGACGTGAAAAAGTTGCTATTTAATGTCCCTTGAGAAACTTATCATGCACAACTAAAATCCACATTTGATCTGTAGAAGCGAATTAAATTTTTAAAATTTCCATATAATTTTATATTTTTTAAGCATTTAACTACATGCGAATCTTTAACCTCTGTGTCCTATAAAAAAGTTCAAACATCTAAAGGTTCTCAAACTGTTGCGTTCTAGATTAAAATTCCTCGATAAAGAGAAAGCCCGGCTGTTAAATTGATGATAAACTAAATTAAACCATTTAAGAGACAAAAGACTCATAATGTATGGATATTTATTAGGTATTGGAAAAACATCATTCTACAAAAATATAACTAAAAAACTCTTGAAGAAAATATTCCAATTGTTAAGGTTAACCAACCTGTTAATTTGTATGTAAGTTTGCAAAAAATTGGGTATCAAACGTTCAAGAACAAAATACATAAAAAAATAACTTTTCAGCTAGTAGCCAGAATAACAATATCTTTAGAGAAAGAGCAAAACTATAAATGTATTCCATTATTTTTAAAACAGGATCAGGAAAAGTGTAGTTCACTGAAAAAAATAGTTAATTGAGTGCCAGAGACTTAAATTACTTTTAAACTAGTTCTTCTTCGGCTTTTAGTCTGGCTTCTAATATTTAAGTTTCATTCGGGTGCTCTTGAAAGAAACTTAAACAAACCTCATAACTGGTTTAGTTGTTTAACAAAAAACGTGCACATATACGACGGTCGTAATTAATTTGAGCCTGCCAGATGGAATTCAGAATAGTTAAGAAAAGCTACGGGCCATTCATTGCTGCCTTTGCTATTTACATATTTGCGATAGCGATTTACTTAAATATGAAGCTTTAAGCGCAGTCTAGTCAAGTTGATACAGTTAAAAACTCAACTGACTCTTACTCGGATATTATATGTTAAATATTTTTTAAATGTCTGATTTTACGTTAATTGATTTTATTTGGTGTAAAACTTATGCGTTTAAATTTTTGATCTCTTCACATTGATTATAGATACAATTATTGTTTTATTATTGTTTTAATGCGGTGAAGACATTATATTTCATGGTTTGTTGACCGCTTAAACCTTCGTGGCTTAAAATATTAAAATCTAAGTAAAATGATAAAAATCCATACAAAATATTTGCCACAACTAAAAATTACAAAAAATACAAAACAATTTGGAAGGAATTTGACAATAAAATTTTGTCAGACATTTAAAAAAAGGTGTTTTTTCACTTTATATTTGACGATATCTTCGGTTTTAAGAAGATGCGTTGGGTTTAGTTTATTTGTTGTGATTTGATCTTTGTTTCCAATTTGCGTTGAACTGTATTTGATATGACTTGATGACATCATTGAACTGGAAAAGAAGACAATGATCAAGCGAAATTCAATACAGAATATTGAACATTAGCACAATCAACTGAGTAATTTGGAAAAATTATAGAAGTGTTAAATAACCGCTTGTAGTTAAATGCGCTTACATAGAATTTGTGGAAAGTACGATGTGAATGTTTAAAACCAAAGTGATAATATACAGACACAAAATTATAAGTTCGTTGAGTAATCGGAGAAATAACAGTGACAGAAAATTAACGCTCTTAAAATATGGGGTACATTTCAATCTTTATCATTTCAGATCACTTTTGAAATGTATGAATGTAGGAATAACTGCATACTTTATAAAACAATCTAAAATCAATATACACTTTGTACTACATACTTATTTTTTTACAATAAAATTTTGTTTAACTACAGCAGTATCGTCTGCAGAAATCAATCAGACATGAATGAGGAATTAGACGCCCATATGAATATGAAACATATATATTATGATTTTATTATTTGCAACGGCAGAGAGAAGATTCCGTGAGGAGATAATAATGAGTTGTTAATTAAGTCTTGAACTAGATGCATAACTCTGCCGATTACTTTGTGATAAGCGAACGTAATCTAAAAATTATTCCCTGATAACAGTCGGGAACAGTTAGATACGTCTTTAATTACTTAAAGTTGTGTGAGACTGATGTTCCACAGTCTGCGAAGAATTATAACTATTACGTATCTATCAATCATTTTATGTATGTTTGCTTCGGGAATTGTCCTGTTTTTTTCCACTCCTTTGAATTAAATATGTTAGACTACCCACTGTACTGTTATAGCTGCGTTAGTCGTATCGTCCAAACGAGGTTTACCTTCATTAATATTAAAATATTTTTAAATGCATTTGCACTTGACACCTCTTTAGTACCTGTTCTAGGCGCAACCACGCTGAACAGCAATGACCTAGGCGGTATTCCAAAATTACGCATGTTTCCAAAGGGCATTACACTCGAAAAGTGAGAAAAACCCAAATAAATATTTACCTAGCGCCTTGCTGCATAAATGCTTGTTTTGAAATAGATCAGCAACAAGTAAAAAAACAGAAAAAGTTAAGTTTACAATTACCAGTATCGAAGATGTGGAAGTGGCGAGACTAATTTTTGCCATGTTCGATCAAAAGCCATAAAATAATCAATTAATAAACGTCTTTGATTCTAAAAAGGCTCGAGCATGTCTTTACGTCGTCGTGTTCATCCGAGTTTTCTCTGGTCATGATCGATGGCAATAAAATTTACCAAACAGGAAATCATACATATGTCGCGAGCTTATTCGCGATTTCCTAATGTTCACAGTTAACGCTTTGGATTACGCGAAACACAAGAATGTGGTAAATATCGTTAACCTCAAATGTCCATTTAAAAAGTTATTGTTGGCTTAAGCGGCGTTGAATCATAAAACGATGCAAATCGAAATGTCAAGGCCAGTTTCGGTGGATGAACTTTGTCGTATTATTGTTTTGGTCGTGTTCAAAATTACTGACAATTTTTTTCTTCGTTATTTCACATTATTTTGTTTTCTTCGTAGAAGATGGTACTACAGACCCACTAAAAAATCTTTGCCCCCTATTCAGATGCATTTTGGCTCTTGACTGAGTGATTTTGACTGGCTTTGAAAAACAATCATTTCACTAATTTAAAACATTTACAAAAATGCAAAATGAATAATTTTGATTGCAACTCCAACATTCTTCTTAAAAAATCATAAATTCGTTGAGTATATCGAAAAAATAACAGTGACAAAAAATTAACGCTCTTAAAATATTGGGTAAATTTCAATCTTTCTCCTTTCAGATCACTTT
>NW_026017110.1:23236033-23321109 GCF_020466585.1 Dendroctonus ponderosae
GAGCACTATTTATCAATCTGTAATAAAAGACGTGAAGAAATTCTGTCTTTTTTAAAGACAAAAATTTTTGAGGCGAAATACCCAAAAAGAAGTTTGTAAAAAAACATTTTTCTTGTTTAGGCGTTCTCCCAACTAGAGTGTCTGCACACCAAAAGTCATTATAAGACAATAAAGAACATGATTTGATTACATTTACAGAATTTTTATTTCCATATGTCGCATGTCGATAATTTTAGCAAAAAATGATCCATTGCGTTTCAAAATTTGGGTTTTAATTAGCTTAATTCTACATTGAGCAAAAAAGCATTTTTGATGAAAAAAGTGAAAACCGTTGTTTTGTCCGAGACAATTATGGCAATATTTCTCATTTGGTAATTTACACGTAAAAAAATAACAGAAACGCTTTTTGGGTTTTTTGCTGAAATAATTTAAACTACTTTTTTGCCCGAAAAAATTATCGTAATATTTTGCATTTATATTTACACCGTGTTTTTTCTGCAAACAAAAATAGTTTTTCAATTCGACATTGCATGGAAAAAGAAAGATATTTTTTGGGCTTTTTACTAAAATGTTCAGATTTTGTTTAATAAAATAACAATAGTATTATTGTCTTTAGATACTTACTGTCCATAAGAAAGTGCGTGCTAATTTTTTTTTCAAAATTAACTTGGCATCAGAAAAGGTCTTTTGAGTTTTTTTACTGAAATTCACTTTTTTAAATTAAATTCATATTAATTAACTAAATGCTTTTTTTTGCTTCTCATTAAAATGGGTTGTATTGATCGAAACTTATCTGGAAGACACACGTCTTCAAAACAAATCACATTAATTACAGTAAATCATAAATTTTTGCTTTAAACGAAAGAGAAACTAAAAAAGCACCTTTAAAAAATAAACTAAGTACATAAAGAATTTTTTATTTGAAATTATAGAAGAATTAATAAGAAAAACGTAAACTGTTGTTCCATTTGGAAATTAATTTACTTTGAAAAACTATTGAAAACCAGGAAAGGATTGATGGACAAGTTCGATTGTGATCAGTTTCATTTTTATCATTATGCCTAATTTTCATCATTCGCGCCATGATTATACTTTGAATTTCTATTYTGCTTCATTCTGTGAAAACCGTCGTGGTCAAAAATGTATTTATTACGGAATAAATCAATTCATGTAATAAACTTTCACTTGAAAAATTTGATTAAWTTAACTAATAATTTTAGTAGTCGCTCTAATTAGTGAACAAAATTACTRWAAGTATACTAAAAAAATACATAATTATTACAAGTCGTCCATCAATTCGAGATCTGTATTGATTTGTTCTCAATTWCTCTGSGACAAATATTTCATTCCAAGTTCAGAAAAACTGGTGATGGTTGCAGACGCAATTAATGAAAAACATTGGATAAAAAGGTAATTAAAACAAAAAATAAATCTATTCAAAGGCTTGTAGGCAAATTTATTTTGAAGCTTTGCAGTCTCAATTTTGGGCTCAAAATAGACTTTTCACGCATCTCTAAGTTAAATCTAATTAAAAAATTATGGAAATGATGTTGATTTCAATATGTTTTTCTTAATAAGCTTAACATATTTTTTTACTATAATTTAAACGCCAGTTTGACTACCGATGCTTATCACATAATAAAGCTAAAACATAAATTAAATTAAACAATACAATTTTCTCTTCAAAGCACGTACAGAGTTTGGCAGTAGTTTTCTTGTTAAGTTAAAAGCCTCAGCCTACAAAATTTACTAAATCAAGGCGTTTTAGCTCATTCTCATTAATCATGTAATATTTGTTACTCAAGGTGTTTTATGGCTGAACTTCGTCAGTAAATGAATGAATCAGTTGTTCATGTAGGATTTTGTAAAAACGTTGTGACCGATTTCCCGGCTTTGACCAATTAGTAGAATGTACTACAAAAATCCTTTCATTAAAAATGTATTCATACTTCTGAGCAGACTCGTTATGTAAATGCAGGAATTAAGTTTCTACAAATTTTCATTCAGATTTCTCTTTGAGAAAAACATCAATAAACAATACAATCTGTAATTAATCCAAGAAATCACCTTTTTCTCATTCGCTGAAAGCGAGTAATATTTAATTAGTTGCGATTTTTACAGTTTAAGGCAAAATTTATGATGTAAATCCACAACCATATTGCAATAATTTAACCAGACTTCATTAACAAAGAAAATTTATATAACATGTAGACTGGTAGCAAAAAACTGAATCTATACGGCACCTGACTGTATAATATTGATTAAAACTATCTCCAGCCAACCTGCCGACGTTTTTATCAATTTGAATCAAACTTGGGATTGATTTAAAGAAAAAAGTTTTATTTTCAATTTTTCGGAATTTGCCAAACAATTTATATAACATCGCCGTCAGTATGCTTTATCTGAGGAATTGCAATAAAACGGCCAATTAACTTTTACATGTAATAATCAGATAAAAGTGAACGCTGTTAAATTGATCTAGCCATAAAAGAAACCCACAATAATGCAGCGTTATAAAAAGCCAATTTGCATTGTTTATTGGTAGCTTGGTAAATTGCGTATTCCCAAACCTACCAAAGAAACTGTAATGCCATATTCTCACGCAACTAAATAATGCAATAATGACTATTGTCAGTGACTGTATTATTTTTTAGTGTTTGGTTTTCCGTTCGATTTATCTTCAAGCTTTCGAAATCCTCTTTGTTTCTACCTAGATTTTTATCGAACAAATTTAACGCAATTTGATGCATTGTTCAAGTGTTCCTCCTCCCACAATGTAAATCCGATGGTTGGATTTAAAATGGCAATATTTTTGAGAATAGGATATTTTAAATGAATAATCTGTGAAAATATTTATGTATTTGCAATTTGTGGTTAAACTGGTTGATAATCAAGGGCCGAGAGAAAAATACAGAGTTTTTGAATTGCGTAAACAGTTATTTACTTAGTATTGACTAGTGAAAACTGGGATTTAGTAAAATGCAATGATTTGGTAAAAATATAATTATGTGTAGTGAAAACGTTTCTTTATCTATTGGACATTTGAATACTTTAAGTTGAAGGTGAGAATTTTGTTACTTTTCCTTTGGTTCAATTACTGGTGAAACAAACAATAGTCGAGAAACTTTGCATTGCAATACTTTTAAAACCATCGAAGCGAATCTTTCATTTTGTATTTTCTGCTGGAAATAATATAGAAATTCAGAGATGGATCTACTTCCCTTTACCTGAGATGAGTGATATGGGATTTTCATTCCTATTCCTCAAAAGCGAGTTTTTGCATACAGAAACACTCGCTTTACAAGCGTTAAGTAGAATGAACAAGCATCAAACCTGTTATAAAAAATGGAAACACAAAAAAGTTTTATTTGCAGTGATTAAACATTTCGTTTAAAGAAAAAGTAGCAAAAATGGTGTAAACAAGTAGCAAAAAATGACTTCAACGAAAATCCATCAAGCCAAACAAACCGAAAAATAATTTTCATTACAATACTAGAGTTGTATTGGCACCCTTCGGTGGTTTAAATGATCCAAAAAAGAAATGAAATAAATATTTACATTCAATTGAACTGAAATCGAATATATATAAACAATCTCTATTTCTATGACAAGGGTATCGATCCAATGGTTTTTCTTCCCTTGTACATGTACATGTTCATTTTTTATCTTGGGCTGAATAAACAAAAAAGCAAAGAAACTATTACAAAAGGTTAACACTAAATTCTGCGTTAAGTCTTGCGGAGTAGATTGGTTCCCTTGTGTTTGGAAGTGTTCAAGTAGTGTTATTCTTGGGAAAAGAAAGCGAGATTGTCTGGTTTGTTTTGTAAGTTGGTTGTGAGGATTATTGTTCCATTTTGTTTGTAATTGAAGTAGTTTTTCGGTTATTGTAGATATTTTGGTCCGTTTGTAGGGTAGTTGGGTGGAAGGATTGTGTAGTTGAACTTGAAGATGTCGATTTTTGTTATTGATCTTAGTGCAATCTATTCTGTTGTTTGCTTGTTTTGTTTAGGGTTTTCGGATGCATTCGCTCTCATTACATGCCCGTAGTCAAGCAGAGGTGTGCATATTGATTTTAATATTGTTGTCGCTGTTTTGGTTCCTGTGCCTTTGTAAATGATTGAAGTTTTTTTACTGTATTTGCTGTAGTTTTGTGGTGCACCATCAATGCAGTGCCGGCGGCGTATCGTAATATGTAGGCAGATAGTCCTCGTTCAGGCGAGAAAGAAAAGGGAAATGTGTCGTCTATGCGTACTTCTAGTTGTATGTTTGTGAGTAGGAATCAATTTTTTTTATTATTAGGTACATTAAACTCCAGTATTAACTCGACTTTAATTGCACTTATGGTAAACAGGATCGATTCCAAAAAGAACAATACAACACCAAACCACCGGAACCTATCGAGCTAAGATATGGTTGATTTCTTTCTGGTCTTTGTTTGTCTCTCATTAGCTGGCAATTCTTCTCCTCCTGACCGTTGTATTTATTTAAAACTGCATTCATTTCAGATGGTGGTTGCATAACAAATGTCAAGGCCGCGTTCGATGAACTCGAAGATTAAACACTTCGGGTCATAAATAATGATTTGTCAAATTAACGAGATCTCATCTGCTGGTCGTTATTTGGTACCAAAATTTATTTTTAATATAACTTTTAGTATCGTCCGATATGGTTTTAACGCTAATTAGCCTTGTGGAAGTTACGGTTCACACACTATCTACATACGTGCGGAGGATTCATATTAATGAAGCCAGATAATTAAAAATTAATTTTGATTTATGTTATTGTTTTCATTATGTTTGCCCCACGCAAGTTGCAAGCGCGCTGTTAAAGCAAACATGCTCTGGGTTTTGTTGCTGCTGAGGTATGAGTCTAATATGTTAGCAATTTGCGAAAACTACCACACATAATATTGATACTAACTTACAGTTTTTTTATTTCAAAGAGTACGCGAGCATCGAATGGATTAAATATTGAAGTTAGATTACATTTAATTGATTAAAATCTCAATTGAACTCTTATCATTGTCGCTTTGAAACCAGTCGGAAATCTTACTTGATGATCTCAATTTATTGAGCTAATATTATTAGTAATCTTCTGTACTTACTTCTTCCTAACTGTTCTGGATTACTATATTTTCAATGGGCGATTAAAAAAGTAGAAATTTTTATTTTGAATTCTGAAATAATTTTCACAAAAAAAGCAGGTCTGTTGTATTTATCTACTCCGTTTGATCCAAAAAACTTCAGCAACTCAGGGACATAAAATCCACATATTTTTTAGCACTAAAAACACTAAAACTTACAGTTCTCTAGTTCTCTAGGCAAAGTTTCGAACAGCAAAAAACAGGCATCAGGAGGCATTTAATTAGTGATATTTTCAAAACACTCTTCTTGCTAAATGCTTGTGCTTGTATGCCAATAATGGCTCAATTGACAGTTCTTATTTCACGCTTGTTTCCTCATAATTGTTCGGCTACTTGGTGCATTCGCTTCAATAATTCCTCTCTACTGTTTGAAAATTTTATTAATTATCTACTTGTGTAACAAGATCAATTTTATTTGCTCTTTCAATTCACATAGGAAATTCGTTATAGATTATTTGTAACAACACCGATTACTGTGTATACTTACTTACGCATGAAAAGATCGTTTTTTACAGTCAGAAAATGTCACTGATTCAAAATTTGCGTAGTGTTTTTGAAATATAATTTTCCCGAGCTTATCTGCGTGTTTGCATTTGCTTCATTCGTTCACTTTTCCTAACTAATTTCAAGCCAACATTCATAAGCATCATTATTATTCGGATAAAGATGAGTACTTACTTTTGTAATAACTAATTATTTAAAAGAGCGAACTTACTCATTAGAGTATTAAACAAATTTTTAGTTGGTTACGTCAAATAAATCCGTGCTTTTCTGATAAATCGCTGTACTTAAGATTTTAAGCTCTCTTCTCCAAAACATTTCTTGAATTTAATTGATATAATTTTTGCCTTCATTGACGAAATCTTGTTTTCTGGTTTAAAGAGTTCTGGAATCGGTTGCCTTAAAACTGATGAAACAATTTTTTGTTGCAGGAAAAAACGAATCGAAAATAGAACATGATCATAAACAGACACTTGCGCTGATTCCATATTTATCTTCGTTTTTTCTGTAATTATCTTTCATCTTTGTACCATCGTTAAGGTCGGTTTTGTCACTTTGAGACGACAATGCAAAATTAACTGTGCTTTCTGGCTCCGTTCCTAAACACTCATTGACTAACTCCGCTTTATCAGGTTTTGCCGGTGTTTGATGATTTGCATTATTTGCCAGCATCTGAAGAATCTTGCTTTGCTGCTCTACCAATCCATCATTCCGGTCGCCACTGAAAACTACTAGAAGCATTGACATGCAGCGATATAGTTAAATATTGTTGGCAATTGGCAATTTATGTCGCATTAACATAAAATTTTAGAAGCTGATTTTTTCGAATCAGAAAACTGCAAAAAACCACCAGATCGTTTCTAGTTTGGATGCTATACAAGGTTTTCGATTTTGGGGCAGGTAGAATCTTGTGTTCCACACCTTTTTATCGGGTATTTTGCCCTAAAAAATGTGGTGGCAATTTCGACCTTTTGTAATATGCGAATGTACACTAAAATTTTTTGACATTGGTATACATTTCGTTTTTATCAAGTTCTGGTGAATTTATGATTAACTTTGAAAGGGTTCCTTCATTTGAAAATTCATTGATTTTTTTATCTTTGATATTAACGGTCGCATTATCTTTACCAGCAGTAATAATTTCAATCGGTCTAATTTTAATTTTCATTTCATTTCTAATTGTCTAATTTTAAAAGCTTTTTCTCAAATTATTATTGATCTTACACAAAATTCTTCCTGTTGTTCTTAAAACCAACAAACAAGTACATTCATTTTACTAAATCAAGATATTTGTGTTGCCACATGTTCATTTCATTTAAGCCACGCAAAAGTTTTAATTAATTTTATTTGCTTTTCTTTTTTAGGCAAAATACACAACAGAAGCATTTTGAAAACATAACTCAAACTAGAACAATTAAGAATTTAGTTAGAATATAGAACCTAAACTTTTATTTGAACTCCTAGTCAGGTGGAGTCAGATTTTGAAGATCTTATGGGTGATTCTAAGTACTTAGATCCTACCTGGGCATATTTTTTATTTCATATAATTTATTTCGCTAGAATCCGGTATTTTCCGCTGTTAGTAGTTTTGCTTTCAGCATTATTCCTGTTGGTACAAGGGAATTCTCGTCAATACGTTTTAGATTGAAGCGAAGCGTAAGAGGGGCGAAAACACGATTTTGTATAAAAATATAAATCGTTATTTAAAAATCAAGAGAATTTCGTTTATTTATAATATTGCCAAGTCAGTATTTACAGGGTGTCCCAACTATACAGTAAAGCAAGTTTACGCTTTCCAGTATTATTTGTTTTAAAATTTTCGTCGTTAAGCTGTAAAGGTTCCACTTAGTAAAGGCTCATATTTTATAAATATTTACACAGGGTGGCCAGTAGTATACAGAGCGCGCCAGAAAGGTTGCATCACGGAAAACAAATTTTTTACTAATTAAACTTTTTTGGTTTCAAAATTTGTGTATCAACACTATGAAAATACGAGTTTTCATCGCTAAATTCGAATAACTAAAAAAGGATTAAATTTTTGTCCATATTTTATATAATGAAAAATATTTTAAATTTTCATTAGAAATTTAAAATAAAATATAGGGTGTTTTATCGGAAAAAAATTGTTTTCTGTGCTGAAACTCTACTGACACACCTTGTATAATTGTTAGTATTTTTTAAATATTTTGAACTGTTTAGTATCTTTCCAATCTGAGGATGAGAATTTTGTACAGAACAAATAATACTGGGTAAGCGTAACTTACTTAACTCTATGAAATCAAATCAGAAACTGCTTTAGTGCCACAAAAAATTCTAACCAATGTTATGGACAAAGCGAATTAAAATAAAAATATTAAAATACAATAAAAATTGATGGGACACCACTTTGTACAGTTGAGCAAAGTTGTTGAGAATCTTTCGCAGGAAGTAAAATGGGTAAATGAGAGTCAACTACCGGTGAAACTGAGCAGCTCCTAAAATATAAAAATAAAACGTTGGAATGGAATATGTATGAATATGCTCAAACCTCGGCCATTTTCCGAGGTTTGTTTTTCTCATCAAAACACACATTCTTTACTCTAGATATTTCCGATACTCATTATATTGCTGATGATACAGGCATCATCGCTTATGCTGTCAGCGCAATAAAATAAAATAGGGAGTTGGCTCAAGAAATGGAGAATAAAAGTTGACGAAATCAAGACGGTGCAACTTTGTCAAACGCACAACAAACAATTTCTCAGCAACCAGAAGCTGAAGATGCAAATAGATATGTCTGGATGTAGATAATTTTTAATTTGATCAGTTAAGAAAAATACAAAAAACATTAGCAAAGCAGCCAATGAACCATTTCTAATGTGGGTAGAAAAAATTGCAAGACAAATTAAGAAAAACCACAACCGGATAATGTTAACTTAACAAGGGTATTGAATGGCTGATGTGAAATAAAATCTGTAAAATAATTTTTATTTGCAAATTGTACATGTCCATACTTTTTCCATTCAAAGGACAGTTTACTGGTCATTCAGACCCAATATATCAAATCAAGCGTTTAATCAGACATAACAGTGCATTTGCATGTGAAACAATAGAAATAATCCCCAATAATGAAGAGAATAAACACTCAAAGAAATGCTGTTGTATGCTGTGAAGAATATGTGAAGTTAATTTCGTGAAAAAAGTTAAAATGCTCGGTTTTCAGTCGAATTAACATTATTCAACATTAAAAGAAGATAAGCAGAACAGAACTGTTTCTTCCTTAGGTCATTTCCCTAACGAGGTTTAAGGTTTAAGTAAAAAAAAACTCGGTTGAAAAATGTCGAAATAAATAAATAGAATCGCAAAAAAACTTAGAGAGCTTCTAGAAATCCTACTTCCAAGTATACTAAAACGAGAATATAGAATATAATGAACTATGCTGAAATATTTCAACGTTTTACTGTGTTTTCTTCCAGAATGTTCGATGATAGCTGACCATGCCGCCAGTCCCCAGCATGATGGCTGCGGCACTCTATCTGGCCAATCTGCTCCTGTTAGTATCAGCAGCAGCTGAACATGTCCGAGACCTGGAGGTCTCTGAAGGTGTCCCAGTCGGCACGAAAATAGGATTCATTGGTGATGGAGCATCGCCAGACAGCGGTCCCCCATACCTGATCGTGCCAGTTGGAGCGGCAGTGGACAGTGATCTTTCCATCGACCAAACGACTGGAGAAATCAAAACGAAAGTTCCTTTGGACCGGGAAACCAGAGCCAGTTACTCGCTGGTGGCTATCCCGATGAGTGGCGATAATGTTAAAGTGGTGGTGAAGGTGCTGGATGAGAATGATAATGCGCCAACTTTCCCGTCGAGGTTTGTGAATATTGAGTTTCCGGAAAATACGCCCCGAGATGTGAAAAGGACGTTACCGCCTGCACGCGATTTGGACCTGGACATTTACAACACCCAAAGGTACAACATTGTTTCCGGGAATATCAACAGCACCTTTCGGTTGTCGTCTCACAGGGAGCGCGATGGGGTGCTTTATCTTGATCTGCAGATCAATGGGTTTCTGGATAGGGAGACCTGTGAATACTACAGCTTGGTGATTGAGGCCCTTGATGGGGGAACGCCCCCTTTGAGGGGAGAAATGACTGTAAATATTACTATCCAGGACGTGAATGATAATCCTCCAATTTTCAACCAGAGCAGGTACTTCGGGTCAGTGCAAGAGAACTCCACTATCGGTACCAGCATTCTGCAGGTTCTAGCAAGTGATGGCGACACGGGAGACAACGCCCAGATAGAATACGCCATCAACCGCAGGCAAAGCGACAAGGACATGTTGTTTAGGATTGATTCATCCTCAGGGGTGATCGCTGTCAATAAGCCATTGGACTTTGAAGCCAAAGAACTGCATGAGTTGGTAATAGTGGCGAAAGATCATGGGCTGCAGCCGCTGGAAGCAACCACTTTCGTGTCGATTAAGGTGATCGATGTCAACGACAATCAGCCAACGATCAACGTGATTTTCCTTAGTGACGATGCTACCCCGAAAATTAGTGAAAGTGCGCAACCGGGCGAGTTTGTAGCGCGTATTAGTGTGCACGATCCAGATTCGAAAACGGAATACTCGAACGTGAACGTGACTTTGAACGGCGGTGACGGACATTTCGGTTTGACCACTAGGGATAATATTATTTACCTGGTGATAGTAAATTTGCCTTTGGATAGAGAGCTGCAGCCCAACTACACTCTGAACGTAATTGCTACTGATACAGGCACACCCCCTTTGCATGCATCCAGAACTATCAACCTGCTGGTTACCGATGTAAACGATAACGCGCCAGATTTCGAGCAAGATGTGTACGAAGCGAATGTGATGGAGGTTTCGGATCCCGGCACTTCAGTTATCCAAGTGTTTGCTACGGATAAGGATGAAGGCAATAACAGTGTCATTACGTATTCTCTTCTGGAGCCGAGCAACAGCAACATTAACTGGTTCCAAGTGGACGCGCGGAGTGGTTTGATCACGACGCGAGCTCATGTGGATTGTGAAACCGAGTCTTTACCGCAATTAACAGTAGTGGCAACTGATAATGGATTTCCTCCATTGTCTTCATCGGCTACAGTGTTGGTTACTATCCATGATGTGAACGACAACGAACCGATCTTCGATCAGAGCTTCTACAATGTCAGCGTGGCAGAGAATGAGGTGGAGGGACGATGCATTTTAAAGGTAATATTGCATGAGTTTGAATTTTTCTTGAGTTCTGAGTAGTACAGGGTGTTTAAGAGTTTTAGGGCTTTCAAAATTAATTTTGAACTCCAGGTGAAGATGGACGGGCAAATCTTGCCCTGATCTTTGAAGTCCGGCCAGCTTAAATTAAGGAAAAATGTTTCTGTATGGTGTAAAGCGCATATTTTGCCAGAATTGGTTACAATGAGTAAAAATTTTTGTCAAAAATACATTTTTCATCGGAGTAGTTAATTAGTATATGCAATGGAAATCCGCAAATGGCTTTTTTAAAGGAATGAAAACTATTGAATGAAAAATTGTTACAAAAATCGAGAAACTAGCATTATAAATTCGTATTCTGGTAGAGTATTGAACATAAGAATTTCCTGAACCACGGACTCAAGTGCAATTTGTGTATTGACCTTTTTTATGTTTTTCTTGCAAAGCTTCTTTAAACGACACGAAAGTCCCATGTTTCGTCTGGTTCTTGCCGCATTAAGTATAGAACATAATCTGAAATTTTTACTTTTTTGCATTCTTTTTTTAATATTCTGGCTGATTTTATCGTAAGAAAAAAACAAGATATGGATTATTTCTCAAACATGGACAACATTAGAGTTAAAATCAATCACTAGGTAAAATTTTGAACGAATTCTCCCCACTGAAGTAGCAATTTCAGTTTTGCTGTTAACTGTTATTTTCAAATGATCTAATGCATAATTGAATGGCATCTGTTTCATACGAATATTCCTCTAAAAAGATAAGCTTTACTTCAAACTTGCGTTTAAAAATAAATTTCCATATTTTCTCCGTAAAAATTGCAAGATGAGAAAATGAGATATTTTTTATCTTTTTCCGTTAAAAAAATTAGTGTTTTAAAATTGGCATAATAACGTGGAAATACATTGTTTTTTGGCTATGTGGTCACTTTTTCAGACTTAGGCTGAGTTGCAGGCTTAGTTAGGCTGTTTCTTAAGATTTCGTGCAAGACATCATTGAGGATGCAAGCCACTCGTGCTTGCAAAACGTCAGAACGAAAGCTGATTTTATTGCATTTTTTAAAGCACTTTTTCTTAGAAAAAATGTGATTTGAAATTGCTACTTACGTCAGTTTGAAAAATCTGAATTTTTAGAGAGAGAACGCACTTGAGTAGATGCAACCTTTTATACCAAAAATCAGGACTGAGGGATTTTTATGAAACTTTCAGTATCTTTCCTGTTAAATGTTTGCTGCTAGAATTTTGAAAATTCCAAATGGAAATTGCGTCAGTTGGAAATATTCGAATTTTTAAACGATAGAACGATATTGAGTAGGAACATCCATTATGAGACCTATATTTCGTATAAACTACGTTGTCAAACATTAGATTTTGGGTGATCTTTATGAAATTTTAAGCGTCTTTCGGTTCAAGTATCAAGCGTAAAGATCTCCAAAATTTCAAATTGCTTGGTGCATTACTTAGGAAGACTAGACTTTTTTTAAAGGAAAAACTGCCATTGAGTAGAAACATCCTTTATTAGACCCATCTTTACCAAGTTGGTAAAAATTAGAATTTTGGGTGATTTTTATGACATTTTGGGCGTCTGTTGAGTCACGTTTGTGCTGATGTTAGCGATAATTTCAAGGGGCTACTTGCATCAGTTCGGAAGATCCGAATTTCTTAAAGAGGGAACGCAGTTTATTACACACATCCATTATTAGATCGTTCTTTCCCAAGCTGGTAAAAATAATGGTGTTTGGCGAATCTTCTGAAACTTTCAGCGTATTTTGAGTTAGGCATGTCCTAACGATCTTCAGAATTTAAAATCGCTACTATCGTTATTTTGAAAGATACGAATTTATTAAGGAGAGAAAAAGTTGAGTACATACATCCATTATGAGATCGATCTTTCCCAAGATGATAAAAGTAAAGAATTTGGGCGATTGTTCTGAAAATTTCAGTGTATTTTGTGTCAAATATCTGCTAAAGGTCACAAAAAGTGCAAAGTGCTACTTGCTTCAGTTTCGAAGTTCCAATTTCTTAAAGAGGGAACGCAGTTGAGTAGCTACATTCATTCTAAGATCGATCTTTCCCAAGCTCGTAAAAATAAGTATTTTGGGCGATTGATTTGAAATTTTCACCTCTTTTGTGTCTGCTAAAGATGATCAAAATTTCAAAAAACTTCTTGCGTTTGTCTGGAAGACCCGAATTTCCTAAAGAGAGAACGCAGTTGAGTAGAAACATTCCCATGCTGAAAAAATTCAGGATTTTTGGTGATTTTTCAAAACTTTCGGTGTTCTTTGTGTTGTGTCTTCTTTAAGAATCTTGAAAATTGGAAATTGCTACGAGCGGTAGATTAAAGCACGCGAATTTTTACTAACTCAGTTAAGTTGGAACGACCGTTATTAGATTGAAACGAAAAAACTTAGAGAAGTTAGGCGAAGTTTTAGATGCTTTTTAGGACGGCCACTTTGTGCTGTGTATCAATTGTAACTTTGTGCACAAAACAGCAATTGTTTCTCTAAACTACTTATTTTCTTTATATTTCTAATTCCCTTTACCGGCAATCAGTAAATTTATAAGTATTAAATATAATATTTATCTCAAATTTTCCATAATTTCAATTTTTCATATGTCTATGAACGAGATACATTTAAAAATAGAGCCAAATCGAACATATTTTAAGTGAAGCAAACACATTTTGTATCAGAATTCGTTAAGTACTTGAATGCCTTCAGACAAATGTCGGCCACTTTCAACAGCAAAAATTAATAACCGGATTTTAAATATTATTTGGGGATTATTTAGACATGGGAGGAACCATATCGGCAACGTTTATTCGCCATGAAGATTTACAGTTACTTGCACTTTTTACGAATCATCGATTTGTGCGTTCGGATGTACCTTTGAAAAGTATTGAAAAATGTTCCGAGTTTAGTTCAAGCATCTTAAATATGTGCAAAATGCCTTTGGGCCTATGGTTGAAATGGTTGCCAAATTAGCAGTGTCTTTAAATGCTTTGGCGCAATAAATTAAACTAAAATTTAAGTTTGAATAAAAAAGCAATATTTAGTAAAATCCGATAATGATTCCAAAAACTGCAAATGCTTTTGAACCGTATAGTTCTGACATGCTTGAACTTACAACAAGCGAACATTTCTATACAACACATGGAGCATTTCAATTCTTTTAAATTAATACCTGAGAATCTGATGTGATGGATTTAACATGTGTACATTTAATGGGTAATAATTTGAAAGCGAAAAAAAGCAGTTTCCTGTATTGTTCCCTATAATGAAAATTTATGGGAGCTGTCCGTACAAAAGATCGGGCCCGGAATCTTGCCATGTCGCTGGTCTGGGCATAGAATACGAAATAATAGAATGACTGGTATCGCAGTCGTAATTATTTCAAAACGCTTCGAATGCCAGTTAATTTGTTTCTCATTATATTAATAAACCTATAGAGAGACGAGCAAGTTATATCCTCTATATAACGAACGTTCCACTTCCTGCTACACCACTTTCTAGTTCAGAAAGATTGCAGTTATTTGCCGTACGTAAGTGATGTTTTACTATTTGCTGCGTTGGATATTATAGCAGAATTTCTCTTGAATAGACTAGAAGCTACTTATTATGTTTGTATAACATTCGCATCGAGATATAAAGCAGCACAATAAAACAGCGACGCTGTTGCAAACCTGGCAAATCGGTTTTTCGTAAGGTTTTACTACACGATCCGATTTGCATTAAGTATATGTTACATTTTTACATATACGTGAGGGACTTTTTGCATTGCGAGCATTCAATTAACATTCATGTTAGGTAGATCTAGGATAATAACTGGCCAGGAGAAATTCGACCTTTAGTCAAACCTCAATGCAGTTTTTATAAATTATTTCATTAAACTAAGTAAGTACATCAGGTTCTTTTGGTAGTCTTATGAATTTGTTCTAAGATTTGTTTCAGATAACTTTTCAAAAAGTTCTTCTAGTGGTTAATCGGTTTTTTAACCCAGCAATTAATGAAAAGAGAGTCAAAAGAATCGAGGTACATTTTACAAAGTTAACATTTTTGAAGCTCGTCGAAGTTTTCTGAAGCTACCACGAGATCAGAAGGAAATGATCAGAAGAATGAATGACCCTTTGACGCAAACCCATTTTATTCATATGTACTTGTAACATCAATCGTCTTCAATTAAAACCATCCCGCAAGAAAACAATACACAATTAAAAATAGCAGACAAACAAACCTTCTGCTTAGTCAAATGCATCTTTTGAATAAAAACAGACAGAATAAACACAGAAACAGCGATATTGAGCGCTGAATGCATTCTCAGGTGTTTTGTTTTAATTTGCATGTTCTATATGATCGTTATCATGTGTGCGGTTATTTACTTGAATATCAAAAACATATCGAACATAACGTTTTATAATTACTTCAACATATCTAACAGGAATCGGCTTCAAACTGAAACGGTTTATCTTCTGCAAAGTTGTTCGTACACTTCACGGTTTTCAGATGATTTCTGCACCAACACAAATGTAAATCGGAGAAGCATAAACCTTCTTGAACAATAGATGTTTTGTGGAATCATTTTGCGTTCTAGTTGAGCTCTTTTGTATCGTTTTTTTGTCGCTATTCTTTGCGTTTTTCTTCAGTTCTATTTGTTGCAACCGTAGTTTTTGTTAGATGTTTGAGGCTTTGAAAGGAGGTGTTTTTTTTAATGCGAAAGCAGTGAAAGTGCAGGTATTAACTAATTTTTTCCATCAGAGTAATTTTGGCGCTATTGTTAAATATGCGGAAATTTGTTAAACAACTATGGATTGTGCAATTGTACAATCACATTCTTATTATTTAAAAAGTTTTAGTTGTAGTAACACCTAAAACTTAAGAAAAAGTGTTGAACTTCCTACAAATTTTGTTAACTTTTTAAGTAGTACTCAAAAGCTTCCATCGACATCCAGAGACTATTGCAGATAAAATTGCTTTTCTCTTGACGACAATTTAGTGGATGTCCACTGTAAAAACTATATTTTCACAGTATTTATTTACTGATGCATGTTTTATTTATATAGATTTAATTAATATATTTTTAAATTTCTATTTTAATGAGCGTTTTAAATTTGCATTTTTTGCCATTAGAAAGGTGGGCAGTGAAAATGCATCAAAATAGTTCACGGCTTTGGCGGACACTACTTGAAGATGTAACTTACTTACTTAGATAGAGAAACGTTAGGAAAACATTCTTGTTTTCGACGCCCTAAAATCCCGAAAAACTCAGTTAATTTCCTACATAAAAACGCTGTTTTAACATAACTTATTTGCTGATGCTTTTTGCTTAAAAGAGAATCGACCCCATTCTGAATCGCAGCTATGATCACGCATGATGAAACTGGCGTACGGAAGAAAATGTTTCTGCTAACGTAAAATAAACGCCTGTTAGATCAATTCTTCCTTGTGGCATCGGTTAAATTCCCACAAGCACTTTGTTCTAATGTGAGTGTTTTAAACTAAAAAAAAAAAAAAAAATAGAAATAGACAGATGAGTGAATTTACGACTCGCATGCCATTGTTTACTAGTAATAATACAAAACCTTGGCTAGACAAAACAATTATGTTTCCATTAATACGTTATAAAACCGTAATAAAAGTAGAATTCGGCTGGGTTGTCAAAGGGGTTTTTTTATTTGGCTTCTTAGATCCTCGCCCTTAAAAATAAAATTTTATTTTTATTTACATACATAAAAGTGCTTTTAGCTGTATTGACCATGTTATTTATCTAGGAACCATTCTCACAGGTATTGTATTGAAACCAAACCCAGCCAACTATCTATTCCATCCTTCTCAGTATTTGCTTAGGAATAAAACGTTTTACCTGCACGAGCCCATATAAGTAACAAAAGGGTTTTATAACTTCTTCGCTACCCAGCAGTTAATAAACGGACATATTTTCACCTCGCTAATTTTGTCGACTGTTGTAACGAAGCGCTCTTTTCGTAACTTCTTGCATACTTGCTTGAAACATATATTATGTGGCAAGGAAATGCGTGGTTTACGTCTTTGGTATTTAGTATAGCAAACGACGCTCTCGCAATTAGCCATTAAAACATGTCATTTGCTGTGTGTTAGGTGCTGTTGCAGATAATTATACAATATCTATGGAACTAAATAACTCCGCAGGCTCGACGTGCACATGCACTTTCTCTAAATCGAGGAAACGAAGTCCGAAGTGGAAATCTCGCTGTGCTAAAATTTATTACGTTCACTTTTAACCTGTATTCAGTCGCGAAAAATTCAAATTGGAAACCAACGTGCAGAAAGGAGGAATGTCTTAACATTTATCTAAAGTTAATAACTTCCTTTTGCTTACCTTTGCCTTAAATCTATCATTGTTTTTTCCATGCGATATGACAATTTGTTTTGCGGATGCTTCGGGCTCTGGATGAACTGGTTTCTGCCTTCTTTATTTCGGAATTGGATTAATCACCTGGTACTTAAAGAAATATGAGAAATATTAAGGGCTTTGATTACTTTTGATTAGGCCTTCTGCTATTAGCCAGCGCTTTTTTGCATTATGATGCTTCACTTTTTCAGATGGACAGATAATAGAGTTAACTCTTGATTGGTTTGAGCGATGTAGGTACTCAAGCAGCCGTTATCTAGTTTTGATTATATGTCCAGTTTTTTCTAAGGTTTGGCAAATTAGTTATTGACTTTGAACAGTTTTGAAATTAACTTCATGTGGTTTTTGTCGGTTTTTGTTTCGTTATTTAGAGTGTGCGACGTTGTATTCCAAAAAAGGTGCACTGGAAAACGGTAAATTTTAAGCTGGCCTGTCAGGAACTGAATGGTCTTGTCAACTAAATAAAATCGGAATACTTTTAATTAACCTTTGACCAATATCCTGTACGTACTCGAGTTGAGATTGGAGTGGAACATTTGCATCAGATTAAATTACGTTTCGGATACTTTTTTCGTGTTTTTCTTGTGGATCTTCACATTTATTGACTGGTTCATCGGCCGTGAATTTCATCTTCTTACACAAGTCTTCCTATTTCATTTATTGTTGTTGTCAGCTGCACTTAAGCATTACAGTTTTCTGGCACCGGTATATTTTTATTGCGCTTTTTAAAGCCAACAACAAATTCGAATTCCAAACAGGGTGTCATTTCCAATTTTGGATGGATGTGTTTAGATTTACATGCAAAACTAGAGAAGTTATTGTCTTACATATAAAATTCCAGAATAGTCTTTAGGAAGACATTCAGACTTGGTAACTTTTGATTAAGGGATAGTTTATCAACAATGTAAAATGTAAACATTAAAATCGCGTAGCGAAATTTCAATATATTTTGTGAATTTCGCTATAATTTTGAGCCTGATATTTTAATATTAAAAATAAAACACATTTGATGGTTTGCATTAAGTCGAAATTTGCAAGAGCAGCAGATTGATATTTTTTCACTGATTCGTTAAAAGTTATTTAAGCCCCTGAAAAATTTAAAAAAATCCCGCGGGTGGCGGTAAAATCTTGATCACATTATGTGTTTATTAAACCATAAGTACATAAAATTTTGCACAGTACAGGCTGACAGATTTTTGCAATGCTCGATTTAGCGATGGAATTCTTTTAAAAATAATGTTAGTTTTAGTGTATAAAATAATTTCGACAAATACGTGGGGTTGGAATTCGAACTTTCAAAATTACACGGGTTTTGAGATATTCAGTTAAAACTAGTTTTTCAGTTATTTAACTCTTTAAATAAGTGGCATGCTCTATTTTGTTATTTAGGCTTTAATTTGATGTCCAATGGAAAAAAACGAGGGCAAATATTCAAACGGTAAAATATTTTCAAATTATATTTGAAAAGTTTTGCTCGTTCACTCAAGGTGTTCAGTTCTGAAGAAATAAATTCTGTATTGAGTAAGTATTTGAAAAACAATTCAAACCTAGAAGCACAATCCAAATTTACTAATGATTAGCGTCGTTAAAGGTTTTTAATGACAGAAAAAATAATAACTTTAGAATAACATGTTTGTGTAGCAAAAAATGTGAAATACAGCTAGATTTCAGTATGAATTCTGCAACAAAACAGAAGACACTCTGTATAAATGAGGATTTAAAATAAAGAGGGGCAGTATCTGATTAAAGCTGAAAACATTCTGCGGTTTCCGCAAAAGCTGTGTATTTGTCTAAAATATGGTGATTTAAACTACCGAAAACTGATAAATGTGAAGAATTAAATTATATTTGGCTGGACTTTAGTACAAGTAATATAACTAATAATAACTAATATAACGCAGTTTTTTAAAGCCAAAAGTCTTAGTCAAAAAAATGCTTCCATTTTCTAAAATTCCTTGCAAGTCGCTTTAAAAAATTTTATTTAAAGAATTTCCCATTTATAGTGCTGTATTATTCTATAATAATTAGTCACTTTTGCAAGCACAAAATCTGTCCATGTACCATATTATTTTTTTATTTAAATATAAGTACCTAGGTATAATTTTGTAATCAAGATTTTTCATTAGATTTTCCTACTCCTTGTAATCCAAAACTTGTAGACCCATCTTCCATTTGTCCCAAATTGAAAACTGCCGGATTTAAAAATGTTTTGCAGGAAATTCAAATTGATTGAAAGCTTTATTTAAAAAAAATGTCCACAAGAAGAACGTTAAAAATTGTCTGGAACTTTGCGACTGGTTTATACAGCCCTCTTCGTTCTTAAAACACTTCTTTCCGTCTAATATAATTTACTTCCTTATTCTTCAGAACTGGCTCATCACATCATTCAAATTACAAATATCATAAATAATGCCATTAAACCAATTATGGCAATGAAACTGCAGTTATAGACATGCGACAATGACGACTAATAACAGTCTTAATACGTCGTCTCTTCTACACTTCAGTCATAAAATTTTTATCCATTATTTAAAGCTCAATATTTATGTTGTAACAATTTGTTGCATCTTAACTGTTACGCATGCCAGGCATGAATTCCTAGACGAATTCTTACATTGGTGAGAATGTAAACATTGCCCACTCTAGAAACTGTTTAAAATTTAAATCAATTCATACGTAATTACGACAGCTACATGTTACCGCAACGGCGACATTATGATTTAAATAGAGACGTATTTTTATTTGGTCTAGTGGCTTCAGTCTCAATCAAGCAATAAATAACTAAATTATAGAAAAATATTTACCTACCAGAGTTTTGTGATACTACTTTTATTGTTTAATGCCTGTTCATTAAGGCGTTGATCATTGAAAGGTCATTAAGGTTTAGAAACCTTCTTTATATCCGAGAAATAGTCAAGCTAATTAAAACTTGCTGCTAAATTTGAGTTATAAGGGCCTTAATTGGCTCTGAAATGCTGCTCGTTAATTTATTTATAGATTTATACATAGAGGTGCATCTAATCTGCTGGTACATTTTTTCTGGTAATTTGGAACCATTAATCTAGAATCTTCAATTTTCAAAGTGGAAATATTTTTGTATATTTCAAGCCCAAATCCTTCAGAACCAGTGGGTGGTCGTACCTGTCGTAGAAGGAGCCGCGCATCTACCCTTCAGGGATTTGCAGGTTTGCAAGAAGAAAACATCCTTGCCCGAAAAATTTGTAAATCAGTGCTTGTTAAGCCACATGCTTGGTCTTGACCTAAAAGCGC
The DNA here is from genome assembly GCF_020466585.1 of Dendroctonus ponderosae. Classification (NCBI taxonomy): domain Eukaryota; kingdom Metazoa; phylum Arthropoda; class Insecta; order Coleoptera; family Curculionidae; genus Dendroctonus; species Dendroctonus ponderosae. The sequence continues at coordinate 23,256,550 of NW_026017110.1, forward strand.
AATATTAACGCAGAATATTCGTGATCGGATTCTGGGCAAAGGAGAGATGAAGATTAAGCCGCATTGAGAAAACACTTTCTCTGCAAGTTAGGGCTTGGCGTTACTTGCATTTCCAAAATTTAATTAGCTGCTTTCGGATTAAAGCTTTTGCTTATGGTTTCGTATAATATTTTTCGGTGAAAAATTTTCCAAAGCAACTTGTTTTTATAATTGTTTGTGATCATTTTGAAACTATTTCCCTTTTCTTTGCAATTGGTTGACTTGGGTCTTCGGTTTAATCGCATCCTCTGAGCGTTTACCAAAAGGTCAAACACAACTTGAACATTAACGAAATTGACTAACTTGCAATATAGAGAATCAACTAGTGGTGTTAGCATTATTTTGTCGCTTATCACTGTGACTTTAATTGCAATATTTTATTTATTGCTTGCAATGATATTCGCAATTGTTGTAAATAAAGGGCGTTTATGGACTATGTAGGCGCTCTAACGATTCACTAGACTGCAATAAAAACCATTCAGATGTTTATAGCCCAGGTCTATGGAAAACAATTAACAAAGCTCATTAAGGATATGCCGGAATAGGAAAAAGTTGCCCATAAAATTGATGTAAAATGCGAGAATATGCCCCAAGATTCAGCTGTTAAAGTACCTTTTGCTTTTATTTTCCAATAGAAAACTTTGCAATAAATCAATGTTAACGATAATTGGGTGCTACCTTGGTGCTCATCCCAAGTTTCTTCCGAGTGTTTTTTGATGATCAGCTTGTAGATGTGAAAAAATCCTGGTCCTGTAGGAGGGCCATAGTAACTTTCCAAGTTGTTTTGTTGTTCCAACATTCTATTACTTTCTTAGCATATTTTGTTAATTATATACTTAAAAAATTTGATCATCACCAAACGCGAACGGTGTTAACGCACCAAACGCACCGCTCGAGGATTCCGGTCGGTCCAAAATTGAAATCTTTTTTGTTAAATACTTCAGCTGTTGAGAAACGCGATTCGTCTGTGCAAATAATTTGGTAAATAGTTGCGCATCTTCTTCCAGTCATCAAATCCCATTGTAAAAGTAGTCGTGTGTTTTGTTCAGTTAATTGTCGCAATGGCGAATCTGTAAATGGGCATAATCCATATTTGTGCAGATTATTTTGAAACTTTCCACGTTCCACCTTGATCTTCAACATCGCCTCTTATAGGAACCCGTGCATTTTCCCAAATGGAATAAATGCATCTACTAAATAAATATTGGTTTGGTTGATAAATTTTGTGGTTTCGCAAAATTCGTCGATTTTCAGTAAGTAGTAAGTTAGATTTCAAGTTCATGACACAATATTTCTATGGTTTTATGGTTAATTTGTAGTGATTTTTTATAGCGTTCCTTAGGTTTTAATGGACGAATTTATCAGCTCCCTGTTTCTTTCTTAGATTTGTCTCATAGCTTTTTTCGGTGAAGCCCTTAAATTTCATGTATATTTTTTTGTTTTTGTCCTTTAATCATATCCTTATTTGAAAACATATTTTTTTGCCGATTATTATTTGGGATTTTTTATATACATTTTGAGAGCAAATCTAGTATTTTATGAGTGCCAGTGATGTACTTTTTCAATTTTTGTATGATTTATACTCAATTTTGTGGGGAAATCTTGAAAAATCAAGAAACGTTTACGACAAAAAGCCTTTTCAAAATATTGTCCAGTATACCCGACAAAAACAAACTTTTTTATCTAAAGTTATTCATTTTATTTTTAATTTTTGATAAATAGTTACAATATTCCTTCAAATAGTTCTGGGTATCTTTGCGCTAGAACCTCTTAAATCCAGGGCTACATTCTTAGTAAGCTTTTAAGCTCAGTATTCTCCTTAAAAAAATCGTCTTATAAATTATTAAAAAAGTTTTAATTTTTTAATTCAACCCCAATTAAAAAGTTAGTTAAATGTGAAACATCCAGGTCTAAGGAAAACTGATTAGTTGCCGGCCAACCAGTTTCTAAATAAAAATTCTTATACGTTTAGTGTTAACTCTAAGAAAATTATTGGGAAAATTCATTAGGAAATTGTAAAATTGAAATTGAAAATTGATTAGGATTTGTAAAATTGGCGGTTTAGTTGATAATACCAACTAATTTAGTTTGTGTTTAATATTATATTTATTTGTTTTCAACCAAATCAGCCAAATACGTAAAAATGCCAAAGGTTGTTGCTTATAATTAAAAAGTGTTACTGTTTAATTACAACATCATTGAAGCATCGTAGTAAATATATTTTGTCATACAATAATTTATTTTCATATCTTGAAAATGTTTTTTTCAATTTCGAACATACGTTTTACAACAATTCTTAATAATTCGGAATTATTTTACGATGCAATGAGACAAGAGACTTGCCGATTTGTGTAGCAAATATTGCAGTTTAAGAAGTTAATCATACACAAACATAGCGATCGAACAATTTTGCAGCTTCTGTCTTTTTTGAAGATTTTGACTATGAAACTAACTGCTCTAATTACATTTCATATCACTTATCAAAATTCAATCAAAAGCGGCCGGTATTACATTAAAAAACATTTGCCTTTATCTTAAACTTTAAAACAAACATTAATGTGTTAGAAATAAGGGTAAAATTCAAAAAATCTGTATAAAGTAACACTTCAGGTTGTAATTGCAAATTGAAAAAGTAGATGACTACCGGAACCAATCGCACAGTCAGGTCAGGTAGTTCGTTAGTCACAATCGCAGAGGTTAACCAAGTGTTGAATTTCCTATAAATCCCCGTTTCAGTATCATCTTCACACCTTTTTTCTGCTGGGTTCATTCATGGGTGGAACAATGACACTTTTTCTGCAATCGGCAGCTCAGCGATTTCATAGTAACTAGCGATGTATTTCAATTTTCAAGGAAATAATTAAGAACAGCAATTAAGCACAATGGGGACGGGAGTGCTCATAAAATAGATATTAAACCCCGACGAAATGGTCAAAGCACAGTCTTGGCAGTGAGTCCGCTGGGTCTATTAACGTCCTTATTACGGTTGTCAGTGCGAGCTGAGGCGGTTAAAATATGTCACATATCTGGTGGGTTCGCAGTAACCCACCGTGTCATACTCGCTAACCAATTAACAACGTCATTTTGCGGTTTTACACTCTTACTTTTGTTTCTTTTATTCGTCAATCGTATAATTCGCACATGGTTTCATGCATCCGAACAAGCCAAAATATCCGGACAAATGACGATCTTTGATCAACCGAATCTTGCCATTTTTCTACAGCATGGAAATTGATTCAGAAACATGGAACATTATACTGGATGGTTGACTTAAGCTTAAGAAATTCCTCAACATATGCTTCATTAACTAACTGCATTTTTATTGGCAGCGACGCTTCGCTTCCAATGAGTTCATGAATACCACGCTAAACTACTCAGAACCAAAAGAGTCGAAAATTTGGTTCATTTTGCCCCAATTTCTGAATTGCCGATCTTTAACCGCTGCTCTAAAAAGGGACACGCTCCGGCTAAAACTTTTTAAGTCGAAAAAAATCAGTGGATTTAAAAAACAGCATCTATGAAATGTTTATGTGACTTTCTGAAAACTTTTTTCGAAAAACATCAAGTAGATTAAAGTGCCTTGAGTTCTACATATGTTTCATTGCAACAAAGTGAAATTTAGAGAACAGAATAAATGGAAAATTTGGTTCATTTTCTCATTTTTGAAATGTCGGCCTATATTCGACCGCATTTGCCCTATTCTGGATTTAAATGATTGAAACATGCACAATGTGGATTTGTGAATCTTCTTAAATCGGAAGCAGTCAGTTGAGCTAAATATACACAAACATAAAATTTCTACTTTTGCCCGAAAAAGGGGTAAGAATCTATTTTTTCTAAAAACTTCAAGTCGCGCGAAATGTGTTAAAGTCTACAGGGTTTTCATCGTAAGGAAAGGAGGAATCAAATGAACCCATTAAAAAGTGCCCAAGATTACTCTGAACGAAACGAAGTGACAATTTTTGTTCCTTTTGAACAATTTTTGAACTTTTGATCTTTAACCTCTCATACATGCCTTGGATTTATGCACCTAAAAGATGCACATTAGAAGCTTGTCAGGTCAAAACTAAGCGGTGAAGCTCAAGAAACACATACATAAACTTTTGATTTTTGCCCAAAAAGTTCTTTAGGGATTGGAGTCGATTTTTTGAAAAATTTCTAGTCGACCGAAATGCCCTCATAGGCTACATCAATCAACAACTTCAAGTTTTCCAAAATATCTTAAAGTCTATATTAGTTTCAGCGCAACAAAGCGAATAATCTAATGGGCTCATAAAAAGCACCAAAGATTACTCTAAATCGAAATAATCAACAATTTTAGTTTGATTTGAACATTTTTTTGAAATGTAATGCATGACAGTGACTGTCACAACTAGTCAGAAATCCATATATGAGCTCCTATTATGGATTTAAATGCCCAAAAATGAATATTACAAGACTTTCAGGTCGAAGCCAATTTGTTGAGCTAAAAAGCAACTGCATAAAAAAGTTTGTCGATTCTTTAAGTTGTCTAAAACTTCTGCTAGTCTATATAATTTTAAGCGTAAAAAAGCGAGGAATTTAATAAATTCGTAAAAAACACCCAACCCTTCTCTAAATGGAAAGAATTGACAATTTTGGTTTGTTTTGAACAATTTTTGAAATTTTGATATTTAACTGGTCAACTATGCTCGCTTCTCCATTAATATGCGTTAAAAATGCACGCCGGAGAACTTTTCAGCGGAAAAACATTCAGTTGAGCTGGAAAAACACGAACATAAAATTTTGATTTTTGAGCGCATGTTTCATAGGGGTAGGAGTCAATTTCTTCGAAAAACTTTAAAACTTTATGTCGTCCAAAATACCCGAAATACTACATTATTTTCATTGCGAGCAGTAAGCTCATAAAAGGGCACACTGAACAGGGAAAAAATCAAAATTTTAAGCAATTTTCAAAACTTCAAATGTTCGACCTACGATCGGTGCCTCTCGGAACTAAAACAACCATTTTTTTTCTCAAATATAGTCTGATATTGAGCAAGTAGTCGACCAAATGACATCCGAAAACATCACAACGGATTTCCTAAACAATTAATCTCAAATATATCTTCACATTAGTGTTGGACTTTTTAAGAATGTAGCGGTGATGTAGCCATTGATAAACTAGGACCACTCCTATTATTATGATACATAATTCAACGTGTATCGATTTCAAACCTCTTTAACAACAGTTTGGTCAAGGTAATACATTATATTTGGATCCGGAAATTTCGTGTTCCATTTTGGACTCTGTATATAATTCCTTCAATAAATATGTCATGGGCTACGAACTATGGTAATGAGCTGATAAAAGGCTTGAGCGAATGCATTTGGTTGCATTCAACATTATGTGTGTAGCACAAAGATTCCATTTTTAAAATGTGGCATTGGCTTTTACATAAATCACACAATTTATTTACAAGAGAAAGGCTGTGATACAAAACTTTGAACTTATCGATTCATTTCTTCTGGACGGTGAATTTCGAAAGAAAAAATCATACTAATGGTACTTGGAGAATAATTTCTATATGTTTGTCGATTTGTCTTTGATATCTATTGCTTTGCAGTTACTTAATTATTAAATAATTCGCACATAAATCGCTCAAATTGAACATAAATGTCATCAGTTATCTTTGGTTGCGTTGCTGGTGCAATTGCTGATCATTAATTGGCCAATTAGTAACTGAAAAGCTTAGCTCAATATTTATTTTTCCTGCTAATATTCTTCAAGTTTTTATTTTAACGTCACACATTTAAAAATTCAATTGTTAGAAATAAAATGAGAAAGTCCAGGAAGAATAGCCGCTGTTTGCGTCAATATCTATCTATTTGAACCTACTGCTCAAATATAGTTGTATCCACATTATCTAAGTGGTTTCTAAACGTATCAGTTATGTATTCAGCTATAAATCGTTCAAATTGGAAATAAATGTCATCAGTTGTCTTTGACTGCTTTCCTCGTGCAATTATGCGTCGTTAATTGGCCAATTAGTAATTGAGAGGTTACAACATCAATTTCCAGTTGTTTTTCTTTTAATACCGCATTATTATTCCAGCTGCTAAGTTAAGAGCAATTAAATTAACTTTTCAAATATTAAGTGCAGTTTTTCAACAGTACAGCTGGACAAATCCTAGGTTTTTTAGGCTTGTCGGAATTTTTGTCCATAACGCGTCTCCAATAGCAAGCAAGATACCGTTTATGTAGATGCTGAATTGGTCTGCTTAGAATACATAATCACATTTTGCCAATTTAATGCCATCAGAGCCAACATAGAATTTAGATTAAGATATATCAGTAGACAACATCGTCTAACAGCATAATAAAAATTGTATGTAAAATGGTGGGTAGCAGCATTGAATCTCCATGTATCCACCAACTGTAAATACCATTAAAATGGGTGCAGAGCTGTAACCAGTCGACAATCATTATTTTTCCTCATTAGTTTTATCTAATAAAATGCTAATATCCTAAGGTGTAAAAGGATGCTAATAATAAAGAACATTATTAAATTATACCGCGTAATGAATATGCAAATACCGGAGATTAGGCATTAAAAATAATGAATGGGATAATGCATTAAAAAACCTGCTTCTATTCTGTGTCACCCACACAGATGTGAAATGATAATGCGCGAGCAATAGCCGAATAAAAGAAATAAAAATTAACACACAGGAGGGACATCCACAGAAGTGATTTGGGAAATATTTTAGACTTAAAGTGAATTAAACTCGTGAAATGCAGTTTGTCTGGATAATTTTTGGGATTTGGCCTGGCCGTATTTTGTTCTCTTTCACATTCCACGCCTGAAAGAAATTCGGTGATAAATAAAGGCTAACTCTCGGTTCGGATTAACGAATTACGGATGTATTTTTTTTTAACGGAGAAAATACAAAAAACAATTTGCCAACGACAGAGAATATGCATATAAGGCACCGTTCGCTTGGTTTCGAACAAATTCATTACTCTTTGTATTACATTTATTTGTCTTTAACGTTTCGTGTAGATATAATGATAAATATATTTTATTCAATTTAGGCACGTAAGTAACTTGCTTGTTTTAAGTCGTTGCTTTGTAAGTAGTGGACAGTTGAAATCAATTTTTCTGTCTAGGTTTTATATTTTTGCTTTCAGTGATCTAACATCATTTTTGTTTAAGGCAAATATGCACTGTTTATAATGCAATACTAAAATGTCAAATTTTCTGCACTAAATATTCCTGACTGAATCTGTAACTACTTAAATTATATTAATTAGTTGACAATAAAATATATTCAATATTGCCAGTTTTTAATTTGTTAATTAGAGGTTTGAAGCCAGTCGTTTCTCGCCTGTATTTTTATACATTTATTCATTTCCTTTGGTTATTTCTGCGTTCAATTTCAGTTTCAGTCTGAAACAAATAAATTTCAATTACATTTTAATGTCAATTTTACTTGCGCAAAACGCGAATTTACTGATAAGTCTATATTTATGTACAAATAAATATTTATTTCTCGTTTCATTTAATTAGCTACTTTCATTAACAGGCTGATGGCTTTTTCAATAAACATTTAGTTGTTTTTATTGGTGGATTTCACTTCTCAGTCAAGGGCAAGCATGTTGAAAATTCCTTATTGACTTGTTTTATTATTTTCAATAGGATTGAATCCGACGTAGGTTTCAGCCTCTTCGATATGTATTTATGTTATCTCATGCCGATTAACGAATCAGATAATCACGAAAGTAATAGTTTTTGTCGTCATCGATTTCCTTCTTTATGTGGATTAATGGGACAACTTAAACCGAGCCTTACACACGTAAACTCTTTGCTAACTAAAGTTTAAAATCACTTTGGAAAGTTGATTACACATAAACAGGATTGGGAGAGAAACATTGTGTCAATTGCTTCTGCGTATTTTGGTGCCAATGCAACATAGGTACATCCGAGCATTAACATACTTCTTAAAAATGTGTTAATTGATTAACATTTTCCTTGATAAAGCTGCTATAAAAATGTTAATTTTATCCATCTTCAATTGTGAAAAGTGAAGTTAGTGCTGGTGACTCACTCAAGACAATTGTTTTGTGTTTAATTTACACTTTGCTTTAGTTTAGATTTAATTCACAGTTTTTTAAAGTACCTACTCTGGTTTTTTGCGTAGTTATTTCTGCATATGCTTTAGTTGCACCGTTATTTTACTTTCTTCTGGTTGTCAGTCAGTCTCTCAACTTTATGACGAAAATTTAAGTTTTAGTGTTTTTCAGCAGTTACTAAGTAGGACTTTTACGCAAAGAAAGGTTGATTTATTGTTAAACCCGCATGAGGAAGCTCCGTCTAAACATCGACCTCGGTATGCTTTTAAAAATGTCTCCCTTTCATAATTTAAATTACATTTCCAATTACATTAATGCATTCGCATAAAATCTCCCAAAGGTGAAAATGTTATTCAAAGTAATTCTTCTTCATATCTGAATCCGAGATCTGTTTCCTGAAGGAAAGTTCCCATCAATTCCACTAAAAGTCAAATGCCATTTTCGGATTTGTGTGGGTCAGCACTGATTGGAACTTGTAAATTTGCCGCTCCAAAGTTTAGAAGGCCCCATTAGTTAAGCGGGCGAGATTTCCAAAATAATAAAACCTGCGGAATGAAATTAATTGCAGTGCGTCTGACTTTCTCCATTTAAAATGCACGCGTACTTTCACTTTTAGTGGTGCAGTTTCGTAAAAATCGCGAATGCAAGTGACTAGTCAGCGCTGATGTTGGAAGCGGTGCGTATTTAGGTAAGACAAAGATGTCGAGGACCCACTTAAAAAACTGGAACCCTGAATGCAGCACCGTACTTTTACAATTGTTTGGATGGTTCTAATTACGGGTTCATAGTTTTATGGTGAATTTTATGATGGTCGTAAAAAAGCACAATCGTTCGGTTTATGTTATCATGCTGGCATGTTTTGTGGTTTAAACGCGCTTGACCTTTGAGGTTGTTGATTGAATAATATGCTGCTCAACAGAAAAACTATCTGCTACCATTACGAGTTGGTTTTTTGGTTCATTGTTTTACAAGGTCTACATCAAAAACATATAAAATCCATTTCTAAAATTAACGAAGTAACATCCACATTTATGGTCAACAGTAAAAAGCGCCTGCTCCCTTTAAGATCGTATTACCTGAAGCATTAAATTAAATACAAAATACTCTTACCAGTATTTCTTTAATGTGGATATTATGTTGAGTTTTTTCTTGCTCGACTATTATAAAACAATGACTGAATCCGTATAAATTTCTATGGTATTTTTTCTGTTTATCCAAGCATTACCTGACTGATAGACAAGCGGATCAACTGGCCACAATAAAGAATTAATATTTATGATCGGTAATGTTTAGCTTTTAATTTCACTCTTCTATAGTTTCAGGGACAATTAAACGAACAAAAACTTTATAATGCAGGTATTTGTTGTTAATTAAAGCTAATAAGGGAATCGAGCAACGTCAATAAATGATCTTTGCATTTTTACGCAACTTGTATGTATTTTGGATTTCTTGCAGAGATTTTTAATAATTTGTCATTGGGGTTGACTAAGACTTTTTCGAAATTAAGTTGTTTTAAAATAAATTCAGTTTCAGGAAAAATGCTACGTGATTTTATTAATATTTCTAAATCCCTTTTGTAATTTAATGCACTAGAGAATTAATTTGATTAGTTTTTTCAATTGATTTAAACATTTTAAATTAAATAACTAATTAAAATATATTTGTTTTAGGTTTCCACAAATAGCAGTTTTCCTTGATAATTAATTTGATCGTTCGCGTACTGAAATATATTTTATCGAGTATAAAAGTGTCTCTTTTAATTGAAGATGTAATATATTTTAATTACGTTTCTGTAAATCTTCTCAGTTAAATCATGCATCGCATCCAATTAAGTAATAATGATGACACGATTGACAATTCAAGTCTGATTAATTTCTTCCAAAATTTACACGTAATAGATTGCATAGTTTATCTGCTTAATATTAATTTATTTAACGCTAATATTCCCCTAAATTTTAGCATTAAATTCACATATTTCTTTTATGCGCTCTTGGCAACTCGTCCCGGAATTTTCATCAACAGATAAATTTTGGTTTATGACAAGAATATTGCTTTAAGCTAATATCATATGAGGTTATTAACTTCAGCGAGGGTTTAGAAATCCAAATTTATGAGATATTTTTTCGTCGCAGACGAAATTAACGAGATTTTTGCGATCGTTACTGAATATAAAAGTGCAATCATTCTGGATAAAGAAATGCGCTTTTTCTAAATGTCTGAAATTATCTAGCTGATATTGTGCGATGAAGCACTCGAGCTAATCCAGACGCCCAAATAGTGCTTTCTTAAGATGGGTAACTCTTGAAGCTGGGAAACATTTTGATTTTTATTGTTTTCTTTATATTTGCCTCATAAAGACTTTTTGGATTTTGGTATGCGTGTGGGTTTTATATGGGCGTTTTATGTCGCTAAATATCAGTATTAAGGTTTACGTATTTAAAACATATAGGTAAAATAATATTAGAGCTTCTTCAGAAACTCAAACGCCTGGTTGGTTATTTCGGTCTAAAAGTGCGTGTGTAAATATAGCTCTTATTCAGTTTTTTGGATTATGGCGTAATTTGTATTATTAAAAACTTTTCGCTGAATTGATTAACGTAAGATTTCCATCAGGCCTAATTCCCGTTAAGTCATTGCATGCAACCAGAGGCTTATGATTGCTCGATGCCAGGAAATCACAATGCTAGAAAAAAGTAATAAATCTGAAAATTTATTAGGAATCTTGTAAACAGCCAATATTTTACTATTATATGACACAATGTGTCGGCCGTATGCACGCAATGCAGGACGTAAATGCGGTGCCTTCATCCAGGCATGATAAGTAGCAAGATCTTCTGATTAATAGCTCGAGTAAATTAGATCAACCTCATTGATTATCAATAATTTGATTTAAACCCCTTGTCGAATAATATAGTCTACTGACCTTAAACTGTTCACTATTACGGCGTCGAAGAAATGGCGTTCTGATTGGTCAGTACCGGATTCTGAATGCGACTACTACCGGATTAGCAGGAAATTTCACTGCAGCTCATGGCAAATTTAATTTGATTTAAGCAAATGCGGTTTTAGTTATTTGAAATTCGGAAAATGTTCTTGAAACGAATTTGTATCGTTTAAATGCTATTTTTGTTTGTTTGTAGTTGCATTGATTTAAGACCGTTTTATATGGTCAACCCTCCTGGGTTTTGTTTTAAATCAAGTCAAGCCAAATGAATTTTTCTTCATTTTTCAAAGCTTCAGGAGCAAACGATTACAGTTAAAGTGTTTTTAGCAACTTCAGCGGATCGACATCACTGAGATTTTGTACAATATAAAATAGTAATATTTACAATACGATTTTATAGTAGTTAAATATGTACACTTTTTATGGCTAGAAAGAGCTGAGCGCTTCCTCTGATCATAAAATATGGCCTGCCCGCAGGAGCCCAATTTTATTTGATAAGAAAAGGAACGATTAAATCCACTAATATGGCTTACATAATCAAACCGTTAGATTCTTTGTATGTTGAGAGATAAATTTGGAGGCGAACCAGAAAAGATTTCTATCAATTTGAGACGGTTCTGTACGACGAAGGTGCCATTTTACGTAGCGGTACTACATATTCGAGCCTGAGTGTTAGAGAAAGGTAATTGCACTAGCGAACATATAGTTTATTACCAATTTATTTCTTGATCCATTAATGAGAATAAATCAAAAAGCCCATTAAGATATATCTATTTCGCGAGATATTAGGCAAAAATTAACTAGGAGCGCAAGGTTTTTGTCCATCGCAATGTTTGTTGTAACGGGCTTTTATTAATTACCTACCTTTTTCCTTTGGTTGTTTGGCCTAATGTTCTTTTAATCTGCGTAACTGATGAAAAAGGAATTAAAGCGATTTTACTATGCCAGCTTAATCGGAATCAAATTCATGCCGGAAAGGCTTGTCTGAAATACATCACTAAGTATCTAGGTTTATTATATTATATTATATTTTATGTTTAATTAAGTTTTCAATTGTTCTATTGGTTTGAGAACCTGTTATACAAATAGCAAGAAATGAACATGTTTGTGTCAATAGTGGGAACCACTCAACTTATCTCGAGCTTTAATATTAATTTTACAGCCCACTTCTTTGATATTCCAAAGCAATTAAGTAAAATTAACGTGGTAAGTCTTCTCTAAAAAAAATCAAACATTCATGAGTAACTGCTCTTCTTATCGCGTTACATGGGTGTAAAGAATTCTCACGAAAAGACCGAAATTAGCTAATGCATTCATTAACAAATTGAAAATTTGACATAATTACTCTATTATCTCTTTCCGGCTTTTTGTTTATAATTCATTTTACGTAGTTGAGTTATTTAACCATTATCTTGATCGGTATATTTAAATTTGTGTTAATTAGATTCGAGATAAAATAATTATCGTTTCGGCGTTTGGTAGTTCTTCTTATTGTCTTGTTTGTTCATTGGTTGGGCATTAAGTTGTTTGCAGGCGTAAATTATGAATGTTTGATTTTTTTCTCACTCTCCCAGCTAGTTGGGTGCGATCTTCAATCATCAGCTCGCTACATTTGTTCTATTTACAAAACAATGCTCTTGTTAGATGTTTTTTGTTAAAAATATATTTGAGAATCTATAGATGCACTGTAAAGTTGGAAGAAACAGTGAAGTAACTAAAGTGGAGTTTTTAAATTCAAACCGATCATTAGTGAGTCACAAAATATAGAGGTAATTAAATGAGAAAATCCATAAACTTGGCTGAACGTTCCCTTTTCCTTTATTGCCCATCGCGATTAAAACGTAAATCATAGATACTGTATCCAGTTACATAGCAAATATTATTAATATGGACGCTACTCGCTCGGTAATTATCGATGAGGCAACAAATTATTTCGAGGAAATTGTATGCAACTTACTACTACAATGAGCTAGGAATTTACTCACGTGGAGCGATCTACGTTTTGCAATAATTGGCACAGGGATGGAGTAAGTTGTACACGTTAAAGTAGTTTCATGTTGGAATTCAACTTTAATCTGAAAATTCTTCGGTTGAATTTGAATGTAAGTTGATCGCGCATCAATTTGCAAAGTGTCTTTAATCTTTAAAGTAGAATATTAATCATTGACTGCTTAGTTGATGATGAAAATTTCGAAATAGTTTTGTGTGAAGCAAATACACAAAGAAATGCGATTTCAAAATTTATACAAACTTATCAATGAAATACACGTGTTCTAAAAACAATTTCCTCATTTTTTCTATTGGCTCGACATATAAATTATTACAGCATTTGCTTCCTTCAACACTCAATTAGCATTGAGCAAATTGAGCATTAAAAACATTAGTAAAGCGTTTTTATTATCATCAGTCTCAAATTTTCCCAAAATTTGGTCAGTTTTTCAGGTTTGTAGGTCGAGGTGAAAATAGTTTCTTGCTGTCGTTTTGTATGCCGCTTATATTTGCGATTTTGGATAATTTTAGGAAAATTCAAGTGGATGTTTCTAAGTGCTTTCTTCAGGAAATATTTTTTTTAAACGTTTTGCAAGTTGGAAGGTATTGCTTATTCAGGGCTTGTTTGCTCGACGCAACCACGATCGATTAACGACAAACTCAACGAAGTCCATTCTTTGTTATTACTAGTAAATATAAGATTTAAATAATTGAAAGAACCACATGTAAATTTGTTCATCAATCAACATCCCATCATAAATTATCCTTCAAGATCAGACAACAATAAGTATTTATCGATATCTGACCAATTAGCCAACGAGTTAGAAAACGAATAGTCGTGTAGGTTCAAATCTTTTCATCAGAGCTGATCTTGGTAAAATAAAAGAGCAACGGAAACAACGAGCGACCTCCGAAAGATGTGTGGGTTTAAAAAATGAGAGATATTTAAGAAAGACGGATGGCAACATCGATCCTTATCAAATAAGAAGCACAGCGCAGTTTGCTAAATGATGATGTGCAAGTTAAAGTGCCTATAAAATAAGATTTTAGATTGTAAAATATTTTTATCCATTTTTAACGGACGACATCTCGCTTGTGTCCATCTCGTTTTACGGTTAATGTGGACTTGTTACGGATTGGTTTTTGTTCTTTTCCTGCTGTTGTTTGGCTTTTGCCAACAATTAGCTGCATGTATTTATAAATGATGGCAATCGGATGAATGTTTCTCAGTGGATTTTTACTGCCAAATTTCACCAAAACTGTATTTTATTAGCTGGAGCTTTAATAAAAACAATTAATAAAATATTTACCAAAGTTGGGACTATTTGACCTATTGACTAATCGAACTACTAGAACTACCTGAAATATTTCATACTCAATTACTTATCTTGGTGCTGTAAAAAAGCGGTGATCACCTCTCGTGGCTAACACGGTTAATTCACTGAAGACAAAACCGCCGGAAAAATTCCATCCGAAATCATCGGTAACATACGAGCAAAAATAAATCAAAGTGTGGCCAGTAATAACATTCTTTTGGCTACCAGGTAGCCTTTCAAAAAGGAGATGTTATTATGATTTTTAAAGAAACAGTTGTTTAGTCGCCGCAGGCTGTTAGAAATTTATTGCATGCGATAAAAGGGACCCAGTATACCTACCATGTAAGTTTTGCTTCCTTGTGTAAAGATCGCTGCTACTTTGTAAGCAAGAATGGTTTTAAGATTGTGCCGGTGTCGGCTTTACTGAATATTTAATTATGGCCCATTTTCACCGCGTTTAGCCCAGATAAAGATTCCAGATAGGTGATGGGCAGATGACTGATAGTGTCGTTATTTTAAGTAGCTGGTAATTTCCACGAGCTTTAACCCCATGGCAGTATGTAATGTGCAATATTGTTTCTCATGCTTTATGTCTAAAATTACATGCTACGAAATTGAAAAACTCTAATAAGAGGGTTGAATTATATTTTCCACTGATGTACCATTTTGAAACGGAATGCTTTTGCCTGAGAAAAAACGCATGGAAGTACTTATAATGATCGGTTTTGGAGATAAGATGGAAAAGCAACAAGAAGTGTGTAGTTTATTTAACGCAACTCATCCTGATGGGCCTCAATTATTAGATTCACTGTTAGTAGGACTGAGTTAACATTTTTGGGTATTTGCAGGGTAACTTAAAGAGGACGGAATACCAAAAGAAAACCCTAAACAATTAACTGAATGATTCAAGCTGAATGTTTTGCTAAAAACACACAATAATCGTAAGCGTTACCCTTGCAAATTTTGCTTGATTAAATGCATCAATAGAAAAATATTCAAAAGGAAGTTCTGGTAATATTTATTCGAAATATGGTCAGGACCCCCTAATTCATCAATTCACAATTGTAATTGTTCTTTCAAATTTGTTTAGTTGCTTCCACAATCCCCTCTTGATTTAACTCTTCAAATTTGTCTATTGGTGACTTAAATGCTCCAATTGTTCAGTATTTTCATTATTATTGTTATTTAAGGATTCATGTTTTCAAAGGAACACAAGGGATTTTGAAATCCAATTGTTTTAAACTTATTTTTTTATGATTATTATCCAGTGTTAGTTCAGCTTTATTTGTTGTTCTTTATCAACGTTTTTAACAACCACTTTTCTTTTATTCATTTGATTGAAGTTTTTGTTCCATCGATTTTGCAAATACTTTATTCCGGCCACGCCAGCGATTTACTACTCCAATCTTTGGTATGTTTTTTATTAGTTTGTTTTTGCCACTTCTGCCAACTTATTTTTTGATTTACATATTTCTATTTTTCATTTGCCCCAGTTTGAGGATGATTTTGATGTATTTTATGGTGCGCACTTCTTATTCTTGTTTTCTATTTTGTCCGTTTTGTTATTTTACTATCCGCATTTCTGATTTTGTCGAACATTTTTGATAGTTTATTAATTTATCGAATAAAATTACCATCTTGTTTCTAGCGTTTTTGCGCAATATTCGCTTTTATCTAAAGAATCGTTTTCATGTGTCTGATTTGTAATGTTTTTCCCTGTAGTTTTGTTGTTTTTATCAAATAAAGTTCTATTGCATTTCTAGAATATTTTTCCGTCGAAATTTTTATGGGACTTTATCTAGTTTGTTTTCAGCAGCAGTTTTTTAGCAGTTTAGATCCTGCTGTAGCGTTTGTATTTATGTCCTCTATTTTTTGCCATTTTTTTCGCCAGCTTTTGGGTTCAAATACTTATTTATTATTCTTTAAATTTCAGGCCCATACTTCTCTGATTCGCCAGGTATTCGAGTTTATTTTTTGTCGCACATCGTGTTATTGTCTTTCTATTTCAATTCAGCCAGCCTTGTTTTAAGACCGCAGAAGAAAATGACGCTTTGTCAACAAACGCGCTATTAAAGGAAATAGCTCGAAATTAAGCGATTTTTTACGTCTTTATTGCAAGAGCTTCACACAGTTTTGTTAGAGAAAAACAAAGTTAGCAAAATTCTTAATAAAATGGTATTGTTGAATGAATTTATTGCAGAAATGACGAAGTTCCGGCGCCACATTTCATCAGTCTTGGAGCGAATAGTGTCTACACTGTCTGCACAATGTAAAGGCCGCATAATTTGTTGCCGACTAAATTTCAACTAGAATTATTTATTTTATCATGATCTTTATGAAAGGAAGCAGTAACGATTCGGTAGCGAACTAGCTAAGATATCAATACGAATCTGAAATTTAATTATACGTATTAAAATAATTTCTTCAAGAATGATGACATACAGTTGGCCCCTAGATACGTTTAAAATATCAGCTTTCAAAACCAATTAAAATACATTTTTCAAAGTAGCAAAAACTGATTGATTGGCAGTTGACCGGATTTACATATTGGTATGGAAACTTTCTTTTTTCGTCGTTTCATTAGAGATCTGATTGGATTTGGGCAAACTTGGCGATTGTCACATGGGATTAGTTTGCGTAAAAAAATGAGGAAAGTAATAGCTAATTTTTTTCGCATTGATTTCGAACATTTCGAAGCGACAGTGCAATATTTTATGAAAACCACTTGGCCAAACTGAATGTAACCGGGTCAATGGGTGCCAGTTTTGAACAATGTACCATTAGAGATTCAATAGATATAATTAAATTGTTTGCATTAATTCTGAATGAAATCGAAATTGGTGTCGCCTACGACGAAAATCCTGTATTGTTTTCAAGAATATGCAGCAATCGTTGATTAATCGGTTACAATTTTCAATTGACGAATGAAATTGTTTGGATTTCTAATGAACATTGTCAAAACATTTAAAAATAACATTCAATCAATTGTTTCAATGTATAACTGTTATAGATGTGTTGCCTGAGGGTGTAAAGAAAGATGGATGGTACAGACGCAAATAGCTCTGTATGGTTTACAGAGTTAGGAGGACATTTCGGTCCAGACACACAGATGAGAAACCTTTTGTGTGTAAAACTTGTAATGAATGACCCAGATAGTTTTTTTCACTAAGTGAAATCTTCTCCATTAAAGATAGGGGCTTCTTCTAACTAGAAAAAACTTTGAGTCGGACAAACCTTATACGAATGATTTATGAAATTATCTATTAAGTGGGTCAACACATAACTCTCAGCCGTCAATAATGTCCTTCGCAGTGATAAATAGTAAACGTTTACTTTCGCTGAAAGACTCATAAATTTGTGCAGGAAATGCTTGTATATTAATGATTCAATATGTGTAGAATACCATCTGAACATAGCCTTCCATCCATATTGGTACATACATAAACGCATTATATCTTAGTCTAAATTCCATTTAATAATGCTTGAACGGTAAGATCGTCGATGTTTTGCAATCAGTTGAAATAAAGCTAGTTTCTTGTCGTTCAAGATCTTTATTATATAAACTTGCATATATAAAACTTGATTCTCACTTTGTTAATTCTAACATTAAAAAAATCGGAAATTATGCCCAACATTCTTCTATATGACAAGTGTGAGATTTTGATTAAAATAGACACAAAATTGTTCACAAGGATTTGCAATGAAAACTACGTGTAGGAGTATTTCATTTTCTTTAAGTTTTGCTCTCTTTTACTGGAAGCAGACGCAAAAAGCATTTATTTTTAGCGCTGACTCTATTAGCTTTCTGGATTGTCTTGTGTATTATTTATGAGTTCAGTCAGTCCGTTTTCGTTCATAATTCTTAATTGTTTTGCATTTTTTGTAAATAATCATTTAAATTTATTTCTCAATGCCTTTATGTCGAAAAGCCAAAATTTGATTTCCTGTACTATTTCAAACTTGGGGTTGATAGATGTTTTTCGATTAAGCAGAGCTTTCTAAAGCTTTCGATATTTTTTCATTCATTCAATTAAATGTTTCTAAAAACCATTAAACTATTAACTTATTACTAAAAAAAATTGATAATTTGTTTATTCTCAACGGAATTTTGCAATTAATTTTTGTGTGAAGCTCAAATGGTCATCACCATGATCCTTAGCTTGTTGCTTAATTAACCATGTAGAATATTCAGCGCTAAACAAGTAGCTAATAAAATTCAATCAGGGTTAAAGCTAGTTTAAAACTAGCAGCAATAAACTGATTCGATTGTTTAACCGTTATCCGAATTCATTAAAGTTTAACTATTTTGGATAGATAGCAATTTGTGAACGAATTATTATAGCAAGGCAATAAAGTAGTGTTTTTGACTCGAATATGTCGTGAATATATAATAGGAGTTTTCCTGTTAATCGTCCCATAATAGTTTATGGATGTATAAGATAATACTCAATAAATTCCTTCTCTGAGGCATCATAAAGCTTTGTAAGTGACGAATCACCATTCCGATTAAGATACATGAACAGTTCACGGATCTTGAAATGAGCATCATTTTTTATTATTATGGTGATTAGTGGTAATTATGAAGTCGAGCTGAACCTTTAGCCGTTGTTCACGTCTCTTGTATTTGCCGAACGAGATTTTCAGATTTCAATTTAATACGTTGTTCGAATGGAAACAGAAGGCGATAGAAAAAATCGTCCCAATCATACCGTAATATTCTATAAACTAATACCCATAAGGAATGTAATTTCACGTGTCGACCAAGATATACACGACCGAGAATCTTCGACCAAGAAGCCGGTGAAAATAATAGCAATTACAAAAGGTTTTTGTTCTTCGGCCAGCGGTTATTTCGATAGACGAATAGACCGGTAACCTCTATCTTATTTCGGACTGGTACCATCGTAGCACTATCACCTTCGCTTTAATTAAGTGAAGAAATATCGTCAAAGTACACGAATAACAATGAAATTGTGCCAAATTAAGCTAAAACTTTTGATTAGAGAATGCAACTAAAGATGAAAATAAAGGCTACTGAATCTCACAACTTCAACTAAATTAGTAGTACAGAACTTGAAGAAATAGTTAAGGAAATAAATTGTTCATGGTTTAGGTCAATAACCGGGAATCATTTGTAATTAACTTTAGCATATAATGTTACGATATTAATTCAAATGTGACAAAAGGTTTTTTCGAATCGACGTTTGCGTTTCAATGGCTGATGCGATGAATGAATCGATTCCGCTGTCCGAAAAAAGCACTGATTTAAAGCTTTAAGCAAAAGAACAATTTCGTTTAAATAAAAAATTATAAGCGGTTGGATATAGGTATCTACTATATCAAGTAATTTTCTTAAAATTTGTATTTGTAAGCCGTTTATGCGACTCTTTTGAACACCTCAGCTACTTACTGCAAATGAGAGACTATGAATAATATAAATACCATCAATAATTTACAAGCGTTCTGCTTAAATAAAAAAAATGTTGTTAACTTTTGAGAGCTAAATAATTTTACTTCTTTTATTAATATCACCAACAAATGGACTCACATTTGAGATAGGCGGAGTCAATTAGCTAATTGAATTTGTTGAATTATTCCATTATTTTAATATTTGCATTTATTGTGAATCACTAAAATAAACACTTTGCAGAATGATGCAGACAAAAAGTAAAACTTATTTTCGCACCTAAAACCAAACGGTGTTCTAGGAAGAATTGACACAAAATTAAACGCAAGATTTTGAATATAAATGTAGAATTTAAATAAGTAATAATTTTTTATTTCAGATTTTGATTTTGCTAATATACCATTGTTTTGTTTCAGGTATGTTCAACATAATGTAATCACGCACTTTGGGCATTTACTGTAAGTACAACTGCTTAATAAAATATTTTTTTCTTAAAAATTGATTAGTTTATATTTTTTTATTAATTTGAATCAATTTAAAAGTAGAAGCAAAGTCTGGTCTGACCAAGAAATATTTAACTAAGTTACATATCGAAAAACAGTTTCTTCTATAACCAAAGCCCTTGATTATTTGCCTTCCAACTTTTTTCTTGGTGCGATTTTTGTGATGTGATTACATTTGCCAATGATAAAACCGAGGTTATTTTAAACACTAAGTCGTTGTGAAGCCTATTCTTGCTTAGTTTTGGCAATCAGTTTTGAACATGATTGGAAAACTTTAAAGAATCTTCTATTTTCCAATAGCCGGCACAGATTATCAGATTTGCACTTAAAAAGCAAAATTAATCCATATCAGTTACCATCGAATTCACAGCTTTGCCTGTTAGAAAAATCATAACTTTTGAAAGAAAATAATGAATGCATTTATTTCATACCAATCAAGCTCGAGCAACATCCGCTCAATCAAAACTGTTATTTTACATTTTGGTGATGGAAAAATCTCTATGAAAACAGAATGAAAAATAATCAGATTACACCTTGTATTCTTATATAATTCGGATGTTATCGCTTGTAGGAGATTTCTGTTCATTGCACGCCTCAAATAATGACTTTGAAGAATAGGGAATCTTAAAGATAATCGTTTCCTGTACCACGTCTTGTACTACATAAAAATGTCTCTCAGGAAGTTTCAGAGGAATTTTAAAGCAATGACAATCGCTAGTTTCAGAAACAGCAAATTGCTGTTTTAATAAATTTAGTGTTGACTATACATCTGGATTAAGTACACTAGAATTGCTTTTGAAATGGTTTTAACTGCGTACAGTGGAAGTTTTGCTTCAGTGTTAATTGCAAACGACGTTCAGAAATATGTTTAAAAAACTGCTGCATATTAAAACACTAAATGATTCATCCGTGGCAATTACGCGGTGGTTTATCTGAACATTTTTGTCGTGATTGTTCATAATGGTTTAATTCGCCATTTGGGATTTTTGTTTTCAGCTTAGAACGGCTGGCTCTAATCTGTGTCCCTCCATTGTGATAATATCATAATGTCGTTTTATATGTAAGAAAAAGCAGATAACTCTAGCATATTTCGTGCCGCGACTACTAAAGTCATTATTAAAAATGTCGAAAGCAAATGCTTCACCACGAACGGAATACAAATCATCAAATGATGATATGGTAAGAGAAAGAAGATGTATGGTAGCACGCATACCCAGAAGAATCGTTTGTAAGAAGGGACTAATGCGATATTAATTTCGTTTTAATTTGATATGGTTTGGACATATTTTTCGGGCCAGGAATTTGGTTAATTTGGATTACACGAAAATGATTTTATGAGTGTTGTGCTCAGATTATTTTCTTGCGTAATGGTCCGAATTAAAAAAGATTACTTTTTGTTTCTGAACTGTGTATTTTTCTTTATTGACGGGGCTCACCGAAGAAGGTTAACCTCGAGAGTGTTATTGACCTTGCTTTATTACTTTGATGGGTGTAATTATTGAATAACCGAGTGCGAGATGTCAATAACAAAGCCAACCATCTTCGCAGGCACAAAAACCATGCACAGGGGATTATTTTATTAATAAGCCAGTTCTTTTTTCACTGTCGGGCTTACTTCAAATTAGAGGAGTGAATAGAGTTAGTGCTGTTAGTGGCCACTGGGCAAATCAAATAGCATTCTTGCCGTTTCTTTTCTTCATTCTTCATTTCGGCTATTCAAGCCGCAATTATGTTGCTTTCGACTGCCAAATAAGTTGGGTAATTAATCATTGAAAGTGTGAGGTGTGTTTTCTCGTAGCCTTCAATTGCCAAATAAATTTTCTTTAAATCAGGAAACTTACTTAAAATGGCAATATTTGACTAAGCAACTTGGTTCCAGTTCTTTAAGTAGTGTAACGCTAACGACGCTAATCGCGCTGGTGGACTGCCCTAATAACGTCGGACTAAATGTTTTTATGACTGTAATTATTAAAGTATTAGCAAATGCAAAAACTGCAGGTACCAACACGCGCTTCAGCTGGCTAGAACTTGTTCTGGACAGGAACAGATCTTTGCCTAAACTCTCTAATATAGTATATATACTCTCTCTAATATGGGTTCTATTATTCCGTTTTTCTATTAAGTGCTTTCAAAATTAATATATTTTATTTCGCTGATCAGTCGATGAATGTATCTGTTACTAATCATCAAAAAAATCGCTTAATCCGAAGCCATTCATAGCAATAATGACCTTTGGCGCTGACAGGAAACTAATGAAAGCTTTATTGCAGTTATTTGTTAGCAACGTTTATTTGTCGAAATCTGTGTCGAAATAACAATAATTGATGATAAATATATTTTATGCTTGTTGACCTCTTTTCTTCTATGTAGTCTCTTCAGGCAATGTGGTGGATGGTTTAAAATAAACACTTATTCGCATGCCAATCGGGGCCAAACGCGGTTCGCTGAGTCATATTTGAGAGATTTGTAACCAATAGTTTAATAGTTTGGTTAGCAATAAATTTGCCTTTTGTCCACTCTTACTAGAGTTGAATTTACTGAGACGATGTCTTTGATGTTTTCTGTCCTCCTGCTTTGCTTGGTAATTTTCACTAAACTAACTAAACTAAACTAAACTGAAGAAAAAGAAAGTATTCAGTTATAACAGCAGAGTTTTTTGATCTTTGCCTTTGATTGTTTTCTATCATTTTGTCTGCTTTTCATGAAATGTTGAAAATACTAAAGATGGACTTCATTTATATAGTCTTGCTATTTCTTATGTGCGTTCTTACAAAACTAAAGCGGATATTTTAACTATAAAATTTTGGATATAAAATCAAACTTGTCACTTATTCTTTATTCAACAATTTTTTGCATCTAGAACATTAAATTCTGAGTGAGTCAAGATGCAGCATTAGACTTTTCAAAAGTTTGAAGCTCAACAGTTTATTGATCAGGATAAATCATTCAACTGTATGAGACTTTGATCCTAAACTCTTCATGGGTCAAAACTTTCAATTTTATTATTTTTATCTAATATTTTATTTGAAAATATACATGTACTTAGATCTTTAAGAACAATTGTTATTTAAGAGCTTGATATTTATAATCTTCCTGCTAAGATAGCTGCCAAAACGCACGTCGAGTAAAAAAAAATCTAGGGTGGACCAAGTAGTAAAAGTCACTTATTTCTTAGATAGTTAAATAGTCCGTATATTTTGCTTGCAATAAACGGAAAAGCGTTCTCACAGATCTAGAAAGTACAGAAAAATAGAAACATAGAAAACGCATTTGCATATCAATTTCAAAAGTTTTAGCTGAATAAGAATACCAATATCAATGTAGAAGTCAAAAATAGGTTGATGGCAGGATTGAGGGAAAATATTATCCTTCTAACCAGTCAAACCCAAACAGTTTAGTCTTCCTAAATAAAAACTATGTATTCAAGATATTTTTAATTACGAACAACTCATTTAATTCAAATGGAAAAAGTATTAAATAGGAGATTATTTTGGCAATAGAAATGTCTTAATTCTTTTTAAACAATGTTTACTAAATAATACGAAAACCTGCGAGTGGTAAAATGAGAAAATGCCTTAAAGCCTTACATTGTTGTGACTCGTTTATTGAATAGAAGGTAGAATGAAACAAATATTTATAAATTAGAATGCGTATTTTTATATTAAGTATTTATGTAGGAATCTTATTAAGAATTTTTATGTAATAGTAATGTATATAACCGTTCCAGTTCAATTTAAAAAATGTTTTGGAGAAATAAATTCTCTCTCCGATTAGTCCAATTTAGAAAAATTATTATCAAATGTGCAGTTGAAGGTCTTAAATTTCTTGTGCAATTTGCCCAATCTAGACTCTCCCAAGGCTAGATAATAGTGAAAAAATAGTTTATATCTGTTTCCGATAACGAACTCCAATGAATGTCAAAGCTTCGTTCAAATTTTTGCAAAAGCTCGTCATTTCTTATGCCTCGTGCTTCTTCTCTTTGACCATTTATTTCATCAAAGCATAATAATATTTTCGTTCATTTATCAAATAAATATGTGGTCTAGTCATTTTGATATCAAGTTTGTGGTCAAACATTTTGATATCAAATTGAAGATAAAACAACAATCTTCCTGGTACCGATATAACATATATAACGAATAATATATATTTTCGCATATTTGTCAAACCTTCTCTTTAAGACATCAACATGTACAATCGACTTTACAAAAATGGATACACTTGCATCCTTCATCTGACAAACTTCTGCCATTAGAGATCATTTCGATGTCTGAAATGTGAGCAAGGTCATATCTCACGTTTACAGATAATCACTTATTGCAATAGCGAGAACATCTTTTTTCTGAAATACCTGAAAAGTAGCTCTATCTAATAAACATTGGACATGTTCGGTTGCGTCCGACATATCAAGTCCTCGACTTCTTGGCTAGGCTATACATATCGCCATATCCTTTTAGGTATCTCCAGGGTCTGCTAACGTCTGTACATACATTGACAAGACATAATTTGTAGCGTTTTCTGCCAGCTGAGTTACATACAGGTTTGTATATGTGTTAGTTGCTATTTTAATTTTTATTACTCGCTGGTGGAAAGATAAGATTATGGCTAATTTCCAATCCCTCTGACCTGGCTGCGGGAAAAGAACACGCAAATTGCTTGTTTTTTTCCTGATATCTTGTTATTTACAGTTCTGCAGCACGTGCAGTGATTTACGCTGCTGCAGATTGGTCCTTTATCGAAGGGTTACGGGATAGGCACGTAACTATTCGCATATGTTTCGGTGTATTCGAGCAATTATTTAAAATTGGAAATGGCTGCAATTTCATATTATCCACTTGTTGCGGAATTTATTGTAGCATTTGGACATCCACCTGCAATTACATCTAGCAGATATCACGCTCCACTCGTGACTAACGCTAATTCTTTAGTAAATCCCAACCTACTCACTTCCCAGCAGAAATGTTACGAATATTACTCCCAATACTTGATATAAACCATCAATAAGGCCTTTCGATAAATGCCAACGCAGAAATTCGGTTCATATAAATTTCTCCGGCAAAGGTGTGGCCCTAAAAGTTACATAGTAATATTAGTATCGAATTGACTTAGTTGAAATTGCTCAATACGAAATTGTTTCTCAGGAAAATTAAATTGACAACGTTGAAATTTAATTATTAACGTTATATGTAGGTACGATTATAAAAGAGGGCGTTTGTTTATCTGCACTGATATGATAAAGTAAGTTTTTCCAAGCAAAAGCTTGTTGGGCACGATTTAACAATGACTATGATTCAGGTAAGGGATTGGGATAAAGTAGATTATGTATCTAATTGTGCTATTCGTTCAATGTAAATTTGGCAATTAAATTGTAAACCATGTTAACTGAAACCTTCCGCTAGATTTTGAACAGTAACCGAACACCCTCAAAGCACTAGCAGAATGAAGGTGTTCACGCGCGATCTGTTCAAATTAATCAACTAAACAAACAAAATTTAATAATTTTTAGACCCGAAATTAAATTTTGGTTATTGCAAAGAAACTTAACTTTTCACTTCAGTTTCTTTATTTGTCTCTTCCACTTTTCTATTCAAAATCTCAGGATCAAACATCGGGTATTTGTTGATATTTTCAGGAATTTTTCACACTTTTGCACTTTTTTTGACTATTCAAATTTGAATAAACTTTTCATTTTTAAATTACTTTTCGTTCTCCTCGGCCATTTTCGTTAGCAGCTTGTAAATCACACCGCATGATTAATAACTGGCTGGCCAATAAGTAAAAAAGACTTTCTCCATCTCATGAAAAAGCACGGATTCCTAATGATGTTACTTAAAGATAAATCCCAGAAAATATTACCCTTGCATGGCAAATTTAAAATGCGTTACAGAAATTATGTTTTACGAGCGTATCCGTATTGAAAATACGCCGTTGCCACAGTGGAATCGCGTTCTTGGTGATCATGTTTCAGTCTGAACATGTTACCATTGAGTATTTATTAGAAAAATAATAATGCAAAATTATTCTGTGACAATCTTCTCTATAATGTTATCGGCCTCGTTTTGCCAAGAAGTTTTAATACGGTTGCAAACATTGGGATTCGTTTTGCCTTTGTGTTGTCCTAATTTTCCCTCTTCATGTGATGCTCTAACGATGCCGTTAGGATTTCTACATTCATTCAACTTCGCGACTTCTGCAGGGCAAATTAGCCGCTTGTCTTTCGATAGGTGAGTACATTTATTATTTGCTTCTCAATTAGCTATTCAACAAATTTTACACTTATCCTGCGTTTTCTTTTACAAACTTTTTGCAAGTGCAATTTAAAGGAGAAGTTTGGTGTATTTGGAACTGAAGATCGCTTTTGATAAGTTGAAACATTGCTATACAAATAATAAAATCTCTGAAGTCAAAACTGATACAAAGGCTAATTAGGTTTCAGAAACACTTCAATTTGGCAAATAATTAACTTGGTATATTTTAAATTATTTAAATTAAAATTGGCGAAATTTCTCTTCTTTATGAAGCCATAAAGCTGACTATCAAGAAACAAAATTCCGAAATGATGCGACTAAAACGTTATCGCGATTTGGTGCCATTTATTTTTTAAATGCCAGGTGTGATATTTATAAGCCATTAGAACTAACGATTACAAGGTCTAAGAAGCATGTAAGTTGTGGCGTTCAGTAGTAACATTGTTCAGTCGCCGTTGACTAACATGTAAAATCCTAATGATAATTGCTAAAATATTACGCAAGATTGCGGCGAAGGATAGCGGAAAAATACGTCTACGATGGGAAAACAAATTAGCGATTCAAGATTGCCTGGAGTTGATTGAGGAGATACATATTTAACTTCACACAAGAAACCATGTTATAATTTCCAATCTATATACGAGCATCAGGAGCTTCAACGTTTTTCACTCAAATATCTGATTTTGTTCTACGGCTTATGGGTTAAGTCAGCGTTGTAAAATAACCGATAACGTTGCAAGTTATAATTGTGTTAGAGGAATATTCAAATTAAATTAATACATAGTATTGGATCTGCTATCTCATATCAGGGATTTGTTATTCCCATTTGGAAATTGTATGTTTTCGTTATTTTTGCATGGAATTCACGAGCGAAAATGATCTCTGAGTTTGATGATTTTTGAGCGGTTAAAAACTCGCTGCCCTACATCCTTTTAGATATTTTCAAAAACGCAATTTTTTGTTTATAAAATGCGATTAACTGAATAGAAAACGTGACAGGAATTTTTCAAAATGTGCTTCTCACTTGCGATTCCAAATTATTTGGATTATTCAAGTTAGTTATTATTTGTTTCTTTTTTAATGTGTCTCAAAATAATTTTTTTTAATGTCGAAAGCCACACTTTCATGCTATCTATATTGTCGGAGACATTAATGATTTATTTGGTAGCTGAGCGTACCAACGAGAAATAGTTTAAAGACGCAAATTGCAAAACTAGTTTTCTTTTCCTGAACCAATTCGCATAAAAAAATTAGTCATTAATTTGTTTTAAAATTTCATTAACATGGTCTTTTTTGAAAATCCAATTTACAACTGCTGCCTTTGGAAGCAGCTGAGAGACTCAAAAGTTGGTATCATGAGGTTTTATGAGTAACGGCTTTTGGCCCCCATGAAGTGATTTTTTTGGAATTTTTGATACAGATTTTCAGCTATAAATATTTGCGTTTACTTAATTTGCACATTTTTTATTTTCGATCTTTCTGCGGTCGCCGAATTTGTTTTTCTTCTCGTTCCATTCTCATGGACAATTTTCCTGATTGACTGATTTGTGTGAACCAGCACAATTTTTTGATTTAAATCGAGTTTCCATTTCGATTGGATCGTTTAGAAAAGTGGCGTACTGTTAATGAGTTGCAGGGGAACTTTTTCAGAAAACTCGAAGGTTTCGAAACCACATGAATCGATTTCAGGCAGTGTTCCGTTTTTAAAACAATACAATCTAGACCGAAACAAAAAGATACTGGTCGTCTTCCTACCTCGGCCATACCACTACAAATTAGTTGACCGTATATGCCATGTCAGCTGAAAACAGTTTTTTTACGAACCATTTCCGAGAACCGAATTTGGCAAAGTCATTTTCAATTATTATTTAATTTTAAGCTTCGTTTTTTTTTAAATTTGTTTTACAAAATGCTATCGCTCTGTATGTGAACCCTAGTGCAATTTTTGTAGTTGATCATTCGGCAAACGGTAGCGTATTGAATCCGCCGGTCGGAAACGATAACGTCAATTTAGTAGAATGGTGAGTAACTGTAAGTTTTGATGAATTACGTATGTACCTAATTGGGTTCCGAGGATTGAAGCCACTATTGCAAAGGAGCTTATTTCCCTGAGTATCATCTGTCGATTTATCTACCAAAGCGAACAACTCTTTGTTCGTATATCGGCCATTTTTCAACTATCCCGGACGGGTAACCGTAGTATCACAAATCTTTGATTCACTCTCACATCTATATACTTTATCATAATTATGTTCTTATATGGCAAATTCCACTATAAGATCGTAAAAAGGCATTTACATTTCCTATCAATGTTAATGACTACGTAGCCTAGATATATTTTACGATAGAAAACCTCATGGAATTCGAGCGTGGAATATTTAATGAATACAGAACTTTGAATTTTATTATTACTATATCTTTGTTGCCTTGTTTGTTTTCTAAGCTAGCCATTTGTTGTAGGTTAGTTAAGTCTGTGAGATTCTTTCATCTTCGCGACTCTTCTCTTCTGCTACACTGTCATGGGATTAATTTCTTGAAATAAATGCAAATTTTACAACATTGGTAATACTTCGACCATTGAACTGTTCGATTATCTAACCAGTTAATTAATCCGCGAATTAATTATCGTGTAGGCTTAGTTATCACTCAGCATAAAGGATTGCTTGCCATAATTATAAAAAGGAAAGTCTCAATTTAAAAAATCAATCATTGGCCCTGTTCGGATTGACCTGGTACGGCACAAAATTCGGTAAACCATATTTCATCATAACGTCTAAATTAATTAACTGGTTTGATCAAAAAATGATAAATTGATGCTTTCGAACTTTTGAGTAATAAAACTTAAATGTAATTGCAATGGGTTTTTACGTAACCTTTAATTTTCGGGACATTCCCAGTAATAAAGCGGCTGGATGTCTAATAAAAGCGGTTTATGTGAAAATTTTTAATCTTATTTTGATGATGGTTTTATTCTCGTGGTCTTGTTATGTGGTAACTGTAAATGGGGTACGGACTTTGTGTCGTAAAAACATACTTAGTGGTTAAATAAAACATGAAATTCTCTGCTTTGATGATTTTTATATACTCAACAAGTAGCACGAGATACACTTGTAGGCACGTTAAACTCGACCGAATTTTATTTGTTTTCATTATCACATCCTGTTTGAGTAAATGTTTGGCTTTTTTCCATTTCAATTAGCTCAACTCAACTTTTATTTTATATGTTTTGCTTAAAGGACATCCCGATGTACCGTTTGGGCATGTAAGACCAAAATAGGCCCATTTAGCTGCAATTAGTGGTTTCAAAAACTGATTACTTCAGCCATTATTATGTAAAATAACTTTATCTAGAGATGCTCTTGCTTTGAAGAAAGAAGTTTCTGGGGTTGGACACGGAATCAAGACAATAATTTTGCTTGATAAGTATTTGCTCAAAAAGGCAGAGTTACGAGGCAAGGTACGAAGGTCGAAATTAAAATTGTTGTTCTATTCTTCTGTTCGAATTTTTGGAACTTTTAAGATGTTTAAATTAAATTTGGAACATCAACGCTCTTAGGGCTTTTTTGTTCAATGTGTCAAACGGTGGTCAGGATGTGCAGGATGATATTTTTTAGGCCTCTTCTTTTACCATCCAGAACTCTTTATCAGGCGCCACTGAAGTATAGCATTTTCCTGACTCCTATGCGTTGTTCCATTTAGAAACTTTCCAGTCTGCATTTTTTTTGCATCTGTTACCGTTGCCGAGTTATGTGCAAATTAGTCACTCAATGCATGTTATGTAATTTTGCAAATATTTTCTTTAAGGAGAAACTTTCTACATGCAATTAAACTTCTAACTAAGATCGATATTAGGAATATTTTTGGGAGGATCTGAAGAATGCAACTTTTGTAAGTTCGGTTCAATTGATTTATTGTTACTTCTTGAAAATGTATCAGGGGTACCAACAATCGCAGTCCTTAACTCGAATGTATTTATATATTTGTTTTTTTGCGCCAATTATTTCAATTAATAAAACTGAGAGAAAAATTAAGAAGTTTTAAATGTGAACGTGTGAATAAAGCCTTTAACAAAACTTGAATTTTTGATTGTTCAAAGGTTACTAATAACTAGTATCAAAAAACATGCACGAGAAAAATAGTAGTACATTCACAGAATATCAAATTCCAACGTTTGCACGTTGTAAATTCTCAAGGAAAATACCTGTCGGTTTGAAGACAAATTTTGATAAAGCCGATAGGATATGATGAAAAATGCCCGTGTACCTCTCATAAGCTAAACGTAAAAGTTGGCTCATCAAAGACCGTTAATTGCATGGCAGCGAAATTACCACATTCATGCAACGTGTATTTTTAAGCAAATCAGCTATTTTCCAACAAGAAACAGTAACATAGATATTCAGCTTGTGTATTTTACCAGTTGTAGTTACTTCCTGTTCAGATAAGTGAAAAGTTCTAGCGGACAAGATGTAATATAGTATATACAACATGCACATTAACTCTATTTAACAAGGTGCCGTAAATAACATTGCGAGAATTAATTTTTTCTCTGTTGCAGCTGAAATTGCGCCTTTAATTAGTTCTTATGTAAATGGTGTGTTAAATTATTTGTTGATAGTCCGACAGTCGGGTATAAGGAGATCAAGTTGAGATATGAACATGATCGTATTAATATGCATGGATTATGACTACTTGTGACGTTTATGCGTTTCCGATTTCATATTTCGCATCCACGTCTGTTTGTTCTTTTGCATTCCTTTGCGAGATTTACAGATGATGTTAATTGATTCGGAATACTGGAATTTTTTCCAGTGTCTGCTGAAACTGCAGGAAAATTATGCTAATCCATGATATTTGTATGTATGGCCTAGGCTTTTTTTACAATTCAATTATTACAATTATTTACAATTTTACAAGAAATTTCCTTATCTATAAGCGATCTAATCTTCAAAGTTAGTTAAGTTATTTGAAAGAATTAATAAAAAGAACATAGATGCGACAAATAACAGTTAGCAGTGTATGTTTTCGAACATCTACATACCTTAGGTGTCGAAGTTTCCAGTTAGATGATCTAGAGGAAACATTATGCTAAATGGACCCAAACAGAGTGCCAGTTTCGAAGCAAACGGTACCCGGGAATCTATTATAAATTCAGCCTATAACACTAAATTACCTTCGTAAGCTGAATATTTATCATTTTCTGGGCATTGTAAATATTGGCAGGGTAATTGATACGCATTGTCCAGTTGATTATATGTTATTAAGGTGTGGCTGTTGAAAATATTAATTGCTAACGTTAGAGAAACCTGTGTAATTTGAGAATCTTAATTATTCTAAGATTTTTCAGATATCCATAACTTAATTTCAGTTGGATAGCATGATTGGTTTTTCGAAGTTGTTTGCAAGAAGGAAATTTTAAGCCTCCCCTTTCCACGGGTAAAAAGGAGAAAAAAAGACTCTATTTTTTGTAGTTATTAAAATAACTAATTAGTTGAATCAACGCCTGATCTGTTTCATATTGTTAATATGTTAATTACAGTTAATAATTTCCCAGAATTGCAAACTTCCAAATTTCTTCAGTTTGGCAGCAACACGTTTTTGGGGAGCTTAATGTGTCATATACCTACCTACATCGGTAATAAGAGTTCTGGTTTGGCTTTGTGTGATATTGAGGAGTCATTTTTTCTTCAGACTGTCGACCATTGTTTCACATGACCTGCATAATTT
This sequence comes from Dendroctonus ponderosae, assembly GCF_020466585.1. Classification (NCBI taxonomy): domain Eukaryota; kingdom Metazoa; phylum Arthropoda; class Insecta; order Coleoptera; family Curculionidae; genus Dendroctonus; species Dendroctonus ponderosae. Next base: position 23,288,812 of record NW_026017110.1, read on the forward strand.
ACTGCTAATGGGACTTTGATTATCTTACCATCTGAAGAAGGGCGACGATATCATTACTTTAAGCAAGCCGAGAACACTGAAAATATTTTTTTTGTGGCGGACAGCAAAGAGTTTTTTTCGATTTTGCATCGCCTGCTTTTGTTTTTGCATTTCGAACACATTTTCCAATTTATTTATATGTTGAAAATGTGTGTTCATGTGTCGTCCCAACTCGTGTTTAAGCTTAAACTTGTGGTTTGGAGATTAGTATTCAGAACATACTCAATCCGCTTATGTTTCGGCGGCTTTTCGAGTTGCCACTTGATGCATTTTTAGTAAAATTCGATAAGTGAACTCAAGCAAAGGCAGTTTGAGGCCGAAAGCAAACGTTTTGTTTTTTAACAATAGGATTCTAAAGTTTATTCGAAGGAATTTGTACACTGCAGGCCCGTTTGTAGAATGGCGGTTCATTTTTACTCTGCCACTGTGGTGCTTCGGTGAAAATAAAAAGTTTGCAACATTTTCAGCAGAAAAATGTTTGGATGAAGTAGATCAAAGTGTCTTGTGCCTGACTTTTTTCACCCGTATTTCTCGTGGGGTACATTCATATCAAATGGGCGAAAAAACTGTAGTATAGTTTTTATTTGTGGTGTCTTAATTTTGAGCTTCCAATGAATGGCAGGAAATCTTACAAGGAAAAATTGGTAAAACTCTTTCATTTCATAATTTCGGACTGCTTACTTTCAAAGTTCAAAGTATGTTTACAACGAAAAAGTCTTAGATATTATTATATCTATATGAAAACATTGATTTTTACCTCGTTTTTTTCACATTGTCTGGTATGTAGAGATACGTAAAAACATGTAGTGTGCAAAGGCCAATAGACCCATGGCATGTTTCCCGTGATTTTTCTTTCTAATATGTATATGGGCCAAATTATTTTAGACTTGTATCATTTGGAACTCCCGCCCATAACGTTGATTCTTTAAATATGTGTCAATATTTCTTGGGAAAAAAACTGAATTTTCAGTTATATTAACAAATAACAGCAAAGGATGAATATTGTGTTTGTAGAGTTTGTGGTGAAGTTTCATGACTGTAGTTTTGATATTTTCTGCAACCGAGGGCACGTTTGCTTTATGAAGGTATCTGAACAATTAATTTGTAATAGTTCAAGTGAGGTCTTTGGAATTTTAGAAAAATTTTTATTTTAGTTAACAGGAATCAAATGCTTTTGAAAATAGAAAAAAACACATAAAAAAAAACAGTGAGTCAAAATCACACAAAACCCGAATTAAACCGCTCTCTAAAAATTTTTTTTTACATATTTTACTGATACTGCTTCTCCAGACGAGGGTCAAAATAACACTAACAAGCACTACATTATAATTTAAGATACAAACATCTTTATTTGATTAACATTTTGTGTTAAATTTTAAATTAAAGAAGTTGATTCTCAAAACGTTGTTGTTCATCTCAGTTTTCTTTGATAGAAAGGTTCTCAACACTCCCTTTTATCATTATGGAAATGTGAACAAAAGTCCATATTTTTATATTTTCTGATTTTTTTAAGGTAAATATATCGCGAGCGGAAAAGCACATAGGTACTCTAGATTCTCGCCTTTAAGAAAGAGTAACACTGTCCAGTCTGGCTGAACATAGAAAACATAGATGCTTTAAAAGACAATCGTTTACAAGATTACTTGAGGAGTTAATTATCTTCACCATTTTTATGACGTTGCTTAATCCAATACATTCAAATTCTTGGAAAAGTTGGAAATTCCATTATTCCACATGGTGGTTCCGTTTATCTTTGCTCTCACCAAAGCGTTTAGGAAGTTTTTCGGGGTCATTTGCTACATAAGTGACTCCATCAGATTGCCTTCCATTGTCAAAATTGCTCATCTCTGCTCAAAATCTGCAAATTGCTAACAATCAGTGGCTTGAAGCCCGATTTGGCTGAATATGTAGATGGACCTTTTCTGGGCAATCAATTTTCGACTGCGAATGTTTCAGCACAATAAAGGTCAACCTAGTAGGTTTATCCGCAGCAAACTCACTTGCAACTACAACATTAAAGGTTACCTTAAAAGCGACCATAGCGCACTTAAAAGCCGCCATTGCAGTGGGCATTACATTCCCGATTACGGTTTTGTAAGTTAGAACTCTTAATGGCGTCTTTTGTTCAGCAAGGCCTTAAATACCTGAGGACTTTATGTGCGACCCTGGCTAACGTAGCTAAGCCATAAGAATTCAATGGTGTAGGTGGTACTACTACGCTAACGGTTCTTGTATCGCGTAAATTTTCATTTCGTCTTCAGCAAAAATGCGATTTACTTATTTGCCTGAGTATCTAAGTATCTGTGTAATTGTAGCTGGTAGCTGTTCTACCATTCGTTGCCTTATATTTTATGGGCAATTAACGGCTCTCAGGATTTTAATCACTGAATGTTTCCTACAGTTCGCTATCGAACTGCTATAATTATCCCGCTAAATGCAAGGTTTGCGCTATTTTTTTAACATGGAAAACTTTGACTTTTCCTCGAAATGTTATTCCTGCCGATAACAAGGGCCACATTAGTCCATTAGTCCCACAGTGTTTGTCATAATGCAATCCTTTGAAAGACACAGAATAATAAAAACCCTAATGAACCTCCAGAACGTATGCTCATAATACTCTGTTATTTTGTGAAATTTTTCGTAAATATATACTATTAAAATACAATTTAGGCCGGGACCCTCGACCCGGCTCTCCCGGCTTAATAATTAGTTTCTAGCAACATTATAAAAGATAATGGAGCTTATTTTACCTGATTCAAGTGGCCGTACAAGACAATCTTCTTCAAACCACTTTTGTGTTGCCTTTTTTAGAGTGTCTTTTAAATGTGTCCATTTACACGCGGATGCGAAACATTAACTGTCTGTTGTATTACTGTTGCAATTACGCCAAAAGGACGTTTTTCTGAGTTTGGGCTTTGGAAAAATCGAGTTTCTTTGTTGAGAACTGCGATCAGAACAATAAAAGTCGAATTAATAAAAAACAATGTAATGAAAAACGTTCACCAATGCTGCGCGCAAAAACAGTATTTTTGCCTAAAATTAGTCACAAAAAATTTACAACTAACTTAACTGAAAGCCGCTAAACGCGTATGAAATTATTAATGTGTATCCATTAGAATCCAGATTTTTGTTCGTACTCAGTACATCCGTGTTCGGCTCGGTATTTCGTACCAAATAAGTATAAAACGAGGCAAAAGTAACCTTTGCTAAACTATTAATTAGCCGATGAAGTAAAAATGAAACACTCATGCAACGCGGACATGCTGAGGAATGCTCAGACGAGAAATACACACGCCTGTCCGACTGAATGCATCTAGTTTATCGTCATCTAGCCTGAACTTACATATATTTAGGCTATTATTAAATTTGCTGTGGCATAATTAGTCCTACTTTCCTTCAGATATGCTCAAATCATGTTTTCTGGTTAGTTATTTTATTCTTCCGCGTGGTATCATTGCAGCAGCGATTTTTCTATTCGGACTTCTCAGAGATATCTCAGAAACAAACATGTTTGCTTTATGCGAGTAAAATAATATAAAGAAGCCAAATTTTCTTCTGGAATATTGTCAATAATAATTTATTCGAAACTCCATCGGCAGAAAAAAGTAAATTGAATCCTTGTAGTTTACCAGTCCTCGCGAATTTTATAACTTTTGTTCTGGTTTGCTCATGACCATGACCATGACCGTGATCTTGACATACCGATTTGCAATTGAGTTCAATGCAGATTTATCTGCACAGTCATTTAAGCGTACTTTAAATAATAACATCTAGGTTGCTGTTTCAATGGGCTTTAAGACAATAGGGTTCAACTTAAATACAAGACCTGAAGTGCGATGTTTCGGCGCTTCAAGTTGTTCCGCGTTGCTTCTATCTTGGCTTTCTTCGAATCTGTAAGTTTACTGGGGAAATATGAAGGATGATAATTTACAGCATGGCTGAAAAGTTTTGGGTCGGAATTAGAAGATTGTTCTTCATCAGTGTGTGTTAATTGGGGAGTAAATCTACAAAAGTAAGTGGCGAAATCAACACCTATTTTCCAAAAGGAATGAGCCGAGTTAATGATGCTCATCTGAGTTTAGATCAGATATATGTTTCAAAATTTTACATTTTTTAAATTAAATTCACGAGAGTAATACGTTTTTTCACTTTCTTGAATTTTCACGGAAGTAATGTTGAAAATACTTTCTCGACTGTTTGCGTAGTTTCAGCACATGAAGCTGATATTTTTTTCTAGCGCAATATGAAATTGCTATTTTAACACTGGTTTAGAACCACTTTTCCCATGAATGCAATAATAGGAAAATCATGAAACCGAAATTAATATTCTGTTTGTTATTTAAAGAAAAATGTCTGCAGTTTCAATGTTAAGTATCTAAAGTTTTCCACTTAAAATCTAAATAATAATCGCTTAATTCAACGTTAAGAAGCCTATAATCAAATATTTGCCTGAAGTAATTATTGTTTTTTATGAAAAATGTTAGACGTTTTGTGCATTGCAAGCTGTGCTAAAAACTGTGCATTTTAGGATAAAAAAAACCCAGAAGAACCTTTTTGTTCCTAACTGCATGTAGACTCAGACCATATTTTTCGTTTACAGAAAGAGCATTGTTGCTTCGTTTTTTTAATGAAAATTATGAAATGTTACAGGTAACGTTAATTTTCACACATTAGCAGACAAAACCGAAAGAGCTTTTTTGTTCTCAGCTGAATGTTGAATGCAAAATTAGTTTGTTGAAAAACCATTGGCGTACATCGTTTTTTTGCCTGAAAAGTATTAAAAGTTGAATTTTGTTGAATCTTGTCAAAAATTCAACGCTTTTGACTTTTTAAATAAAAAACTATGCCTTTTAGCAAAAAAACTTAAAGTGCTCCTTTGTTTCCATGTGAACGTAGAATTAGAAAATAGTTTTTGTTTGCTGTAAAACCATTCAACGATTTTAATTGTGACACACACATTTCAGTGAAAACATCCAAAAACTTTCTTGTTGTCAACTGAATGTAGAATTGAAAAATAGTTTTATTTTGCAGAAAAAACCCATTGGGGCGCAATATTTTTCGATCTGGAATGTAACAAATGTTAAATTTGTCGTCAATTTTCTCGAACAATTCAATGGTTTTTACTTTTTAACTCAAAAACTATGTCTTTTAGCAAAAAAACCTAAAAGTGCTCTTTTGTTCGCATTTGAACTTCAAATTAGAAAATAGTGTTTGCTGTAAAATCATTGAGATGCACCGTTCTGTTCAAAATCTTTAAGCTTTTCTATTCGCGCGATTTTGAGATCCTAGGACCATCGCATAGAACTTGAATGTTTCTAAAGAGAAGCTAAAAATTATTAACGAGTTTATTCCGCCTATTTATTCACCTTCTACTTATGATCATTTCGATTCTTCGTGCAATTGCAGCTAGTAAAAGTTAACCCCATATTTTCGATGTATTCGTAAACGATTAGTACTTTTTATATCTTACTTTCACTAGTCAAATTGCTCGAAATGATCATTGTAAACATAGAAATATTCAATCATTTTCGCAGGAAATGCAAGCATGACAATGTATAATATTCGAATTTATTTTAAGCGACAAAAATGGTAAACCTCGTCAATATATTTGAACTAAAACAGTTTGTAACTGTAATAAGATAATAAAACACTTGGAAATGCTGTGTTTAATCATCTTTTCCAGGATTTCTCTAATTCAAAATCCAATTTGACTTTAATTTAGCACGCCTTACTTAACGCAATATAAATACGTACCGGAGCTTCTTCACTAATGCTTCATACTTTTCATGCTTCCTCAGTGTTTTTACGTAGTTACATTATCTCATTAAGTGAGCTATAATTATTTTCTCATTGTGTGCAACTTTGTCCGTTAGAAATGTGAATTCGAAATGCAATTATTACCTTATAACTGCCACTGCAAGGTGGTCAATGTAGTCAGTAATCACGACTATTTCAGCTTGTGACTTCGAAAATGATAGCTTGTAGTACAAGGTGGACAGATATTTTTCTCAAGGGGGTGTTTTCAAGTGCTTTGCAACGAGTTATTTTCTATTTATGACGTTCTATCTAAACCGGGTTATTTCGCCATCGCCAAGGGCATTAATTGAGGGGAGTTGAGTCTGGTGATCGTGCTGGCCAAAAAAATGCACCAAATTTTCCAATTCAACGATCCGGATAATAAAAACGTTTGTGGCTTGGTTACGGTTACGTTCATGTTTTCACTAAATGGTTTTTGTTTAAAATTGCTTCTGTATCACACTCCCCCGTGGGTGGACGTAAATCTTATTGAACAAGTTACTTTTAAAATTAATTTGTCTTTGTCAATTCCGTATTAAGTGAATTGTTCCATATATTCAGCCTTGCTCTTGTTTTATTCGCTTTATAGGACCGAATGTCTCGCAAAAATTGTCCGCAAATCGTATTGTTTCGGGGCTGTTGAATTTTGGGAAGAGTGCAAGTCATTTCACCTGCTCATGTATATGCAAGTGCATTTGTTGTGCGGAATCGTTTCTGAACGGGCAGGTAGAATTTTGAAGCGTAAAACCAAGGGATACATCTATTCGTCCAAGGGCAGCTTGGTTTCTAATTAGTTTTTGTTGGTGGCAAAAAATTGTTTTCGAACAAGCTCGGTTCCACCGATTAAAACTAACTATATGTAGAATTATTGGCTTGTTGAAAGTTGGCGAATAATGGGAACGAAGGAAAAAACTCAATTGATTGCAAGCAGTATTTGGGGGTTTGAAATATTGTTATTGGGTTTAATGAGGTTTCGCGGTCTTAAAGGGCTCGACTTTTTACAGGGGAAAAATGCATGTGTCCGAAGCAAAACAGGCATAGTATTTTTGCCGATTAGTGTCACTTTCCCTTTGCAGGCTCAGAATGACTTCAGCTTCAACCAAGCCTATTATTCTTCCATAGTAGAATTGAGTGTTGAAAAAGAAGGCTTGTTTGTTCCAGCAACCAAACACTCACACCATACCTGGAACCCTATTAGAGCTTGTTTATGACCAATATTGTCCACTCGTCGTCACGCCCCAAGATCCTTCGTTAAATGTCATTGGTATTGTTGGAAGTAGAGAGCCGCAAACCCACTCAAACAAATTAGCAGGCACAATAATAATAATAATAATTCTGGCGTACGTAATATTTGTTATTGAGCAACATTAACTCGTAAGTTCATAGGTGAGTTCGTGGGAGAAGAGCGTCTCTCTAATGTTGCTGAAGTGTGAAGTGCAATGGAAAAATGATGCTCGTCGACCATATAGTTCTCGATTGTATTATAGATAGAGAAATATACTGCATTATTTGACCCGAAGACGGCATATGGAGATCTTGATACAACCTGTTCAGCTCTTGCGATTCTCTTGTTCAATGCAAATATTTATGAAGGCGAGATGGCAATTGTTGAACTCGCTTAAGGACATTTGGATTATGTTTCGCCAAAAATTCTTTGTAGTTTAATCTGACCTGACCTGGCATAAAAGAAATTTTAAATTTTTGCGAAACGTAAACAAGTAAAGTGTCTTTGGGACTTTGGGAAAATTTCTTGAGTTTATATACTTTTAATGAAAAGTCTAGGCTGTGTAATTTTTGCAATATTAATTTAGTTGTGCTTCTTTTCCTTTGACACTTCACGTCAAGTTAAGCAACTTTTAATAATTTAAAGACCTACTTTAGATTCTAGACTACGTCAACAGCAAATTAAGATTTCTATCAGCAGTATTAATTTATGGATGTTTTAGTTATTTAATTATTTTTTGCTCGTTGAAAATGTATGCCAATCGTTGATTTTCGTTTTTTTTATGGTCCTCATTCTGTGTTTTATTTTCTGCTATAATTGCAATATTCTTACAAACAAAGTGCAAAGGTACAAAGAACAAAGGAAGTTGTAGATTTTTGTTTGCCTTCTAGAGAGTTTTCCCAAATTAGTAATTTAATACTAATTTTAATATTTTTCTCCTTAATTTAAGAAGATTAAACGCAATTTTAAATTACAAATGAAGAGATTTTAGTGTCCGAAAATTCTAAATAAAAGGATTTTCTCGCGGCTTAAGCAGACAAATAATTTTTGGAAGCAGTAAATTTTTCTTAATCGTTTGTCGGCTTAAGCCGCGAAAAATCCTTTACATAAATTAAAATATTTTTTAATTGAACAAAATATATATAGTGAACCGGTCCGTACGAATTCTAAAACGGCCGTTAGTCGATATGCTCAGATAGATATACGTTTCCATAACTTTTTCATTTCATCACCAATGCATCAGTTAATCTGAAATTTGTCAGATACTTTTTAGAGCCATTTTAAGTATATAAAAACTTATGACAGAACTGGGTTAGAACAGATAAATATATTTAAAAATTATTTATCAACATTGAGACAAATTAGCACATTGTGGAAGAGATTTTTAAGGTAACAATTTTGAATAAGCTGAAGTTAAATAAACTGGAAGTGATGAGCGGCGATGAGAACGGTTTGATGTTTTTTGGAGGAAAGCAGAAGAAATATGTTCATTTGATTTTGCGTAAATTATAAAAATCATCCTGTGCTGGTTTTCAGAAAATGGTTTTTCTTCTTCCGATCCAAATTATAGTGTAAATAAATGCAAAAAATAAGCTCAAAGCTTAAAATGTTAATCTGGATATTTTTTGCGTTTATTCATTTTTTAATGATTGGTTCATGCAATTATTTCTTCTACATGTTAGGCTTGAAGTAGGAAAATCATTTTCTCAAAACTTTGATTTTTCTGAAGACCACAACAGGCCGATTAGATTTTTCACACTTTGAAGTTTCTCAAGATTTCCTCGATACTTCCACTGCTCTTTTCTTACACAGAATCCAACGTAATTTATTATTGTATTTTTTCTTGCAAATTACTTAATTGACCTGTTTATTTAGTAAGAAGATCAAAGATAAAAAAATTCTTAATGAGAGAAAACAGCAATTTTTATTGTACATATTTTATATCAATTATTTAAACTTTAAATGTTTGTATTTGTATACTAATATTAGTAATAACAATAACCATAAAACGATTTTCAACAATTCCATTTTATTGTTCGATTACATTGCGTAATGTACCGTTACCGGGATAACTGCCATATTTGTGCAATAAAGTTGACGATCATTTGAAATTCCTCAAATTCTGTGATCTGAAATAATGATCGTTCCCCAGCTATTGACTGCGTTCTGATATAAATAATTCTCTCAAACGATTTACCGAAAAATGTCTTTGTTTTCATCTTATGATTTATGTACATAGGCAAGTTCTAATTACTGAGTAATTGGATTGCATCGGTATTTTCATTTTATTTCTTCACCATCTCCATTTCCTTTAAAACGAGCCAGATACTGGTTAGGTTAGTTGAGTAGCTTTTATGTTGCTTATACTACTAACAAGCAGTGTGTGAGATTGAATTTGTCATAACTGAGTTGCAAATAAAAATATGGTTTATCCACTCAATGCCGATGGCTTTTAAGTAATTTAATAGATTTCGCATTTGTGAGATCTTGGCCGCATAACGCTGTAATTCAGTTTCGAATACTTACAGTAAATAAATTCGTATGCGCCTTATATAAAGAGGGTTTATGTCAAAGTGATACCATAATATATTATCGCGTACTTAAATACTGAATGTGTAACGAGTCGATTATTTTTTCAGATTGCGTACTTTAATTTATTTGCAATAAATAATCCCTGTAGCCAACAATTATTTCAATCATTTCTGCTTTGCATAAAATAACGTATTTCGCAGCAATGCTTCGTATGAATTTAATTATGACTCTATTGTATAAGTCTGTTAACCTTTAAACGTGATGAATTGCATTAAGCGCATTCACTCTTGAGAAATTAATACTTTCCTAATACCAGGACCGATACGAAATGTTTGCAATAAGTTTTTGTTAAAAAAAACAATGAGCAGTCCATGTTGCATTTGCTGGGCGCATTACAGATTCCAAGCGTCTTAAACTGGATGGTTCCTGTTAAGGCGCGCCTATGGTTCAAGTTCGCTAAACCCGGCCCATGTATTTGCAATGATCGAAATATTTTACGTGCCTTGGACCACTTACATTTACGGTTTTCGTAAAAAAACTTGTTGAATATAATTCTGGATTTTTTGGGGGCTTTTTTCAGCCTTCGAGTTCGTGGACAGGTCCTTTTTATTTAATTGAGATTTTATCTCTTTGCCCGTCTCTGCATTATGCATAAACAATTCCGGTAGAAATAAATGGGGTATTTTTCTGAGATGCCCAGTAATAAGCCATATAAATTATTTAACTCAATTTTCAAATATTTATTTATACAGTGAGCAGACGAAAATTATGTGTGATTTCATATACATACCTACTCTTAAATGTTTGTTGCTTAATATATATTTTTTTGTTTGTTTTTGCGCCGTTCGTTTGTTTGCTCTGTGTGGTCGGATTCCCGAGGTTGCTGCACTTATACCCTATAATCCTAGATAAACTAACAGTACTGATTCGACCACGTCGCTGTTCAATATTCATATTTATGGACCTAGTAAACATGTCCATGCATCAAATTTATGTACAATATCAATAATAAATTATTTCCTTGAACAGCAATAATCCACTCACCGATACGGAATAAATTATATGAAAAATTATGCCAAAGCGGCTTTATCAAAACGTTTTTTTTTCTTAATATCCTCCAAGAATGTTGATGAAATGAAAAGTTAATTAGTAGTATGGGGCAAGCAGATTGGTATTATATGTCTTTATTATTGCAGCCATAAAGCCAATTAAATCAATCGATTGTATATGTCTCTATTTAACAATAAACCTACGCCTACACAAAGTGTACATTTCCAGGGCCACCAGGTGGAGTGGACTATATAATTGATTCTGTACATATGGATTAGTTCACTATGGTCGTTAAAAAAATATAATAGCTCTACTACGCACTGTTAAAGGCTTTACTGAATTGTAACAAGACGTGCTTTAAGCGACTTGAGGCCTAGTCAATTGCAGACAGTCAGTTTGTTTGAGGCAAAATCAATTTTAGTAAGGTTACTCTGGAATTAGTGCTTAACTTTTAAATAAACCAATTTTTCCTTTAAGGGTGCATAGCTTTGTTAGAGTTTCTCTTATTTTGATGTTACTTTCCTCTATCTTACCTATTGATGAGTGGAGACCAAGAGCTCATGGTATTTTGGTCTAGCACACAGAGTCTTGCTTTAAATAAGTAGTGAAATTAAATAGAGATAATTCGATAATAACAATGATAATAGCAAAATTGAAAAATAATCATAAATAATACACAACAATAAAATAATCCCAACTTGATTGAAAACTTTATATCATGTGTAGGTAATTTTACTTTTGAATTGGGCTTATAAAATTTTTACCGCTACGCATATTAGATAAATTTGAGGACAAACTCAATTAACAATAAACTAATAATTCTTCGCAAGGATTGAGTAATCTTACTGTTTACACATAAACATGTTCCATGACTCTCGCAAGGGATACTGGAAAAAATATTGTTAAAATGTTGTACTGTAAACAGTTCAGCATTTATTTACTACTTTTTGTTTCATTTGTTTGTAAAATGTGCAACAAATATCTTTTTACAACAAACGAAGTAAAAGTAAAAAAATATTAGCGCAAATATTAGTACCAAGTATCCTCCGATAAAGTTAATCTAGAAGAGAAGGAAAACCATTTGGAATCTACATCTGAAATATGTTAAGGTCTGTTTTATTTATGTCTCACTTGCTTAAAGCTTTGGTTCCTAATTTCATGTTTTCTCACCTAGAGTGAATCGTTGGTATGTTAAGCGTTTAAAACGGTTTAATTTTCTTATCATATTTAAGGGCTAAGAGGGCAGATTTTATGTGGTTCAATATCGAATTACTTTTTGCATGAGTCTTGGGAGACTCCGATTGCACGATCAAACCCAAAACTACAAGACTGGGACCAGTTTTGCTCATCACTAATCTTAACCGTTTTAGTTCCCATTTTTTTCAATCGTCTTTCATTAATCAAGCCATACCATAAAATCATTCCTGTACCTTCAATAACACGATGAAAATTAACTTTGAAATTAGAGAGGCAGAATTAAGATAAAATAACTATTTAAGATTGAAATCTAGAATATTTAGCATTTTTCACTGGAAGAACGTAACAAATAAAAAGCCACACGACATGAACCTCACATAAAATTTCAAATTAATCTTGGTCTTGAAATATATCGGGAATATAAACTATAAAATAAGGCATCAACTTGATAACTGAATGACGACAACAAAATTAGTTTATTGTCATTTATGTATAGTGTATTCTGTGAATGGAACTGATGGAAACTGATACACCGCATTGCAACAACAACATGACCTGTTTCGGTGTGCACGTTTTGAGACGAAACCATTACGATCACAAGAATGTGCGAATTAAAATTGAAAAGAGCTGACCTGAGGTGAAAAATGCAAGAACTATGTAAAAAGACCTTCGATGCGGAATTTTAACTAAGTACCTATATCGTTTAAATTGCCGCATTGTTTAAGCGCGAAGAACTTGGACGGGCTGTTGACACAGCCATATTTTTGAACTGTTCGTGAAGATCTGATAAAGCCCATCCCCTAAATTCGCCAAGTCAACGCACCTTCTTCTTCTGCTCCTTTGGACTAATAATACGATTTATGCAGAATCGTTGTTGGGCCTGGGATTGTTGCATTTGACTACCAAAGAATGTTCCTTTCCTCGCATTGTATGCCAGTTCGGAGTGCAAGCAATATTTCTAAGAATTCATGTATAATTAATAAAATCGAGCCATGTATTGTGCAAAAGTGGTTCTGGCATTTAGTTTTGCTTGGCTGAAAAGTCCTTATCTTCAATCCAATAGCAATAGATCTTTCTCGGACGTCATTTCCTTATATTGCCTCGTTTGGGATTAGATGGTCATAAAACCACAGTTCAATTAAGTAACGGAAAATTGCAAGGATTATTCATGTTTTTAACGATAATTAAAGAATTGCATCACGCACATTGGCATTCAGTATGAAAACCAACTAATTAGGAATCAATAAAGCTTTGCAAGAACACAATAGCCTCGTGCTGAAACTGATTACCAATCTTTATGACCTTTTGTTCTTTTTTTAATGTTCAAACAGGAAGTGCGCAGAGACTACATTTTTGTAATATTCTGTCATAGTTAATAAAACTGACCAAATTATTGCCGATAAAAATCCCAAATAAAAAATTAAAATTATCATCACGATAACGTCCAGGCATTTTTAACGTGATGAAAATACTAAAATGGGTCCCATGTCGGCAGGTAGGTTCACACACTTGTGGGCGATTCTCTACAACCTTACACCGATTAATTCTATTTAGCTTTGAATTCAATTACTATTTCATGATTATTTATTTACTGTTGGTTTTCTATATGAAACGGTTTTTACTTACAATTTTGATAATTTCTGTATTACGTGTTGGATCTTTTTTGGAAAGAAAGCAATTATTTGCATTTAGTATCAAGAATTTTCCAAAAGTTCGTTTACAAAACATTTTTTTTAAACAACTTTTAATGTAAAATCGCCAGCTAATTTTACCTGTAGTTTTTCAAATGTATCAAATAATAAATGTCTCTATTTAACTTGTTGTCTAAGGTAGAAAACCCGGTGCCTGTTGATCATTTGGTTATCGTTTATGACCATCAGCTTTTAAATCAATCAACTGTGTAACTCAAATACGGCGATACTCAACCGGTGATAACCTTTTCTTACTCAAATAGAGCATCTTGATAGCGAAAGATAAGATATTGAATCCGGAAAGATATATTCTGACCTGCCGATTGTGTAATCTGTTAAATGGATTTTTGTAACCGCTGTTTTCTCTATTTTTTCAATTAGAAAATTTGCCCAATAAATTAGATGATTAATTAATAAGGATCATACATATATTTAATTGTTTCATTGCAATTTCTTGTTTTCTAACTGGCGTCCTGGAAGCGTTTTTAAATAACCAGAATTAACTCACAAAACTTTAATCATTAATTAGCATTAATCTAAGAAGCAAATCGGAAACACTAATATGGCTTCTTGTTGCATATGATTCACTTGATCTGAAATATACTAAAGAATAAAAAGTCAAACTGGGAAACGAATTGCGAGCAAATAATAGACATATTAGCAGCATTCATTTCATTAATAAAGGAACGAAAACTATTACTAAAGATGCAAAGAGCGATTGATTGGGTAAAATGTTGTTCATTTTTTATAAAAGATTTCTTCGTCCCAAAAAACCGTTTTTCGTGTTGGTTATTTTGCTTTCACTTGTCTAAAATACAGTATGGTTAGCAAACAACCCGAATATTTGAATGAAAAAACTTTCATTCAATTCACATAACAATTTTCTTAGTACCTAAATTTCAACTAACATGTATTTTTTTTTATTTCAGGTATGTGGAAGCTTACTATTTTTTGAGGTAAGGTAAGTGTGCGCTTATTGCAGAGAATAACCCGCCGTTCAAAAATACCATAGGTAGGTGTTTTAGAATTTTACCTGGCTTCTTTAACACCATTCAGGTTTTAAATAAGATCACAGTGAAGACTAGATGACAAAACAACCGTGCGGTCAGTCTAGGCCACATCAAAATAATTCAGCGTTTCTACTTAGGAGATTCGAATCAAAGCACTTTTGATTTTAGGCAGTTTTTCGCATTGAAAATAAACGGCGAATTTTTTCCTGGAAAGTTTTCAAAGCTGTTTCATTTACGATCCGAATCGGGCGCATTGTAGATGCTTAAGAGCGCGATCGGAATTATTTGCAGTACGAAAAATGGTTTCATTGCACAGAACAAACGCGTCTCAATAAAGAAACAAGAATAAGTGTACCGAGAATAAGTAAACGTGTTTTCACATTTGCTCGGCACCGTGGTAACATCTTTGTGGGGACGAATCTTATACTTCTCGCCGTATCTTATTACGGGAGGCATTGCCGTTAATACCTATCCACACTTTCGCGATATACGATCCTGGAATATTAGTTACCTGCACAGGACCGTAATTAGGCGTCTGCACACCGCGTAATTTTATTATAATTAGAGTGACTTCTTAGATGGTTTGCTTGTGCGAAAATAAGTTGCAGGTTTTGTGTTTTATTACTTCCTATTTTTTTCTTCCTATATTTTTACTATTTGCAGCTGAAATATTGTTAATTGCTTTCTACCTGTATTTATCCAGAATTTCTTGCAAGTAATATGAGACTTTGCCGACTGAAAAAAAAACTGGCTTTATTTTAATCACTGTCTACTTTTCTGCTTGAACGTCTAGTTACTCAAATTCTTAACTGTCTGCTTTTCCTGTATACATTTTCTTAAAATTTCTATCATGTTGCATCAAACGGGCTTCTTCTTTAACCTGAAACTCAGTCAAACAAAATATGAACTTCTAAAATAAATTGTTAGCCACATAGTTGTAGTTCTACTACTTTTTAGTGATTGGGTATATTTCATACTCTATTTAATATTTGAAATAGTATATTTTTCTTATTTAAACGTTACTTTTTTGTATACGTTTTCCGAGCCAATGAATATTACAATGACGATTCTTCCATTAGCTTTCTTAAAGATCAATAACAGAATTGAGCTTGAAAATCATGATATGTGTATATTTATTGATGATATTAATGAACTGAGCAAATAAATAGATTATAATCTTGTAATATAGTTACAAAACTCGCTTTGTGTACGATGGATCCAGTCAATTTAATTTAATGTTTATTTTTCAATTGCTTATTTGCATTCTTCTATGAAAATTGAAAACAAACAAATTTTTGAACACAAAATTAATTTTCTCATACCTAATGCATTGCTTGTGATGTCCATATACAAAACGAAACCGACAATCATTCGTCCGTTCCCCACTTTCAGATTTAGCAAAAAGATAAGCTTTTAAATTAATTAAATAGTATTTTCGATATATGGCTTCGGATATTTCGCATTTAAGCCGCTTAGAGGGACATGTTTATGCCCAAAAGTGTCGTTGTTTTATTTGAACACTTTCGATATTTAACACCTCGCGTTGCCACGCAATAAGCCGCCCAATAAAAAAAACTGTCGGCATGGTGGAAGGGCATTCGCATTCGGTTTTATGAATCTTTCCAACTTGGTCTATGCATGTGGTTTAATCTTCCTTGGCAGATTACAATTTCAGCAGTTTTTGCAGGGATTTTAATTTAAAGTTTTACAGATCTTGTGCATGTTGAATTAAGATTTAAACAGTTTTCCTACGCAATGATTTTTTGTTAAATTGGTTCTTTGCTGCTGACAAAACACCACGACAAAAAGAATATTTTTAATGTTGAGGATTCGGAAGGCTTTTCGCAAATAGTACAAGGATTGCGCATCACTTAACCTTAATTTACTATCGGATTCAAATGACGATATGACAAAGCATTGAAAATAAATAATAATTATTGAAAACTTCTGCGTAAAAGTGGAGAAGTGAAACCGTAACATAATTTCGTATGATGACTCTTGATTACGAAATCACAATGAAATATGTTCATTTCCTAGTACTCAAGTACGATTAATAATTGATACTTATGTATGAAGGTAAGCGGCAAGAGAATAAGCAAACAAACAAGTGAAGAAGTAGAAATTGATACCAGACACTTTTATAAGAAGCACAGTTGAACAACAGGAATAAGCCTCATTGTTTATATCCATGACTGTCCATTAAAAAGCTGAAAAACTGTGCTACTTAAAGGGCTAAGGGTATCAAACAAAACTGTAGATTTAAATGAATCAATATTAAATCGAAAATTGTTACAATTTGAAAATGCTCCAAAATAGACCAAGAAGGAGGCTCATCACAATTATTTTGAGAATACTCAAACAACTGACGAGAAGATGAAGCCGAAGAACATGGAAAATACGTTTTGTTAGCAAGCCAAAAATGGAAAAATAGGAACAAGCAAAGCCGTAACCATGAAGAACTTCGAAGAATAATAAGCGAGAATATAAATATGTTGCCACCTGAAATATATAGAAATGTGAAATACAAATCATTGTTGAATAAAGACGCTTGGATGGAAGTTAACCGACATATTATTTCATATTGAAAAAACTCTGCAAAGTCGTATGGAAAAGTAAAGGTAGATAGTCGAAAGATGAATGTGAAAATCTGAACTATCGCAGATAGTGTTAAAAAAAAATAAAAAACTTTTAATGCAACTATACAATGAGGAGTCGATAAAGATTAAAAGTAACAAGGAGAACTGAAGGAGAACTTGAAAGTTTTGGAATTTGCAAGATGTTAATCTTATTCAGAATACAACAAAACATCCTTATTCAGAATACATATATTTTAGTGGAAACCTTTTGTTTTTGTAATTAGTCAWTTTTCTTTAGCTTTATTTCTGAAGGCGATGTCCGCGATAGACTCTTTTGCATGCAAATTAACATTTTTTTCATTACAGCGTGATTCGAAAATAATGCTCTCTGAAAAACAACAATTAATGCAGTGGACGAAACGAACATTTCCGAAAATTCTAAAATTTTTACAATTTCTGAAACGTAAATCATGATTAATATAGAACGTTTCCAGATAATTAAACCATCAGCTTACATAGTCGTGGAGATGCGATGCTTTTCTATTGAAGAGGTTTTTGCTTAGATAAATAAGGCAAATCACAATGAGTAGGAGCTTCCGAGCGAATGCAAATTGTAAAACCACTAAAACCGGAATATTCCCGAACATATTACCTTTTATAAAAATCAGTTCTATTAACCGTTAGGTAAAAATTCACAAAAAGTGCTAGGTAATTGGTTGTGCTCCAGTTGCTTCTTGTATGGCAGCGAATCAACCTAGGAAAATTACCTATAATAAGAACTGAATTGAGGAAGGTGCTTTTGTGCTAAATTGTTTGGAAAACATGCATTATATGGGTAAATATTCAATTATCTCGGAACCAATCCTGTTTCTATCGCCAGTGTTACTATTTAATAATCAATTTACTGTAAATAAACAACACAGCTATTCTAACAAATGAACGCGGCGAAAAGTTCAGGAATATTGACTTGATAATGTAGTCCTAGCGCTCACACCTAACAAATAATCCCATACAGGTGTCTTAATTAAAATTCCAAAATCACTTGTGAGTGAAAGTGAACGTTGTTTTAATTTATTAAAACCATAGCCAGCATGCATGTGCGAACAATTAATGGATTGCTCGTTTAATGAATTTGAAGATTTCTTGCGTAACTTATGTCTTCAGATTAGGTACATTGCGAAACGAGTAAGCAGTTTTTAGTTGAGCGTCAATTATAATCGGCTATATCAGCAGGTGCTTCGGCTTTTATAGCTAATTTAATTACTGTGAAGTTATTTAATGCAGTAGTTTATTAGAGAACTAGTAACTGGTTTCAATTGCAAAACATGCTAGGTAGTTAAATTATGTTTCAACAATTTGCCAGCGATTTGGGATTTGAGAGAATGCTGCGAAAAAATCAGCATCAGCAGAACAAAAGTTCAACATTTTCCAGTGTTATTAAAAATTAAGGCAAATAATATCACTACTTGGCCTCATCTTTATACAGTCAAATATAAGAAAAATTTTGCCTCATTCAACCTGAATGCCATGTGGTATGAACTATCTGCTTTAAAACTAGTTTAGCACATAATGACTGACGAAAAATAAAATATACCTACCTTATGACTGACATGTTAGTGTTACTTGGAAATGCCAAAAACAATTGGTACCGGGAAGGATTCTTGGTAATAATTGCGTTTAAACTTCCTTTTGGTTCTGATGCTCCAAGATTTATGGGGCAGCTGGCTTTTGTTTAGCATTCGGCAACGACATGCAGTTATATGCGACGACAACTTACTTTTAAACAATTGCTGTAATTATTGGATGCTGCGAGTTAATGATTCCATTACGCAGAACACTTGAACCGAAAATACCCCGGATTAGAAAAATTCAGTCTAGCTAGTTATGCGGCAACTTAACAACCCATAAAAGCACGATACCTATTTTCTGTGCCATTAAACGGATGGAACTGATGCAACCATGAATAAGTGTTCGAGTAAAAAATTAAAAGGATGCAAAGTATAAATTAAGTAGTAAAAATGTGTTGTGTTGAAGACATAAAAGCATGATGGCCGGGTTACTTTAAGTGTTCCGAGAGGCAAGTAAAAGTATAGTTAATTTCGCGGTCTCGAAGATTCACTTGCAAATAACTCTACTATTATACGTAATTAGGACTAATTTGGCCGAATTGCGTTCCGAAATGCAAAGCAATATAATGTTGCCGAAATTGTTCTGCCTCGGAAACATTCGATTAATTTTCTACACCCTATTTTCTTTTGTGCGCGGGATAATATGCTATAAAGGTTTTCGGTCTTATCGTATAATAACATCAGAATTCTCTCAGTAAATTTGTCTGGGGTTTTTCTAATGATTTGTATTTTCAATTATTTATTGGCGTATTAATTAAAGAGAAACTTTTGCTTTTTTTCCCAATTTGGAAAGCTCAAAAATCCATAAATAAAATGGCAAATTAACGAGAAAAAACGCACGTTTGCTGCAAATATTTTTTAAATTAGAGGGTGTCCTTGGTAATTTAATAATTAGCCGGTCGGTTGGGATTATAAACAATTTGTCAATTGGTCAAAATGACTTAATGTTTTATAATTTTGCTTATGTTAAAAAGATGCCTTTAATTTGCTTGGCCACAGGAATCTCCAGACTTTAGTCTGCTGGACTTTTTAAATCTGCGGATGTGAAAACACGCTTTTATTTTTTTTTCTAATAGGACTTTGAAACTTTAAAGCTTCGATCTTTTATGAATCGTTGAGAATTCAGGAAAGGTGAAAACAATATTTTTTGCTTAAAATCGCTCACAGAATTCATATGCAAAGTATCTTACGTATTTGGTGGACATCATGTATAAGGACTGCCATAAGAAAGGGAAACTGTATTTTTGGCGTACCCTGAAGAGAAGTGAAGGAGCAGAAGTATGAAACAAATTAAACGATTTACTAGTAAATTCGAATCTTAAAGGGGAAAAGGTACTTTTATAACAGTAACTGACAAAAGTTCGCTTTTATCTGCGAGTTTGTTGTTTGCGGGACTTCGTTCTCCTGGCCGATGAGTGATAAGGTGTCAATTATTCATTTTGGAAAATTTCACTTCTTTGTATTATGTTCGTAAAATAAATGGCTACAGAGAACGAAAACGAACCCGTTAAAATCCCGCATAACCCCTGCTGAAAGCCCAAATTATTATTTGATTGGTTTGAAAGCTGAGAACTTGGGAACCGTTCTTAAAAATGACGGTGTTACCTCACATACATCTATCATTGACAATGATGATTCCAGGACCGGGATTATCGGGAGCAAGAGAGTAACATACGGTCGAAAAATATTATTTAAAAGTGCATAGAAAAAAGAAACATTTTCCTTTCTTTGTTCTATTAGGATATATCAGTTAATGAGAAAAGCGTAATGTTTTTGCCAGGAAACATCAAAAATCAAATGTGAAATAACTATGGCTAACGAAAACCTTTGGGATTGAAAGTTGACTAGTTTCATATTTTATTTTGTTTTAAATTTTATCAATCACTGTCTCATTAAAGACATGGACCAATACAATTTTAACTGCTAGTTGTTAGTGTTTCATCACATTTGAACATATTCCAAACAGTTTTCATTCAAAAGTTAGGGACAATTTTTTGGCAAAACTTACTTGCAGGTACTGAGGTAAAAAAACTACCGATCTCTGCTACTGTAGCTGACCATTAAATTGTAGTGTCGGAACGCAAAAGTCATCATAATCTTCATCTTCACCTTGCTCGATCCGGCACTGATCAATCGTCTTAAAACACATTACAGGACATTTAGCCTGATGGCATCTCCGACAGATCGAGCTCTTAGTTGTTCGGTCTCGATTTTTAGTTAGCACTTTGTCTACGTCATCCTGTTCAACAGTTGCTATGTAATTCGCAGTTCATTTTATTTATCGCTTAAAGTGTTTGGTACTGTTTACAACAGCTGATCGATCGCAATCATTAGTACTTTACACTTCGACAAACATAAATTATTTACGCCGCCACTCTTAAATTACTACTAGGTTTGTTGCGGTTTTTTATATTCTGCAGGACAAGATTCGGGATACACGTGTGATATTTTTCGTTTAGCATGTAAGAATTCACTGTGCGGTGCATACGTTCGGAGAATGTCAGATATGTACAATTTTCATGAATCAAGTAAAGCAGACGGAATGGACGAAAAACAGCAAAAACGCAAAAAAAACAGGGAACTAGATTCGAAGAATAATGACACGCGGAAATGAAAAATGACGCCCTAATCTATATGAGGCGAATATGCAGTTTCCCGCAAATTTTAGAGATTTTTTGAATTTTTCGTTTCCACAAAATTTCCTGAGCTAACGAGAATTGGCTTAAAAAATAGACGTTTTAAATTATATTTCTGTTACGTTTGGAGTTTTGAATTTTTTCACTCCAAAATCAAAGCCGTAAGAGTCATAAGTTATTTTATAGATTCGAGGCAATTATCTAAAGTTTTAGTTGTTTTTGTTAATTGTGGAACCGATTGTCCGCAAAAATACCATTTCGTTCATCAAGAAAGCCAAAAATCGTAAATAAAAATTTTCGCATGCTGCCTTTTTCCGCTGCCTCGAAAAATATTCTGGAGTTATCGATTTTGATACTGAAAATGCCAAAAAACGATAGCAAAAAAATATAATACAGAATATCTTAAACTTCGCCAAAGCAGAACATAAATGCAGTATCTATCAGAGTTAACACATAATCTAAGCTGTATCTTTTAGATAAGCAGTTACGTTGCCATTAAAAACAGTTCATTCTCAAAGTGACTGATGCACATACTTTTCTCAAAAGGTTTTTTTGAATCAGACGGTTCATGAATGCAAACAGAAATAAAATAATTTCTGGTTTTTGGACACCCCTCATTTTGCTGCTTCAAACTGCGACGATTTAACGAAGAGAAAATTACAAACTTTGCTTCAAGTGAAATCTAAAAGTTTGCGAATTTATTACTTAATTAAATAAGCAAACATTTTAATTGTTATGTCGATAATATACGAATAGTTTAACTTTTTGGTAGTCTGAGAGAATGTTCCGGATATGACATATGAATGAATATATTCTAGGTGGTTAGAACGAGGCGAACTCGTTTCGAAAACGGTTTAAAACTTTTCCATGTGCAATCGCCCCAAACTCTCCTCATTTTAGTCACCAACTGCGTAATTTCGTGATGGTGGTCACCGAGATCATCAGACTTAAATCTACTGGATTATTGTCGTTGGTGGTGGATTAAATCACTAGTATCCGAAACAAGAGTAGAGACCGTTCAAGGGCTCCGCAGTCGATTTTTCAATGCTTCAACTGAACAAAAACTTATTTTGTTTAGTTATTTGTTACCACACGACAATGTAAAACCGATTGTTTCAGAAGCGGTTAGGAATCGAACTAAATCATATAATTTCATTTATCTTAGTTCGACTTCCTGAACGCACTCCCAAAATATTGCCCTTTCCTCCCGAAAAACCCGGTCGTTAAAATTTTAATATTTCTGAACCCTTCTTGTCTATTGCAAACGACTTGAAAATACGCGACATATTAAAATAAGCAGATTTGGTTGGTCGCTAGTTCCAGTTTAAGTACACTGAAACATAAATTTGCAGAAAACACTTTGTGTGATTTTGTCCAACTCAGCTTAATCGTTAATCTTGTGGAACAGTAAAAAGAATGTTGCACGTTTCAAATTAGTGAAACATGCAAGTGCCTGCCCAGTTTCTTAAGGAAACCGATAGACACACATGAATTCATCTCCGTAAAATTTTTCTTATACAGCGTGTTCAAAGATATGGAGGTAAAACGTTTGAAGATTTTGTATCTCGACTAAAGCCACTTAGCGTTCGTACGTTCACCATTGATATGTCAATTACCAGGGAACCTGTTTAAATAACCTTAGCATAGGCGTATTGCATCAGAAAGTGTCACGAACTCTGAACCACATTACATACTGTTATAAACCTGTAGCTTTGTAAATGTTTGCGAACTGATTCTAGGTAGACCCGGTTCCGTCTAAGATGGATAATAAGGTCAGACACCTGCAATTGCTTTCTCGATTTATGGAAATGAAGTTATAATTGCCATGACCTCACTAATAACACCGCCATTAATAAAGATTAGTTAGTGGAATTAATTGGTTCCATTAAGGGAATCACTTTCGCTGCCTGATATTTCGGTAGTTGCTGCTCATACGCGACCATATGGGAGTTTTGATTCTGCATTCTTATGATGCAACTGTGACGTGAATAATTTCGCACTGAAACTGGTTTGCATTGCACACTCACCTTATTTATAGCCAGCGTGTATCTAGTTTGATTTGTGTTTCTTGAATTTTAAAGTCAGGTTCATTTTTCTCAGGATCGATTTTACGATATTAGTTACTTTGGCATAGGTACTATTCAGGGTTGTTCAAATGGTCCCCATAACATCCATACCTTTTCAATAAACTCATACCAAAACTGTACCCACTCGATGGATCGATCAGCTCATGTGGAAAGGAAAGTCCTCATGCACTTTGAGTCTAATAGGAATAGATCATGTCCGATATTTTTGTACAGCATCTTCTACTACATCGTTAAAAAAATTAGCACAGCCGATTGTTTGATCCAATGCTTGACCAGTGGCCGGTCCATTGTCTGCTTCCAACTTATGGCACTTGGTTAATGTATTTTCAGGTCAAAGCCCTTAAGATTGATTTGTTCATCAGTACGACGGAAACATGATAACCTTTCCCCCCGACATTCCGTAAAGATGTTCATAATATAATCGCCAATAATCAATTTTTGCCCGTTTTCCCTTACGCTGTATGCCAGCAGTCATCCAATCTGGCAGATTGCCAAATGTTGTGCCCAACATACGGCCATTAGTCTTGGCCAATATTCTTTAGTATTCGCTGCCGAGCGGCCATGATTTCAATAAAGATAAATAAGTAGTAATAACACGATGCGAGCCACCATTTTCGCCGCTAAATTAAGTCAAATTCCATTTTCGACGCCACACACTAATGACTCTTTATGATACTATTGGCTGTTGGGCAGATGCTTTGAAACCGATATAAAAATTATGATCGCTTTCGTTTCGGCTACGTCACACATTTATGCCAATTCTAATTTTTTTTTTTCGGGTATATAATACCACTCTATTTGCCTAAGGCCTATGATTAAGTTGAATAATATTCTTACTTAGTCACAACAATCACAAAATAAAATTTGTATTTTATTTATATCAATCTGCTTCTTTCTTTGCTGTCCATACGGTCATCGAATGGATTATTATTTGGGGCAATTCCATTTGGATATTGGAATATCAGTTTATGCAGATAAATGGATTTTTGGTCCTTTCTAAGAGCTTTAAAAATACATTGATTTAACTTAGTTTATCTAAAGCCCACGATTGAAACGGTCCCGTGAAATTATAAACAAAAAGTTCTGGGGTGTCATTTTTAAAGTGATTTTTTTACATCTAATGCGCTGATGTACATTTATTTCACATCAGCACATCACTTTAAACATTTTATTTACATTGAAAGATGTTTATTTTGGGAATAGATCTTAAAAATATTTTATTATTGTCACGCCTATTCAAAGAAAAATTTCTGAACTTTGCCTTAAAAAAGAACAGACTCAATTCAGTATTTAGCTCAATTGTATTGAACAATAAGGGTGATTTAATAAATTATAACTCTTTAAAAATCTTACTATTATTTGTAACTTTGAGTTTAAAGCTGACTGAAAATTCACGAATTTTGAACAATTTTGGACCAAAAAGTTATTAGGAATAAACTAGCTTTAAAATGACTAATTATGAACAAAACATCTTTTAACAAGATACTTTTTTGTTTCAGGTAAGAGAAATCATTGTCTGTATTCGCAGAAATTTTCTCTATTGGTAAGTGCTAACTATCGAAATCGTACAATTGTTCAAAAGACGCGATTAAATTGCTTTTGCAAGCTGTTAAAACTATACGTGAGAATATTACAAGAACGCATAATTTTTATACAGGGTGTTTGATAATAGGCAACATTAATTTGAAAATGTTAAACCACTTCGTTTTATTATAACTTTTTTAAAGCTGTCAATTATCTAGACCATAATATTGATTCTTGAGCAATTTTTCGAAAAAAAAAAAAACTGAAGCTTCTTTTTGAAATTCTTGATCAAGTATACATTTTTAATTCAAACTTTAGGATTTGATATAAAATCCTCAATAATAAGTTTGGAAGCACCAGAAACCTTTTAAAACGTCGTGTATGAAAATTCTTCTTCATTTTTATGTGTTCTAATATAATGTCTTAGAAAATGTCGATTGATTGAAGTTTTTATTAGTAAAACCGTGTACCGAAGAAAGTCATTTGCCCACTGCATTAAGGAGCAGTTTTAGAATGTTGTCTTTGCTTTTCATTCAATATGCATAATGTAAATTCGAAAGATAATCCAAACTAGCGGATTACATTTTTTTGTCATTTGCGATATTTATAATTTGAAGCGTTATCAGTGTTTCTGCTACTCGGGCAATATCTTCATTCAACACTTTTCCTACTAAGAGTGGACAAATATGCAAAAGTTGTCTGGCTTTTATCTAAAGTTAGAACGACCAAGTACCGACGATTAGAGTGTCGACGTGCCAATTTAAGATTCTATTGCCCGTTTCAAAGGAAAACAGTTATTACCATATATATAATTTGCAGTTAATTTCGGATGGGGTTTCTTGGATTGGAAATGAAAACTATTTAAGATTAATTTGAAAAAATGTAACTTGTTGAAAACTTGTAAAAAAGTTGAAACTCGAACATTTATTGCAGCATTTGACTAATTGAATTTACAAAAGTTTATCGATTTTAATTACTATTTGGTGGGAACGATCGAAATTTACGATCGATCGATAACTGATTTCCACCCACCAACTCCTATAGCACATAATCAGTACCAGTGAACGACCCTATTATTAAAAATCCCGGTGTGCATAAATTTTAAATCCAAGCCTATAAATCGCTTAAACGGCGATTTCGGGACATTTTCTTAAAATAAACAAAGGCCGACCAAAACGAGAAAATCGAGCGAATTTTAAAATGCATTTTGTCCGCTTTCGTGTATTTAGATTTCTGCATTTAATTTGGTTCTTGAGAAATGCCGAATTTACATGTAAGAGTAGCTGTACGCCATAAA
Organism: Dendroctonus ponderosae; assembly: GCF_020466585.1. Taxonomy (NCBI): domain Eukaryota; kingdom Metazoa; phylum Arthropoda; class Insecta; order Coleoptera; family Curculionidae; genus Dendroctonus; species Dendroctonus ponderosae. The sequence continues at coordinate 23,315,100 of NW_026017110.1, forward strand.
TCGGAATTGGGCTGAGACAAGAGACAGTGAAGAAGAATAGTCTGTTATAAAAAGATAAGTTGGGCTGATTCACGAGTGCGACATTGGCCGGGCCCCGATTCCAGGAATGGACTCGATACACACAATGTGGGGATCGAGATGTTTGTTTTCCTTTAGTAAGTGTACAGATACCAAGCGATATTGCCGATTAAACAGCCATTTGAGGACTTTATAATCTTCATGACAATAAACATATCTTTACTAATCAGTAAGGATGGTTAAGGAAAATAAAGGTCTTGAAAGCGACCCCTCTCGATTCCCATTATGAGAACAAGGAACAAAACAAATTTGTAAAACACTTTCGTGGGTTTGCAAGTTAATAAAAAATTGTTTGTTTTTGTCCGAAGTGGGTTCATTTTTAAATAATCTAGAATATCCAACTCGAATTCAATTTTTTGTGACGTTTTCTTTCAGTATCAGAGTCCTCTTAATGAAGACTTTGTCGCTTTCTGGCAGTCCACCTGAGGGCTTTGAAAATAAACAAGCAAGAACGAAATATCGATTTCAAATCACAATTAATTTCAGCTAATTGTAAAATTTCATGTCTTATTTTTAAAACAATTTTTGCTGATAAAACACATTAAGTACTTTCGGTCTTTCATTTTCACATAGTGGCTGATAAAAGTTTGTGGTTTTACAAAAAAACATCGCTTTCCTGTTCAATGAAATCAAATAAATACAGATGGATTCCGCTGATCACGAAGTACCAAGATCAAAGCATCTAGCCTTACTCTCAAGTCGTATCATTTTAAGGTTCCACATTATTTCACATTCTTCATCATTAATTAGATGAAGCATTTAACTTGTCAAGCAACACTCACTTTGTCTTCGAAATGGTGTTCCGTAATATTTCAGCAAGTGAATAACGTGGTACTAATTGAAACTCTTAAAGCTCATAACGTAGCAGGTCTTAAACTGTTTGCACCTTTTTTAATGGCTTTAAATCGAATATGTTTCATAACGGTTTAGCAGTACCAGGGATCAGTCGCTGCTACGTTTTTTCATTTATTATGTGGATGTTTGTTGAATCTGTTCCGCACACCGAGGGTCTTCTATATGCAGATGATCCCAAGGTGGTCTCCTCATCAAATGAGCGGCTCCTGCTGAAAGGAGACTGACGCAGAATTATACCACATATGTACTGGTTAAGCAACGAAACTACTGTAAATGCCACAGATGGTGGTGGGAACAAATTTTACAGAATATCATTAAGTTTCTTGCATGTTTATTTAATGATTTGGTTCGGTAGTTTTGTGGCAATTTTTCTAATTGATATGCGTTTGAGCAGAATTAGAACTCCTAATGATCTAAAACTATGTCGGAAGTATCCACCAAGTTAATAAAACTATAAATCTGAGTCGGTGAGTCTTTAGAGACCTTGGCGGAGTATTTAAATGTGGATCTTGCATGGATGGGAGTAGTTTGAAATAAATGGTATCAGTTCGGTCCGTCCCTGGATTTTGTCCGATTGAAAATCCGAAAAGCGGGTATTATAAGTAAACTAAAACAAAACGACATTGGCCGCAGTTTTCGACAATCCGAGAAGAGCGAACTTGCTACGGTGACGGCTCAGCGGTACCACCAAGGGGACGGGGTTCCGGCCGGGGGGACCTGCTACATTTTTGGTTGTCTCTTTGCGAATTTACTGCGACTGATAGAAATCTGCAGGCCGAGGACCGGACTGCTCCCCTTTATTCTGGCGTTGATGGACAAGCTGAATTTCCTTTGGGAGCTACAATTTATTGCCGGATTACCGGAAAAACGATTGTCGGCTTGGAACCGATCCGATATGAACCTTGTTTATAACCGTACAAGATACATAGGTAAACCTGTTAGAATAGAAGACGGTTTAACTGTAATTATTGTCCAACATTTGCTAAACCTTTCGATTTTAATATTGTCCAGACATGCGATAGACAATCAAGATTAGCCGCGTATAACAGGATTTTGAATAATGACCATAATGGAATTACAGCTTAAATGTGCGAAACTTACACGCAACCATACACTTGTTTGAATAGAAGAAGTCTCAATTGTAATTATTGTTTAACATCTGCTAAACCTTTCCATTTTAGTATTGTCTAAGCATGTGATAGGCCATCGAGATAAGCTGTTTGTATAAGGATTTTGAATAATGACTTGAATGGAACGACAACGTGAAAAGTGCAAAATATCAACTTTCACTTTTCAATTATAAATTCAATAAGTTAAGGATCAGGAAAATATTATTAAATCAATTTAAACGATCTGGAGGGTTTCGTGTAAAAACCAAATGCCACTAAGGTGGTTTTTCGTAGATCATACCACAAGAATTTATATCAGATGGATCAGCTACAGTGTCATTATTATTCATTCAGCAGGCCAGATCGTTGATAAAAATTGGTTGTGGTTGGTTGATATCTTTTTGTGGTTGTTCAATTGTGATTGCTTTTAAAGGCAAATCTGCAGAAAAATGTATGCATTTATGTCGCCGCGATTTTATTAAATTATTGCTTTTATTTAATTTTCTTTTTTTTTCAATCACAAATGTCCTCTGTTTTTAAATGACATCAACAAGATTATTTCTCTGTGGGGATTCTACTACATGTTTGGAGTTTTAATGTTCTGCTCTTTAAATACTATCAGATTCTGGTCAGTTCTTTTGATTAAAAGGCGCTGTCTAATAATTAGCTTGTTTTTAACAAAGATAATGTTGAAACGAAAACTAGGTATTGAAACGCGTTATAGACACAGCTACTTAACAGTCGAGAGAAAGAACAAACGCACAAATCAAACCGGGAACAGCCAGTAATAATTATTTTCCTATAAATTATCTTAGTTATTTTTTCCTATAAGAGAGAAAGTGAAAAAAATATTGAAAACTCAATTGAAGAATAGTTTTCTGTTTTCCAATAGCGGACATCTCAACAAAAAAATTCTCAACAAACAACCTCGAAACTTTCAGCAAATTATTTGACTGGAAAAATATATTAGAGAAATTCAGATGAGGGAAAGAAATTTAAATCCACCTTTTTAATTAGGGAAAGAAGCGATTATAAATTAAAATCCTGAAAATTCAAATTCAGATCTAAACATTATATTAAGCGCAGTAGGAAATTTGTTGGAAATCGAGTTAAAAATAGCTATTCAATAGAGAATACTCACGAACAAACAAATTTAAGCCTAAATCTATTAACTAAATTCAAATGAGAGAACGAAATTCTAATCTAGATGTCACAATACTTCTTCAATTAGGCATCAATTGATTTGATAAGTATTTATTAGAATTTTGTTGCCTCGTTTGAATTTCTCTAAAAACTTTTTACAAAAAAGCTATCGGTAATCGGCAAAAGTATCGAGTTGGATTCTTCCGAGGAGTCGCCTGTTGTGGACATTTTTTGAAATGATGTTCCCATTAGAAAAAAGCGACTTCAATTTGAACTTAACTCTTAATCAATCAAAATCAACGTTAGGCTGACAAATTTAGACTAACTTTGGAACTGGATCAATTCCGACTGCTACGAGCGAATTGGTTTCTGTTTGAAGTGTTATTTAGTGCAATCCTTTTTCAATTAAGACTTAAGACCAAGTTTCTACAGGATGGCAAATAAAAAAATGCAAAATTTGTGAAAGTTCGACGCGCTCTTAGTCCGGCAAAAAACGTTTTTTTTTGGCATTTAACACCACAGGAATTAAGATAAAGCAAAAAAATCCCTCAAAAAAAAGTTTTAAAATTTTTCGCCCATCTCGTTTATTTACAGATTCTATTTCTCAAAAAAATCAACTTTTAGGTCTCGCGGTGATACATTTTGCTTTTGAACTGATGTCTTGACGAGCCGAGCCTAATCTGAGCCAAGTTTTTCTGAAGTTTGGTCAAAACACCGACAGTAAATGGATCGTCTGTCGCTGTTTTAACGAAACATTAAAGGAATTTTGCCTCGGTTCAGGCTCGCCTTGGGCTCGGCTTGTCAGGTCTGGACGTACGTACCATTAGGCTCATGTTGCAGGCAAAATCCGTCTTACTGACAAATTTCGGGGTTAATTTTGATTGGGGTAATTTTTTATGCAACCCTATATAGAATTTTCATCTTAAATGGTCCATGAAGTTTAAGCTTCAGCATGAGCTCTAGATCGTCCAAATCGATCCAAGAGCAGAAAAGTTTTCGTTACAAGACCAAAAAGTTGACTTTTGAAACAATGAGGAGATCGTTTTAAGGAATTTGGTTTATCTTCAAACTTTTAGTGTTGAAATCCAAAAACAAACGTTTTGTAGTTACACGCATACCGAACTTTCCGAAATTTTGCATTTTTTTATTTACGCCCTGTAGAAATGCATCTGATGTGCTTAATTTTTACCAACTCATTGACTAACAAGAAACAAATGGTGGTTCAAATAGAAACCAAATCGCTCTAAGCAATCAGAATTCATCCAGTTCAGCGGTGTAACGCAGTTTAGTTGAAAACTAGTGCATTTGTCATGTAGGCCAATTAAATAATTTTTGACTATCGTTTACGTCATTATCAATCACAAACTGTTGTTATTATTAATTATTTCTGCCGCAAACATAATCAGTTACCCATCATCGTAAACCTGCCAAACTCCAATTTTTGCACAGTTTATAAATAAAGCATTGTTAATGAGTTTCTTAATTACAGGCTTGGTGTTTTAAGTTAACCTGGTATATATAAACGCATACTCCAGATCTCAGCATTGTAATTAATGGCTGGCTTTGTTATTATTATCCCACAAGAGCTAGAGAAAATTGCTGATCGAGTTTTGATTGGTTTTCTTAAGAGCTTTACTGCGCGTTCTTTGTCGCGCCCATTCCGCCAGACAGAAACAGACCGATATGGTTTCGACTCGCAAGAAGGACGGCCTCATAAAAACTAATGAACAGATCGAGAGTTTTTGTCTTTTTTAATTTTATTTTTTATTCGTCGTTATTAATATTTTAACTCATTTTGAACTGTTTAGGCCCGGTGTACGCCTGCGTGTCTTGCTGTAGATCACTATCGGTTGCCCATAAGACTTTAACTTTAATATTTTTGGCCCAGCGAATTATTTTGAGAACTTATCTTTGGGCATGGCCAATAATTAATATGAAGCTAATTATTGTTATTATTCGTAATGACGATATCTTTATGATTCGTTTTCGGTTTTTTTCAATTTACTTTGTTTTTTCAGTTTAATGCAGTTTGCATTGCTCGATGTTTAGTTGCTCGCAAAAAAATTAGTGCGCATTTTTTAACTGTAACCCGAAAGGATGACATGGCTGTTCTAAGCCCGTAGAAACCCTTCTCTTTCTTCGGACTACTTGCTATTGAATAGACCCATAAAGTGCACACACACAACTCTCACCTATTTGTAGTGTGTTGACATAATGGGAAATTTTCAGTCCAAATCATCACTTGCATTGTGCCTCCAATACCTGTTTCCTGATTTCGAAATTGCCCATTGTCTTCGACTAAACCGCGTTCAAGCAAATTAGAAGGAAGCTATAATTGCCTATTAAAGTTAACAATGCTAGTAAACAGAAATTTTTCTCTCAACCCTGAATGCAAGTTTTAGTGTTGGCAATGACGCAGTCGAATCTCGGTTCTTAATTCAATTTCTTTGAGGCAATACCTGGAGGACACTGGCCTATTTAAATAAAGAAAGACTTGTTTGTTAGCTGCAGCCTGGCTGTATGCAAATTACCAAGAAATAACTAACTGGTAATGGTAAGATTTGCTTTACAATGCTCTAAGATTGTTGCATTTCGAAAATGCCCAAGTCTCAAGTATGAGTAGGTGTCTCGGGAGTTGGTTTAAAAAAATTGCGATAAGAAAAGGGTGCGTTTCTGATATATGAATAGAATGCGCTTGATGGATGACAATGTTGTCTTGTGTGTTAATATTTCCCAGGCTCTAGATTTTGTGGAAAAGGAGTTGTAACTTGTGGCTAAAAAATATGGTGAAATTTCTACTGCCCAAACCAAAGGGTTTTTTTTTT
>NW_026017110.1:23322108-23357184 GCF_020466585.1 Dendroctonus ponderosae
TGTTCATGATATTGATTAATGGAAAATTTGTCCGTCCTCTGACCCAAAATGTGGAAAATTGGCAGCAGAAAGGACTAACACTATATTACTACTTGGTTTTTAAAATATTTGTCTTTTAAACTAAAGGATTTTCCAACTGAAAAATATTTTTAATGGCACATCTCGTAACAATTTACGAACAAATTCGATTTTTTTAAATGGCTGCGTCCAATTCTTTATGTCACTGCAACATGCTATCGACGTAGTTTTGATAAACAATCGCTTGGATAATTATAAATTAACATTTCTTAGCAATAATAATATAATACTAATGGAAGAGTAATTTAACTATACCTATTTAATGGAAAGGAAGCTTAAGACACAAAATTGCAACAATATTATTTTTTTGGGCAAAACAGAAAACACATTTTAAGAGTCAACGAATCAACAAGCAATATCAATAAACTTGCGGCTGCAAAAAATACATGCCCTACACAAGAGAGGAAATCACTGTAATATTTTATTTAGTTTAGTTATCTTTGAGCTTAAGTTCTTATCCAGATCAACTTTGGGCATTCCAGTGGATGGAACATTATCAGGCGAGGTTCAGGCTGGAAGCTTGCAATTTGGTTATCGATCAGAGCAATATTCTTATAGGTTCACGGATTCGTTTCAACCGGAACCAAACCAGAAGCTCCATTTTTAGCATTGAACTAATTCATAAACTCAGAGTAGAGGATAAGATTTTGTTCGGGTTGTGGTTTGTGGAAGCAAAATAGAATGGAATACGCCACTGGAACGTTCCGTTTTACCTTGTTACTTGAAAATTTGGGCAAAGCTGCGGCGAACAAGAATTTCAAATTTAAATATTTCGAGCGATTTAAGATACTTTTGTGACTGTATTCAACGACAGGCCAATTACTGCTATTTTCTTCTCTCGATGTCACCGAAATGTCGTGCGGGTTCCATCTCGAGGAACCGTCTACCTGTGAGATGTGAATTGATTATTTAAAGCTTGCCGAGAAGCTCCGGAATTGCGAGGGGGCTCTCGTCACTTGTGGCGGTGTTGGCGTTTAAAACACTGTCTTGGTCTAATTAGAGTCGAAAATACTTGAGATTGGCGAGGAAAAAGGCTCGAACGTTTTTTTTGACATCGAGATAGCGAGATCAATCTTCTGAATAAGAGATTTGGTTAGATTTACAAAAGATATTTTAATTGCAGATATTTTTTCCGCCCGAAACACACTGAAAGTGAACACGAACGTTGGAAGCAATTACGCCATCAGATTGATGTTGATTTTGCCATCGTCAAGATGGTTATAGGACGATTGATAATAATTAAGTAATCAACAATCACTGACTTCTAAGCACAATAATCTGTTGTGCAAATTGTTGATGTTTGTTGCCTATGCACTATAGTAGTGCTAGTGTTTAGGTTGCGCTCCATTCAGTAGATAAAACGGCTCCCGTTCCTTCAAGTTGACTGGACATTAACAAACAATGACCATTTGCACCAGTCGATTTCCAACTATTAACCATCCTTTAGGGAATGTTTGCACATCATTTTCAATTTGGATCGTCCTAGATCTATCAAGAAATCTTGAAGCGCATTCTATGGCTTCTGCCTCAGTTTCATTAAAGGAAAATATGTTGGAATTGCAAATACACGGTGATTCATAATTGAAGTTAAATTTATCGTTATTTTGAACCGACAATTTCCCATTCGAACAGTTTTAGATATTGTGTACAGAGTAAGAATTGAACTAAAGTTTAATTCTGCTTTGAACAATCTGATGGTTATTTGACGACTGTGCTGTAACATTAAATCAGATTTAATGGCCTATTTAAGGGTTCGCGACCGTAATTAATAAGCAAAAAAGATTTTTGTGTGTGGTTTTCGTTAAAAGCAATTATAAATGCAACTTACTTTTTTTCTCATGATCGAAACTGAGACCGAGTAAATTATCGGGTTGGCCAAAAAAACCACAACTTAAAATATTGACTTAATGGTTCTTGCAAGCGTTGTCGTCATCGTTGGAAGAGGCGCGAACAAACTTGTTTTTTGGTGTCATTAAGAGTAAACTACAGCCATTTTTCAATGGTGTAATTAATAAATTTAAATATAAAATGTATTTATCGACAACTGTCGAAAGTTGAGCAATCTGTTATCGTATGATGGGCGCTTACAGGGTGGGATGCACTTTCAACGTGGAGATCTGTAAAGTAATCAGCAAAAACTTTTTGTCTCATCCTGATACGGATCTGACTCATAAATAATTTCTATGCAGTGGATTATCAACAGTAATTAAGATGGCATATTTGGGTTGTAACAGTAATTTATTCTATTTAAGATTAAATTACTTGATAATCGCGAATTTTTCGTCTTGAGATCTGCCGGATTCCATTTGGGTTTTAATCACGTTCATTAATCAAGAATATCGCAGCTAAATACGTGAAGTAATTTGCACCTATTTGGCAAATTGGTGAGCACATATGCCTTTGCACATCCGTTTTCGAATGCGTTTTTCTCTTAATAAACTAGCGCCGCTAAAATCGCGTGTTGAAAATCACATTTGGCTACATAGAAATTTCTGTAATTGCAATCGTCTAATTTGAGGTTGCGATCTGGCCGCGTCCAAACACCACCAGACCTAGTCGAGAGTTTGTAAAAAACTTCGGAATTTTTTAAAGCTTTACAAATAGGTTTATTGGTAAAAGGCATGGGTTTTAAGAAAAGCTCAACTTCAATTAAGATTCAAGTGAAATCTACACTTCCCTAAACTGTCGCATGTTGCGGCTATTTGCAATTGTGGGGCGTTTTATTTCTTGTATTTTCTAATATTTTCGATGAGTCTAATTAAACCTATAAGTAGATTTCTCAACTATTTCCTCAACTCTCCATAAACCCGTGAAAGATTACGTAGGAAAGTTAAAAAAATGTAGGTTTAAAATATGTTCTAAATAATTTAAAATTTAATTTGAAAACTTTTAGTATATGTGAAGACTGTGATGGATAATAACGTGGAATACGAAATATTTGAAACGCTTAAGAAAGAAAAATGACCAAGTCGAGGGTAAAGGGCATAACAAATTTTGAAGATGCCTTTGTGAAAAAGTTAGTTTTGCTAAAAATGATAGTAAATAGAAAATGCATCACTGTTGAGCAAATTTGCTTTAAAAGCGTTTTCTCACTTTACCGCGTGATTTTTTTTACTGAAACTGTAATTACGACCTTTCAACTAAAACTCATACTGTACCTGTAGAGTAAGATATTCGATTTCCTTTTAGCCTACAGCTACATATTTTTTATTTTTTTTGGATTGGTAAAAGTATATTTTCACAAAATTAATACTCTACCTTTCAGCATCCTAGAAAATATTTAATATTTATACTGAATGCTTTCGCATTTACTGTTTTCAAGCTCAACAGCTTTCTAGGAACACACGAAATATACTTTTATAAAGATTAGCTTTCCTTCCTGTGATTTTTATATCTTCAGAAACCATAAAATTTTATTACTTATAACCCAAACTGCAGAAATTACACAACGAATTCTGGTTTTGGAGGTTCAATGGCTTGTAAATTTGGAAATGCAGTTGGAAACTTTGCAATATTTTCTAGTTTTAAAATAAAATTTTCGTTCTCGGCTTTTATTCTCCTAAAAAAAATTCTTTCTCCTCAAACTTGTAATTTACACTATTCTTCTTTTCAAAGCTAATAAGTTAAAGGAATTTCTCTATTCTAACGCATACCAACCATTTTACACTTATTTTCACAAACCCATTTCATTGTTTCCTAAATGAAATTATGACTTCAAACAGTTTGATCTTGGATCCGTCATTCAAGAAAAAAATTTCATAACGTTTCTAATTCTAAATATCAAAAAAATGTATGAAATTTCTAATTTCCTAAGTTTTCGTTTATGTGTTGTCTTTCATAGTACGTGCTGTTGTGTTCGAAGTTTTTTCTGGAAATATCAGCAGCTCATTTTGGTTTCTTCATGTTTTCCTGTAGATTGATGATCTTAATACTGATCTGTTGCTTATGTTTTAGGACTTTTTTGCTTTTTTAGTTTACTTCCAATTTCAGTTCAATTTAACATATCAACGAAGTTTTCATTCAGAGAAAGAAGAAATCAAGTTTTCGATTTGAATGCTTTCGCAAGAATGGATGTGGAAATATTGGTTCCTAGCTCGTATTCTTAACGATCGTTTCTTAGGTTTACTGCACTCGTTGAAGTCCAATTTCTCGTTTCAAAGTCGATTCTGATACGAATAGACGAAAAGTGAAAAACAATTTATTTTACCTCATTATTTGGACAATATTATTTAATATGAAATAATTGTTCTCAATATAATAAACAGTGAGTATGTTTTTGTGCCTTCAACTTACATTTAAATTGCAAAATCTGGCCAGTAATCAAGAACTTACCTCGCCTACAAGAAACATTTTCATTTATTCAAGCGGCCAAGTCACGACAAAGGTGCAAAATATTCTTGTGAATGAAATAATTATAATATTTACTGTGCATTTGTAAATACTAATTTTCATTTTTCTGAGTTATCTTACGTTTAAACTCTTCAAACTGATTTGAAGAGTTTTTCCTTTAGATCTTCTAGCGTTCATGCACATTCGCAATCACATCTTGTAGGTGTAGCAATAATAACCTCAAGAATTTTGATCATGGTTCTGTCAATTAATAAATTGGCTCTTTAAGAAATTCGCAGAATTTTTTGAAAATATGATAAATAATTGATGCAAAACTTGAGATATTTTTAGTTCTTTTTTCAAATTGCTTGAAAGATTGAAAAACACTGTTCCAAATTAAAAATGTGCAAAAATTCTAGAAATAATGATTCAAAAACAAGTGCATTTAACATAGGCAATTTCCATTAAAATGATTTCTCCAATTCGAAGCCGTTGGACGAGTTCGGTTCGATCCTTTGCAATTATATTTCGTTCTTTCTGACAAAGATTGTCTTTGATATTTGGGCGAATGTTTTGTTTGGTTTGTTTTTTTTTCGGCAACGTGAAACACAAGATCGGTAATAACAGGGTAACCAGTTTGGGTTGCGATTTTCTTAGTCGTTTTTTGTCTAGCGAAATCCAATACATTATAATAGCGCGTTTGGGGGCAAAAGTGCGGCTGAGCAGAAAAAATTCCTGAGTTACCTGAGCTGGGCTAATCAAATATTTGGCAGTCGCTGTTCTAATTAGATTAGCAGTGTAATCCGGTGAGTTTTGACGGTTTGCTAATTAGGACCGTTCAAAATTCCAGAAGGAATGCTCAGCTAATTTATTAGATCGGATATCTCATGGTTGTTTGGGATTTGATACCGTTTACATGGGTTCTAATAGTTGCATATCCGGTAAATTGTCTTTGGAGTTTGTCTAGATAAATTTTAAATCGTTGTTAAACTCAAAGTTTATAGGTACATTCATCTGACTATTAGGACATTTGAAAAAACTCTTCTATTTTGGTATCGACTGTTATTATTTACGGAAAGGCGAACTGTTGCAGTAGCACAGATCTATTCAAACTGTTTTCATAAAACACCATAAAATATTAATCAATGGCCTAGTTATGGCTAAGTAATGTGTTTAACTACCCCTCAAACTGCACTTATTGACCATTTATTTCCAGCCTACACGTACTGAATAAGAATGTTGTGGGTTATTTAAGACTGAAAAGCTTAAAACCATTTAGCTCCAATAAAGACGGTTTTATATGGCTTTATATACGGACCCAGCTCGACTACAAATACAGTTAACCTTATTTAAATTTATTACCTAAAGGAATTCATCTGAAAAGCAATAATGTGCGTTTTGCTAATAATTACATACTCGTTTACCATTTAATACAATATTGGCGATTAGCTCCATTTTCGTATACTGCCACTGGACATTGAAGGTCTAATGAATTAATGTGTATTTGTTAGCCAATATAACAGTTGATTTGCACAGTTTCCTATCAGATTGAACAGCTAATTATTGATTTTAATTAAGTGTGTTTGCAGCGTTCGTTATGAGAAAAGTGATGAATTAAATTTTAAATTTGTCTTTTTTGGTTGAAGCAAATTTTTCGCAATCAGTCCTATAATAGATAGTTTTCAAAAGCATAGATTATGTTCAGCAGGATTTTGGTAACATTGTGTGAAATGTTAACTTTCCTTAGGCAGGTCTAGGAATATATGGAAATTTTCATTTAAAAAAATAACATAAATAAGAGAACATTAATTAATTAAAAACACTGCACTTTCAAACTAAATGGTGGAAATTCATTTTTTTAGAGTGGAAGTTGTTTTTAACTGTTTACATTTGTCTTGGTGTACAGCTTTTGTGGAAAGCTCTATTCAAACGTATATTATTTTTGCTTATAGGAAAATTTTAGTCAGAAAATACTATTGGAATTCCAAGTCGTCTGAATCCAATTTGCATATGAAATATCCAGATAAACGCATGAAATATAAATACTAATGAAATTCCCTGTTGGAATATCTTCGATGTCAAGAGGTCGATTTATATATTCCAAGCATTATTTATTCGATGAGAATTCAAGATTTGCAGGTAAATTTTATTAATTATACGATATGCGCTGTGGAGATTCATACGAGTTTCATGTGATTTCTTCTAACACTATTGCGTGATGTAGTTAGTTACTCAGCATCAGAATAATCTTTTTTTTGAATCGCAAAAATGGGATTGAGTATTATTTTTTCTTGTTGGATGTTTCTTAGAACAGTTAATAGCTTTGCATTGTTTTCGGGTATCCAAAATTTGTGCTTTCTGTTTCCGACAAAATATTTGGATTCCTTGTGACATCGCAATTATTCCAAACTGGCCAATAAAAGAGCTTAATTATACGTTTTTCTCCATCGGTGTTTTTGAAGAACAGTTATTAATTTTGCAAATATTTTTTGATAGTGATGATTTTTTGATATGATGTAGTTTGATGTTGCCATCAAAATATTTCGGTAGTTATTTTGTAGATTAAAAAAAATACAAATTGTCTAGAAGCCTTCAAGGTAGTTTCGGATTCGAGAGCTTTTGTTTTATTTTTTTGTTTAATTTTATAAAGCTGGATTTGAAGAGGTTCTCAACTTCCACTCATTTCAATATAGTGTGCTTAATGTGGCCCAATAATCTAAATTTTAATAATAAAGGGTATATTTTTTAAAATTTAAATCCTAGAGTGATTACTGTTTCATTCTTTGCTCGAAGTGCTTTATTCAGAGTACGTTTGCAGAGCTTCTTTTGTTTCAAAAAATGGAGAAACTGGCAGTTAAAATTTGGCAAGTATATAAGTATGTGCAAGAGTTGGAAACAACTGACTCCACTAAGACTCATCGAGTTTTGAAATTTTTAAGTGAAGTTCACTATTGGAACTTGTCCCTTAAAGGACATCAACGTTTTCCAAAATTTTGTTCTGGAAATGGTTAGAAATAGCTGGCTGACGTTTTCATTTATTAAGTTCTTGTTATTTGATGTTTATAGGCAGTATTTTAATCTGGGAAACTTCACCTTTACTCTTATTGAGCTTAAAATAATCCAGAAATCGTTTGTTGTTGAAATGCGAAATATTGGCCAGAAAACAGCTGCACGAAATGCAAGAATATAAGTGTTACTGGTGTACCGAACCGGATCGCTGAGCACCCAAATGTGTGTCCTAATCCTATTTATCTAGAATATGAAATAACTGTCGATTGTCTAAAGCAATTGGTAGATTAAAGTCCTAAACATGAATGCGTAGACAATAAGAAAATGCAAACAACAGTTTTGCTTTTTCCCAACAGAATTTATGCTCGCTCTGTGTATTTCTAGTAGTAGGAACATTCAAGGTGTTTGAGCGCAATTTTCAACTAAGGACACACGTTTTTCTTATAAGCCAATGTGAGACTTGCAATGAATTGGTTCGCATGTGCAGCTGCCTGCTCTTTGAATCTTTCTACATAACTTCAAAAAACTGGCAAATTTCCGAATAAATCTCCTATATTCTTGCTGTTTCACCATGAATGTTGAGGACACTTTTAGGCAATATGAATGTTGCAATTTTGCACTGCAAAGCAGCGTTATTCGAGATGAAGGAAATCTACCTGCATTCTTCCGCCAGTATCAAAAGCGCAATAATCCAGACTTGGTAATTACATCCGAAAGTTGCGGTCGGGCATGATTTGCCCCCGGCTTTTCGGCAGGTTACAATGACAGTTGGAACCATATCATTAAGTACCGTCAGCGCCCATCTGAAATTATACGCCCCGGTCGCGGTTTTGTCATAATTATTATTTGAATTGTATAGAACACATAGTATACGGGGAACGCAAAAACGAATAATGCCCAATCTCCGAATTTTCCATCTACTCTGTAATATACGAACTATGTCCGAACCGCAGCCGGGGACGTGTTCTTCATCTGCCCGGTTTTTATTATCTTGTTTATGGTTTTGCGGAAGGTTCGATCATTATATTTTTGCCGGCCTGTAAAAGAAATATGCGAAAAATGATTTAACGAAAATTGGACACTTTATGTTGTCCCTTCTATATGGAACCAGCCATATTTATATACAAACTCACTCGCTTGATAATGCCGACACATCGGACTGATCCTATAAAAATGAGTTTCAACTCTTTTCTTAAGCATGTGCAAATTTCGATTATAATAGTGGTTACAAAGCAATGATAATGTGAAAACCAAATCAACAGACTCATATTGTTTTTAGCTCTTTGTATAACAATTTTCTGACGGAGTTGAGTGGATTATCTAAGAAAGCGAAGACCAAACTCAAGATCATCTGCAGGAAAATTGTTTGGAAATTGGGAAAATTAAGGCAGTTAATGTTAGTACTGCGAAGTAGTTTACTGTGTTTAAAGATGATGCTCGTATAAATATACGGAAACCTTGCAAGTCATTTAAACGTCCTTTTTACGTAAAAATGGAATTCAAAAATGCATATTTTGCTGTTGGAATACACACACTCTTAATACTTTTAATTTGTTGTTCATAAATTTCATTATGATTCATTTAATAATTGTCATTATTGTCCTCAGCTATTCATATCCATTGTCGTCCACAGATATTTTTCTGGAGAAACAGGCAATATGCTGTGGAGCAAATTACATTTGCAATTCTGTCTGGTCATAATCGTAAAATTGTATTGTGCCGATCTTCGATCGCCTTTATTATCCTAAGGCCAAGACATTTTTTTAAATACATCATCTGATGATTTAGTACATCTGTAGTTGGTAGAAAATCGGTTTTGGCAGGATGCATGAGGATTCGGACAGAATAGTCTCATCTCAGCAATAGACTTAATTTCATTATGATTCATTTCATAATCACATTATTGTCTTCAGCTTATTCATTTTCATGTCCTTCCACATATAGTTTTCAGGAGAAACCTAGGCCATCGGCATTTGAAGAAAATTACAATTACGTTTGCTGTTCTGCCTAGCCATAACAGGAAAATCTCATGTTTAGGATTTTCAATCGCCTTCATTATTTTGAGGACAAAAAGGCAATTTTTGAAAAATATATCAGATTTACTAGAAAACCGCTTTTGGCAAGATGGATTTCGAATGAGATGTTTGATGATTTGGTCAGAAACTTCAGCTTAGGCTTCAAAAAGCACTTTGAGACAGCTTCCAGTTCCAGTGTAACAGACACAATCCTTCCAGCATAAAGAGTTTCTCTACCTTTGAATAGAAAGTTTCATATGCAGCAGCTTGATGCAGTTCCCGGGTGATCACAAGCCCGAATTCATTAGCCTAATGGTAACTTTGTGAAGTAACCGATTTCCACTAATATTGATAAATGGAAAGTCATCGAACAAGGACAAAAATATGTAAATTAAATCGAGGTCGAACTACCATACCATCCGAAAATACGCGCATCCTCCGTTACATGCAAATAACAATATATGATGACAGAAAGGTACTTATTACGTTTAAAGCCTTTAGTACCACTTTGTTAAGCAGCAGTTATTTTTAGGATTAAATCGTGCCGGCTCAGGAGTGGAGCCAAAAAATCGGCTATTTATGATCTCATTTAATAATTAAAACACGTTTTAAAATCTGAAAATTATTGTTCCCGCATTATTTCAGTTATTTGTCGTCGGTTACTGAATTATTTGTGAAGATGGAATCCGAATTTCGTTTCGGTAACCGTAATCGACATGTGATTTGGAGACTTTTCCGTTTAATCCCTTAAATTATTGCATGCTTTTCACGTGTTTTTTTTAATCGTTTCCCAGACACGTCTGGATTATTAAATGAAACGTATTTCATTTAATAATTATCAAGCTTATTCAGGTTATTTCAATTTACATCCACGGTGGTGTCGAATAGTCGGCGTTTTATTTTGGTGAAGCTGTATTTAATATAAATATGACAGAACGTTACATTACAACACGTCGGGAAATTTGTTTACAAACTTAAACAAAGTATAGGACATTTTGTATAAGAATCGCTATTGTTTCATAAGGAATAATACTTCTTTAAAATTAGTTGGATTTTTAATTTTTAATGCATTTTCCCCGTATTTAGGCTGCACTATTCTCAAAGTTTTAAGAACCTTGTATTATGCAAAATGTAAAATATATCAGATTAAGGTTCTTGGCACTTTATTGAACTTTGCACGTTACTATCTGCTGCGGATCAACAATAATATACGCATATTTTTCTTGTCTTGTCTCATTATGGGCGAGAAATCATTATCATATTAAGCATCTAAGTAGAGTTTTAAAAATCGATAAACAGCCTTCGCCAAGCACTAAAATCTGTAATATACGACATCGTTTTAAATTTTTTAAATTTAATCTATTAACTTGCAGTATTAGCAAAATATTTACCTCAAGAAAATGTAGCTTCCAACATCCAAACTAAGTGAGGGTTCAGATTTCTACGCTATCTAATCGTTCTATTTCTTCTAAAAGATTTTACAAAATTCTTTATCTGGGGTAGATGAGAAATGCTTCGTGACGTTTCGCAGCATCTTCAGAGGTGGATCAGTTTCAAGCAATGGCCGCGAAATCCTAACTCTTTTTAACAGATTTGTTTGCGATAATTACAGACCGATTCAAGATCGCGATAAAGCAAAAAACCCGGAAGCATGTGCACTAATAATAATTTTACTGCTCCAATCTTTGAAGTTGCCGCGGTATCCTGGATGCCTCCAACATCCTCACCTATATCAATTTTATTAATCTGCGCTAACTTTTCAGCGAAAAAGTGATCTAATTGGCATCAGCTACATACACATCCAGCATTAGTATTCATCAAGACCATCAAAGCCTCTTTTTGAATAGCTGATTTGTGACCAATAAAACTGGTCTCGGTAATAGCTTTCATCTATAAATGGGGCAGTTACCTATCGGAATATTTATGCAAAATTTAATAACGGCTGGCTATTGGCAATTAATTCACTTAATCTTGATTGGAAAAATCGGAAAAAGCGAATGTATACTGTAAAGAACTTATTATTATGCATTGCCTTCTAGGCGACACGTCCGAATCAAAAGTCGGCTCTAATTGCGCCCAACCCTTTCAATTCAGTAAAAATGTAATTTGTTTTTCGCATGATTTACTAGTTTTCCTTTATTCCCACAAGGCTCGTTTCGCTATGGGCAATAAATAGGATGTTTTTTTTTTGGTTTAGTTTCAAGTAAGCAACTGTTCCCTTATTCTCATATAATTCCAGTAATTCATCTTACTTAAGCTGTTTCAAAGGTGATTTAGTTTGTTGCGACAAGCATGAAGATCAGCTCAGCTAGTTCAAAAACCAGTGCAGATGGTTCGATTTACCCAAGTACCTTCATTTACGGCGTTGCTCTTATCCGCCTCGTCTCAAACAAACCATTCGATTAATGAATATTACCATTTTAATATATCTTAATTTATTTCATTTCGAACATTAGGCCATAAATTATAGTTTTTTGAACATACATTAACGGTCACTTAGATAATATACCGAACGCAATAAAAGTCACGCTTATCTATGAAATTTAGGTTGATAGTAACGAAAACCTGCTGCCAAGGTGTTTATTAATATATTCGACTACACTTTGATATTCAAGGTACCGCACTTAAACATTAATGGAATACACTGATTTATAATGACAAATTTATTTTATCGCATTTTTAATATAATAATAATGTCTCTCGCGTCCTCCGGTTTACCTCGCGTATTTACTTTCGAGCTTTCTTAATATACTTATTGATATATGTCCCAGGAGGTACTTGCAGGCTGGGTAATAATTGGAGCCACTTAGAAAGCGGCCAATATTAGCGATCAGAAGCTTTGGACTTAATGCTCACGCTAATTAGGAACAGATTATAGGTAGTTAGAACGTCCAAGAATTAAGAGCCATCACTATCTATCAAAAACATGTTCAAGTTCATGGAATAGTAATCAATGAACTTTGGGAATGATAATGACCAAATTAAATTAACTGGAGTTTTGCCGTTGCTTTATTGATATTAATTGAAATTAATTACAATCCGTACGGTAGTGACCTGTCCAAGAATTTTTAATGAACGCATTTTCTGCGACCGAGCCTTTAACAAGTACCCGGGTGGGCGGAACCTGAGCCATTTTTGTTGTGCATTCAGCAATTTACTTCAAATTGCTTAAATTATCTATAAATAAAATCATTGTAATTAAGAATCTCCTTAAAAAAAGATACGTTAACGACAGGAAACTGGTCTAACACATCGCTCGGTATGTTATTAATACGTTAATTTCTCTTAAAATTTTAATAAATACTCGGAGATATTTTAATTAAATACACAAGTTGCTGGGAAAAATTCAGTTGCGACAGCCCGCTTTACAAATAACAGCTTCTTTTTTTGGTACCGTTACTGCTTGACACTGAAGTTGTGGCGAAAAGGGCGGAAAGTTTGATAAAAATCCTTATAATGATAGCTATGTTGGTAAAAGTATGAAATTACAGCTGATGGAAATGTTAAGTCATCTGTAGGTGTTAATGATAAGGAACGTTTGAAGTCTCGATTATGAGCATGTTCAAAGCAACTGAACATGAAAGCCAACGTCGAATAGATGGACAGGCATTTTATTTTTCTATGCTTCTGCAGTTGTTGATGCTCTTTTACTCAAGCTTTTCATTTTAACCTATCGAATAATATTCAAAATGATATTTGAGTGCAGTCAAGTAATCTGATTACTACAAAGTTTTTCTGCAAACTTCTCACTCCTCAGTGGAAAAGTGGACTGTCAGCATTCGTTCGACCTGTCTGACGGTCTGAGCCTCGGCCTCTGGTCTCTTGACCACTAATGGAGCTATTTTAAGTTTTAAGTTCTGTTGGTTTCTTCCAGTTCCGACGGCGATTTTGTGTCCATTTGACGATTTCTTTTACAGTCTCAGCATCGTAAGTGAACATAGGTCTTACATCTGCTTGTGTAGAAGTGCTCATATACTTGTTCCTCCAGACAACGTCTTTAAGGCATGCGGATATTCTGGCACCTCTGATTGGCTGGTCCCTCACTTTATTATACAGGATGCCATCGATACTACGATCATACTATTTAAAAACTCAAGTTTGCAGCGAGTTGGTTCTTTTGAAATCACAAGCCATCTCGTTTTCTCAACAGAAATCTGCGTGTTAAATTTCTCCCAATTTTTCCCGAATTGGTGAAGTAGTTTCTGTAGATCGTCTTCAGATACAGCCATAAGGACGGCGTCATCAGCGAGACAAACAATATTAATATCTTCTCCTCCTTGGTTGTAGCCTCTCATTCCTTTAAGGCATGACATTCATTCATGATGAGCTTAAAGAGAGCGGGACTTACACAATCGCCCTGTATTACTCCAGATGATGATCACTTTGGTGACTTCACTGGTTAATTCGTTCCCTTCGTATTTAAGAGTTCGTTCGGAATATCGTCGATTCCTGGAGATTTCTATTGTTAAAACCGCTGATATTACTTCAGAGCCATTTTCTTCGGTCTTTGGTCCATGGGATTCCGAGGTGTGTTCTTCATTGATAATTTCGGCAAAATCGTTAGAATTGTATAAGCTGGTCAAGTATTCCATCCATTGGTTCTTATTGATGTTATAAATTTATTTAGAGTCTCTGGCCTTCCTGCTTCGAACAGTTTCCAAATTTTTAACAGTGAGCCGTATAAGTCGCTTTCCATATTCTTGGTAAGTCCCACTTACTTCGGCTGATGGTAATCAAACTTCTTTTTAAAATAGTGGTTTATTGCAATTTCATCAGCAGCAACCATTCTCAAATGAGATTGGACAATCGAAGCCTCAGAAGCAATTACTGTATCCATTTTCCTGAACAATTCTTCCTTAATAACAGGCATAAGATATCTGAATACCACTGTAAAATCTAGAATTTTTGAATAAATGCGAACTTATCTACTGTGTTTATCTATGGTCTATGCTCTGTTGGGTTCCCATTGAACATATTTCAGGTGCGACTGTTCAAGATGCGCTTCAGTAAATTGAACGATTTATTTAAATATTTTAGGAAGTTTGTGCATAAATATTTGTGGGAAAATGTTTGAAATGTGTCTGTCGGTTCAGTATGGAATTGCCTAATTATTTATTTAATTACTAGTGGTATTAAGTTACACCTGGCATTGGCAATTTGCATTATTGTGGCAAAAAGCGAATTAAAAAGCTTATCAAGCGGAAGACAGAGAGTACTGTAAAACCAATTAAAAGTTATTTATCCATACAAGATATGTAAAGCTGCAACAAAACCTCCGATTAATTGTTTGTTGTTTCAAATAAAATGCATTTCAATCGTTAATTGGAAATATCAATTCTTTCGTACAATTAAGACGTATTTTTTAAATAAAACCCATTTCAACCGCTTGATTAGAGAAAGGCTGTTTTTCTAATTCTTTAAAATTTGCACTGAGTCTCCATCCTGTACGGCTAGAAGTGAGTTTTTATGCACTTAATTTTTGTTCATCATTACCTCTTTGACTGTGTTATAACTATCCGTAATCATCAGACTTGATGAACAAAATCTAACGGAAGTTGTTGCCACGATGAATTCATATTAATTATCATGAAATTTCCCAACTTACTGACAGTAATTTATGGTTCTTTGAGTTCAAAGGTTGTAAAATGGTGCTCTGTTGTGGGCAAATCACAATTTAATGTTTCTTTTCCTTTCGCCTATTTCCATTCATTATTCATCGCTTTTACCAACTGAGATTAATTTGCAACTAATTTCGCCTTGAATCAGACTCTAATCGAATTGTTTGGCTAAAATAAAAGCCAGCGGTAATTAAATTTTTATTTAATTTTTAATTGAATATATTTTGTTATTAATTGCTTTTTTCTGTTGCAGGTATGTGCGGCTTTGGAAAACTGACTTACCGTTACCATACGGTACATGTATGTATTGCTTGATTCATTTTTGTTTAATTTTGCCATATAGAATCGTTGAAATTTCATAAAACCGATTTTAAATCAGATTTTGTTTTTTAACGCCCTGAATGAAGTTTTTCAGTTTGTGAATGAAACCCGACAAATTTTAAATATGTTTTGTATCTGCAATCAACTTCAGCTTCAGCAGATTTTTAGTTGTTTTGAATAGCTAAAGCACTGAAAGTTGCTTCGAATAGAAAACTGTCATTGTTTAAATTTTCAATTGCTCCGTTAGGAAAAGTGTTTTTTGTTTGTTGCACTATAAAAATGCTGCACTGTAAAGCTATGAGCGGTTGGGCTAAATAATATTTTGAAACTATAAGTCGTTAATAAATCAATGCTTCGAAACTCCCCTAATTGTTTTGGGTGATGTTATCAATTAGAGTCGTACTGTAAGTTTATGGAAAGTGTGCCCTTTGAAACGTAACCGTATTCTGTTGAATCATACTTAAAATGTTACCTGTGAACGCCTAGAGCCAGACCATGAATAATCTATAATTCTTCGATGTCCATAGTCGGCTTCATGGTTTAGTAATTATTAGAAATGGGGTGGTATCGTCAAGGTACGCCCAGATACCATGAGGTTAAGGTAATAATATAACGACTTATATATGCGGTAGGAAGGCGCTACTGAATTTGTTAGTTGATTGAGTAGGATTTTTTCTTATTTAAATTCGTTTTTAGCTGGCCAGTAAACGAAAGCCAGCCTATCGACTGTGCCGCATTTTTATGTCTTCATCCTAGCAACACATAAACGCACATAAATCCGCCGAGTATTATCTCAAATGATATCGATTACACTTTAATAATACATTCGGCTGACGTAGTAAATTAAAAATAATTAAGCAGTGCGTAAGAAGCCTCTCTTCGACATCCTATATTTTATAGTACTTCTCAGGATATTATGGGTACCCTTTCCTTTGTGATTTATGTCGTGGTACTACCAATCGGCTTGGGGCTGTTTCAAGCTGCGGTTTGGAGACTGCAGATATACATACCTTTGGTGCATGTGATTCCGATCGTTCTCAGTCTAATTTTTATGTATGCTAACTGCCATTGCGCGCATAAAAACCTATAAATGAATAATTAATCTTTATCGGAGAAACAACATATTTGCAATAATTACCAATTAAATATTATCTGCAGTTTATTGCCGGAAGCGTAAAGTTGACCATTATCAGTTTTATAGTTGTGTATTAATTAGTGTGAAAGCTGGCTAAACTGGTAGAGTATGCAAAATTGAATTTTAATATTAAAAGTGTTAAGAAAAAATGCATGTTAATAGCATAGATTAATCAAGCCATCGACCAGGAATATATTCAAAATGGGTTTCATATGTACCTCTCAAATGGTAATCATCGATTCATTGCAAAGAACACCAGAATGATAAACATAATTAATTTCTACGACAGAATGAAGTGATGATCAATCAGACATTAAGTGCCAATTTTTCATAAATTTCACGTTTTATTCAGATGCCGGTATTAGTCAATGTGACTAATATGCATTCCTACTTATGTTCGTTTTAGATCTAACCATTTAATTTTTATCTTTATTTAACCGGTATAATTTCGCAAACAGATATTGTTCTGTCACCTCTGGGAACACAGTTTTTACATTTTTTGTATTTTTATAGTATAGTACGGTTACATTCATAAAAAAGTACTAATTTTTTTATCGATAACAATTGTATTATCAAAAGAATTCGAGTTTTGCGGTCGTTGCTTGAAACTGTTGAGTTTTAAGTTGTAATTAAGCAAATAGATCAAGAAAACCCTATTTGTAGTAATTTCATGTCGTTTTTGATTAAGTTAATATCCAAACATGATATGTTTATTCTTGTTCTTTTATTTAATTATCCGTTTTCATTTACATGGAAGCCTGACGGCTTGCTATGAGCCATCAAAGTTAGATTCAATGTTGTCCGCTTGGTGGGCACTATATGATCAAAGGATTAAGAATTAATTGCTTTGAAAGGAAGTTAGTTGAACTTCGTAATCGAAATTTTCTCATAAGCTTATCTTAATCCCTGATGTCATTAAAGTCGTTATTAACTTCCTCAGACCTAGCGCTATTTCTTTAATGTATGTTTAAATACCCGACATGCACTTGGTAGATAAGTCGAAATTAGATGGATGAATATTAGCATTCTACAATCAACAGTGCCGTATTGACTGAAATCCGATTTAGGCCCAAAATCAGTTTCCTTTGTTTCATATTCATTCATTGGTTTCTGGTTGTAATCGAAACCGCCGTGTCCTAAACGAATATTACCTGAAAATTTTAGAATCTTCGACGAATTTATCCTGATCTACCGGCGATGACAAATGAAAATAAATTAAACCAAGCGTAAACTAGAGCCGTTCATTGAAAACACCATTTTCTAGCAACAAAAATTAAATATACCTACAGTGCGGTAGCACCTAAATAGTGTCAAATAAAAACAACGCCCGTGGATAATTTGTCGGTACTTTACAAGTTAAATCGCTTCTTTTAAAAAGCCTCTAAAAATCAAGTCTTGGTTAACCGAAAAGTTCAACGAAACCTTTCCTGGTTTTGGTCATGCATTTTGTCGCTATCTAGGGTACGTTCGATCTTGGATTGTTTAATGTTTTAGAATTTTAAGCAATGGACCATTCATCCTATTGGTTCTTCGCAAACGAATATTGGAATCATTGGAATTTACCGTAGTCGGTAAGTCGGATCGTACCGTGTCTTGTGCTTATCTTTCCATTAGTTTGTGCATCAAGTAGGCTGTTCCTTGAAACAGTTTGGACTTTGATGAAATGGAAAGCTGTTTGAAAATGAGTTAATATTTTCCAAATAATGTGGTTATTGATTGAAGTTGCTCATGATTTCAAAGTAATAATTGAAAATGAGACACAGGTAAGAATTAAGAATACAGGACCACGTTTTCCACGTACATTTTCGCTTTTTTATATACACACAAAATATTAAGGATTCGCTGATGACTTTAAGGAGTTTAATATTAGTATTGTGTTTTTGGTTTGCAATTAGCGGCAAGCACAACTGCTTTTGGTTTTTTGTGAAAAGTGTGAATGAAAATTACGACGCATTGTCGAGTGGGAATCTTTTCAATGAAAAACTCCATTTATATATGAGCGAATTGGTTGACGGGCTTTCGAAAGCTATGTTTTAATAATTCTCCGGATGAGACGATCAAAAAATAATTCCAACGGGTGGGTTTAGGCCAACCGACCTGCTGCAAGTGGACGAAAAAACGCCTCTTTCTAAATTACAGGCTCACGTTTCTATCATTCCTTCTTTGTTCGTCCTGTGCCTCAGCATACCGAAGATAGAGGACTATGGAGAAGCTTTTTTGTTACAGTCAACGATAAATTGGATATTTGTATCACGTTTTTTTGGACGCTAATGCAATTTCAGTTAGACTGAATTGATTGAAAATGTAACCTTTGAAGGTTTTAGTATGCGGATTAATATTGTTGAACGGCTATATTTATTTCGTCAGGTTGCATTTGTAATTTCCGCATCTGTTGTGATTTTTTTCTTTCCTTGCTGGGAGTTTTATATGCATTTTCATTCTCATTCCTCATTTGAATTAAGTTTATGTGTAAATTTCCATTCTTTTATGTGTTTCAACTTCCCTTTCTTGATTCTTAAATCAGTTCGGAGTTAGCTCAAGCTAAAAGCACTGATGCAATGATTGCGTCTCAAACCGATTGAAAACTAAAAAATTTGGCACAAACATACCTACCATAAAAACCAGATCTTCTTCTCTCAATTTGTTTGTTTGTACATTAGTTACATTAAATCGATGCATTACAGCCATATGTTCGTTTTTTATCCGATTTGATCAGTAACTAAAATCGTCGAAGAACTAAAAGGTAACGTTGCCTATCCACGTCCCGTTTGATGGAAGTTACTGTTCGAGGGTAGTCGTTTGTATCTGTTCAGCATCGGCTTTGTATCAATACTTTATATTTAAGCGCGTTTAAATTCCGAGTTAAAACATCTCTGCAAGAATTCTGAATCTCTTGATCTTGATTGATTAGACTATTACCACCATCTGTACTCTCGGTACTAATTACAATTACCACCACAGGATAGTTAGAGCGAATTGCATATGGATGCGATGCATTTCAAGTATATGTAGCATTTCATTGGTTTTTATGTCGTAGGAGTCAATTACCTTCTTTGGCCTTCGTCGTGACTTGGTTCGTTTAATGCTTATCGTCGATCTAAATTCCCAACAAATTAGAGCAGTATTTCCGATATGAACCATATCAAAAACAATAACACCTCAATGTTTTTTTCGACTTTTTTGCTCACGTAATTAGCTGCCCGACTTTAATTGTACGCTTTAATGCCTGGGCGCGTAATTGATGATACTCGAATTAGGGCTATGCTGCCATAACATCCACTCAACATACGTTAACGTTAAAAATCTGGGTTCAACCAACCGGGATACATACACTCGACTAATGCGCTTCTAAAGTTTTACTCCTCTTTTTATTAAATATTATTAACTGCCCATTGAAGCACGAGAAAAGTGAAAAAGTAATAACAGAAAAGCAACTAACAATTTTGTGGAAAAATTACAATCAATTTGAAAACAAGTAAACTTAGTTTACTAATTCACAATTTGATATTCCCGTTTGTAAAACTGATGAGTTTTCAGGCTTTTAGGTCGCTTAAAAGCCCGAAGAACTTTAAAGTTTCAAGCCGTGACCGAGAAAACCCAACTATTTTTGTATTTCCTTTCAAGCAACCCGATTTCGTAATTATCAACTATTTTACTTAATTACCTAATTTATGGAACATAATGAATTTTACCTGATTTATATGTTTCCTTTTTTAGCAATGCTCTACTTATCACTACGAACTTTGGGAAACATTAAGACAAAAATCGAAAATATAATATCCTATATTTAAATCCTAAATTTTTATTTAAAAAGTGTACTTAAAACAATTCAGAATAAGCATTAAATAAACATTTGTTGCATTGGTTGAAATGTTTGATCAACTTTGCTTAAATTCCCGTTCTTGAAACTATTTGAAGACGAAGAAGTATAATTTCTTAAAAAGTTGTGGAAAAGACTGAGCAAACCGCTGTAGGTAAAGCAGCCGGCGGGGCCTAATAATAAAACCGAAGCGCAAGTAAAAAAAAGTTTCCATATAAGTGTATTAAGTGTAATAATTTTAGGTTGTTTATGGGAAAGCAAAAAAATACTCTCACCCTAAACGCATATTAAATCGGGTACGTGATCTTTTCCAAAACCCAGGTACCTACACAAACATGAAAAAACCTGTTCGGGAACATTATCAACAAAATTCCAGATTAATCAATTTCCATCGTTTTTATTAAAAGAAGTGATCAGTCAATATATTTCATAGACCAATTATTTCAGTATTACAGTAATTAGGTATTAAAAAATAAATAAAACACCTCAAGAGCGACGGAGCCGTCTTAAGGAACACATTAAACAGGTATATATCATTTTGCATCACCTTGAGTGTAGATTGTAATCAAAAATAAATTGTCGACTAAATTTCATTTCGTATAAATAACTTTAATGGATAATTTAATAACAAAGCCCGCGTTAGTGGTCCGGAATCTTAAGAGCCCTAAAACGTAAGTGCAGGTGTTGCAATTATTGGATATACTTCTTATCGTAACACATATTAGTTGTTCTTTTGCACCTTATTTTTTCCATCGACTTCCTTCGGATTTTAGTCATAAAGACAATAAAAAAATATTCCAGTAAATCAAGAATATGTTCAAATAAATAAAGGTGCCATATATTGTAGGAAAAACAGTAGATTTACTTTTAAGCTTAGTATTAACTGAATCCCGGCAGTAAAATACGCGCATTCAACCAGATCTTTATCGGCAGCATGTGTTAATTGAGAGTTCAAATTTATCTTAGAGTTATATGAAAAAAGCGTTTTATATTTTAGACCTAAGCAAACACACTTTCCGTCTAATCAAACAATGTCGCCTTTGTAAATTTGTTTAGCCATCTCTATACATCGGGGCTTTGGTTTGAGAGCAATTAAATACATTATTTTCAACAAATCTGTTTGAATTTTTAAAATGTTAATGTAAAACCTACATAACCGTAGGAATCGACTAAGCACGTATATATAGATCTAAAGTGCATTTTGTGTTCTATGGAAATTTTTCCCAAAGAAAACCATTCTACATACCAATGGAGCTTTATGTAGGCATTTTATAATTTAGAGAATTATTGTTGAACATGAAGGATACAGTTAAAGTAGTAACTGATTTAATGAAATTTCATTGCGTTTATTATTTGATGGAAATACGAAAACGGTGAACTGTTGCGCTGATAGTCAGTCAATTTTATTGCATGAATATGTTGAAATTGGTTATTTCAACCGCTGTTTGAGAGTTTTTCGTTTAAGAAGTATAAATTTTAACAGTTACCAACACAATTTAGTAGAAAACGGCTAATGATAAATAATTATTAAAGTGGAAAACGGGCAATGTAATCACACATTGATAAAATCGCAGTTCATTGAAAAAACTTCAATTTAACTAAAATTGAGCAAGGATTGGTTGAGTCATTCAATGCTTTAAGATTTAGTTCTTTTTGAATATCGAATTTCACTCATTATTTTGGCCTTCTATTCTACCTTTGTCGAATATTTTAGAAGTTCTATTGAATTATTTGACATCGGAATTAAAAAAGATTTATTAATCGTGTTTTCTAGTGTAAAATGCTTATTTATAATAAGTAGAGCAGGAAGTTTTGTATAAATTGCGTAGAAAAAATGTGGTGCTTTTGTGACTGAATTGTCTTTAATTACTTGTGCAAACCACATTAGTTTCTAATAAAGAAAATAAGCTTAAATGTTTTAGCCTTTTTGGAACTAGGAAAAAATGGCAGAATCATGTACTTATATTTGTGTGTTTTCGTTAACTACACAATTTTATAACGTCAATTTTTTTCAATCAGGATGCGATTTTGCTGCGTTTAGTCCAGTGGGAGTCGCGTAATTGGGTAGTAGATTAGTATGGGTTGTTTTAGTCGGCATCGAATTTTCACGCGACTTTCTAGTTTCCCCCGCGATTATTTCAACTTCAGCAATAGTAAATCTAATTTAAGGTGTTTGGTAGCAAATTAAATTTATTTCGGTTTTACAAAGTTTTAGATAAATTTGCCCTTCGGTTTTAACATCACGTCGTCTTTTCGGTTTTGAGCTACAGAACCCTTTTTTCCTATGACCTGAGCCAGAATTACAAACCCCATTCCGTAAGTGAATATCGCACATTTTGGTGCCAGATAAGGCAAAAATGTCATACGTTACGCCACTGAATAGAAGTAATTTAAATTGCACATTTATGAAAATATTCATATATTTTATACATACCTATTGCAAAATTTCAACAAATTTTTAACTCCTGTAGATACAGGTTGGGTAAAATTGAACAATCGGCTCAAATGTGACGTTGCCTTTTTGGTCGTATTTTAAGAACCATTTGAGTGACAGCAAATGCTATAATAACACTGGACAGAGGATTAAAGAAATAGAAAAAAAAAACTGTGGATTGTCCAAAAAACTCAACCGAAGAGCCGTTAACAGTTTTTTCATGCATGTTGTAGAGCACAAGTTTTTCTTCGTAATAGACAAGTTTAATAGCAAAAGGTTTTTAATAAGAAAACTACGAACAGAGAAGAACGAATGTTTCATACCCTAGAAAATAAAATTAAATAAAGTGTGTTCAAAAAAGATCACTAATGAACTGATTTAGCAATAAAATTGCAGTAGTCGCATTTGAGACTCAGTTGCATTATTTATATCAATTGTGTGTGTAGCTAACGAAGGAATCTTGAAAAATTGGTTTCGTAAAAGTGTTATAAATGGAAATGATCGTGTGTAAAAGTTTAATGTTCTAGTGTTTGAAGAATGCTTGGTTTTGCAACTAACAAATTTTTCTGGTTAGTTTGATTTCTATTTTAATTATGTATTTTGTAAGGAAATGTGAAAATATTTCGTTTTTGATTACATTCTCCTTATCAAGCATGTAGCTCATGACTTACTTAATAATTCGTATAAAAGTCTAGTTGCGTTCATTCGGTAAAAAGTAATTAATTTGACTTAAATTTGACTGAAACTATTTGGAGCATGAAATTGTTCTTCAGTGTTAGATATTTAATAGACCACAAGAATGTTTTTAAAACATTTCTTCACAAACGCCAAACTTTTCTTAATTTTTTAGTTATTTCCTCTTATTAAGATTTCCTAGTTATTTTTAACATTTTCTTTCTCAAAACTAAAAATGACCAAAAAATACCTGGATCCGTGGGAAGATAATCGGATAGCCTATCTTGAACTACAACAATTTTTTTTTCGAAAACCATCTTAAACATTCTGCTGATCCATTGTGATTAAGCTCGGTCAGCAAATTGCCAAGTTCGATAATAGGTACCACCTTTGAAAGCAATAACGTATGACTTTTCGATTTTCTTACAGGTATCCTATAGCAAGAAAGCCGGAATTCAACAATAAAATTTGCCATAATGAGGCCCATTATTCGCCAAGTAATTTATTATTACTGCATCAGTCCAATCATTGTATTTATTCAAGACCTAAATAGTTACCGCCGGGTTGCTTCGTGAGCTTGTATTATTTCATTGTTTTTAGTTGATTCAGTTATTTCGTACACACCTTCTATTATTATTGCAAATAACTGTGATGGGTAAAGTTGGCTAGAAAAGTCTGCAAGTAGGTTTGCATCGTGCACAGCACAACCAAGCGTACTTGGAATTGTAATGATGATTTTACAGATTTTGATATGTAAGTGCGTAGAGAAGAGAAAGAGGTAATTTAAAACTAATCCCAAAGCAATCGTTTGCATTCGGCAATTGTTTGATGCAAAATCTTATCCATTGACAAGGTACACTTGATGCTGATGATTTTTTGCATAATTGGATTTTATATTTGTTAATTATAATTTCCTGCAAAGGCACCCAGACACCATCACAAGAAAAATAAAAATTACTCCCATGAAATTCCGTAATCACAATAATTAACTGATAATGGCTGTTACTCTACTACTCGTATTCAGCAGTAGCAGATTACAACAATTTTATGGCTAATTAGCTCGATCTGCCATTCTGCGTTTAATGATCGGTAAGTAGGACACATTTACATTGAGTTACTTAATATAATTCAATTTTCTAAGAAACTATTTTCTTTGTATGTGCCACTAACCACTAACGAACAGGTTGATAATGCTCAAGCGAGTTGTGCGTTGGCCGTTTTGCGCTATTCACGATTAAATCTGTTGTATTAAGATATTCATCCAGATATATTTTTGCAGATGTGCACCTTTTTAGCCTAGTTAACGAGAACATGTAGTGTGTTCACATAGAACTTCACATTTCCCAGAAATTCACAGAACAGTTGAATGCCCATTATTAATAATGATCTTTTCTGGTTACAATTGGGTCTTTTTCTACTATTCTGCTGGGTTCTTAAGGTTTTATTGGACTCGTTTAGCTCCAGATTTAAAATTAAATATTGTGTTTTGTGAAGACGCAATTGTTAGGTTACTTAAACACTATGTGGGAAAAGTGCAGAAATATAATTGAGAAATCGATCCGAAGGTAGAAAATTATAAATATAACAACAAATCCACTTTCGCTGTAAGTGTTTTTGTTTCTTATTATGTAAATATTTGGAATTTGTCCCAATATATTGACGGACTTTTTTTTAGGGATATTGCATTGTATATGGGGGGATTTCTTGAGCAATTCAATGCCCCGAATTCCATTTTCGAAAAAAATACAAATTGTTTTCCACAATCTGACAAAATCTGCACTTAGTTTCTGATTCCATCAAAATAGTTAGTTAGAGTTTCAGTGCTAATGCTTGAAACAGAAATGTTCGATTGAACATCTCTGAAGATGCAAGCCGCTCGTGCTTGCGAAACGTCAAGAAGAAATTCCTTTTCACTACGGCCTAGAAGCTTGAAAAAATTGACTTTTTTCAATTCTTGATTCAGTTGTTGCTGGTTAAGTTAAATGATAACCGAACCAACTTTGTTACTTACTTCAAAATAAAGCGAACTTTTTACGAACACAATACAGTAAATGCCAATTTAATCACATATCGGGCACTTTGCTTAAGAGTGTTCGCTTCAGTTCCTACTCTGGTTGATGGGGCGTTCCTCTATATAGAAAATAATCGACAGTAATATCGACCATTACAACAATATCTCCATCTAGAAATATTGAATATAAATTCTCGTTGGTTATTAAAGAAGCTGAAAATACCCGTATCAGATTAGCATCTTCTAATGCTGAACATTATCTCTGTGAAAAAGCCATAGGATTTTACTTGGTGCATGACACGCGCATTTCTGCCTTCAAACGGGAGGCAGTAAAAGCAATAATAAACAACTATTATTTAAATCATAAGTCAAGTGTTATGTCTTTGTTATTCAAATAAGACGCCATTGCACGATAACGGCCAGGCAATATTAATTGTTATGCAAGTTGTAACTAGATTTTTGCACAGCCGTAGCCGTTAGTGCTCACTCGTAAAATATTGGATCGAATGGCCCATTACCTTTAAGATAATCCCAGTATTTAGGGGTTTGAAGTGAATGCGGGCGGGAATTGTGGCATTAATTCCTATGGAAGTCTAATAGAAATACCGGTCTTGCTTGCCTAGTAGCATGGAATCGAGGGAAGTGGATTATGCGATCAGTTATGCGCTTTAGTGTGTGCCTAGTAAAATGAGAGCAAAACGTCTTGTATAACTTAGTATTCGAAAAGTTCTGATTTGAACTGTATTCTTGCAAATGCAACATTAACTTATCAGATACTCGTCGAAATATTCTCATCCTCTTAGGTTCAATGTAGGAAAAACATCAAAAACAAGAAAGAACAGCAGTGGCTTCAATCATGGGAATTTCCTAGGTGAACGTAAATACTTGTACACATACAGTTTGGTTTTTAACCAGGTCCCATTAGGCTCTGAAAGATTTTGTGTGATTTCTGTGCGAAAACTCGAAAATTCCTAATACGGTCCGAATAACTTGGGTATACAAATGTTGCAGAACATTTATGCGGTTATGTGTAACTAGTCGGCCTAACTAGTCATCCATACTGGTGACCGTTATGTGGACATACAAGAAAACAAAGACTTCCAGCCTTAATGCTTTTGGTCTATGTAGAAACTGTGTTTATCTTTACATTGAAAATATGACGGATAAAACTGATTTTCCTGACCACTGTAGACGCTGCAATGCTAAATTTATTGATGGTCTCCATTGGAACGGATATTGGCAGTTAATCGAGATGAATTAACCGTCTGACAATTTGACCTAGAAATTTAGTGCAATAACCCCTGAAACCGCAATTAAATTTCTATTGCGTTTGCTCGCTGATAAGTCCACTGAAATAATAGATATCTATGCATTATTCAGAAACCGGTATAAAAGACAGCCAGAGTAAGAATTAATTAAATCGGCAATGGAAAATAATAAACCGACTTGTTCCCGTAACATTTACAACTTTACGCAAATTTTAATTTTAGTAATCGCTCGACCATCGACAATGAAGCGACAATGCAAGAATAATTATTGGCGTTAATTAACATACAGACACACATAATTAACATAGAAGGTAAATTATTATTTTCCTTACTAATTCCGACCGTATAATATATCAATAAATAACTATTTTAGATGCTTTTGTTCGATAACAATGGCTAATTTTAGACGATTTCTTTGCGCACAAATTAAACCTTTTTTCACAACCGGTGACTTACTGCATATTGTTTGGTTTTGCCATTATCTTTGCGCTAAATAAACAAAACGCTTTATTTATTCATTCGATTAGTTATTTGTTTGTTATTTGCCAAACCAGTTACGCTATGCATTGTGCTAAATATGAAAGTTCAGCTGATTTGTTCTTCGAACACATACCTTTAAGTCCACATTGTAAATAATAATATTTACAAACTGTAAGAGTTTCAAGAAGCAACGCATCCCAATAAAAAACGTGATTTTTTTGCAAAGTAGCAACATTGCGTTTATTTAGCCATGTTGCACCTCCTGCCCTGCTCCTAAAACATCTGACAAAATTATATTTTTATTTTTATCTGTAAGGATATTCAATATATACACATAAATTATATCGGTAGATACA
Organism: Dendroctonus ponderosae; assembly: GCF_020466585.1. NCBI lineage: Eukaryota > Metazoa > Arthropoda > Insecta > Coleoptera > Curculionidae > Dendroctonus > Dendroctonus ponderosae. The sequence goes on from NW_026017110.1 coordinate 23,349,658, forward strand.
CTGGAGGAGTTGTTGAATCTTGTGAGGCGAATAGCAAAATTAAGGTTTTCTATTTAAGTTTCTCAAGCGGAGGATCGAGATATTAGCAAAATGCTCAGTCTAAGACAACAGTGTGTATTTCAGATCTGAATTTTAGTTTGATCTCCTGAACAGAACAGATAAACGAAGAATTGTTTTGTCTTCATTTGCTTCTATTTCTGCAGCAAATTTTATTATACGTAAATAGCAGAAATCTAGTACACGGCATCTTCTGAATGTCTGCAAAAAGTGAACTTCGCAAAGTGAACTGCAAAAAGTGATTAAAATCCAACGCAGATGGACACTTTCCATTGAATTTACTGAAATTCTGACCATTTTCCAATTGAATAATGTTCTTGAAGCTGGAAAGTGTTTCTCAATAATGTTCAAAAATCATTAAAACATCACAAAATACTTTAGGCAAACAGCTCAGACTTTTGAGGCAGTCGAACATCGCTTTTTCATAATTTTCCTTAAGACGTTGGCAGTGATTGTATGTAAAAATCCCACCTTGAAGCAAATTAATAACTTGCTTCCTTTTGCAGGGAAGAATCGGGCAATTTCTAACAGTCTAGTCGGACGCATTCTGCTTTTATTAGCTCACTTACCTTCCTCTAATTCAGTTGGTTTAACTAATTCAAAGTTGCTGGCGCAATCAAGTTATGATTTGAGCAATTATTTTGAAATGAGCACGATAATACATAATAAATTACTCTGGCAATAGGGCAAAAACAAGTCGAGATAAAAAAAACCGAATAAATTTGAAAGTGGGATAAATTGGCGGGCGCGGATATGAAACTATTATAATGGCATAAGTGCAAATTGAAGGCCAGGTCGGGGAACATCTGCATAATTTTCTTTATTATGATTCCGACCTCGATTTGAATTTAATAAATAAAATATTCGAAAAGTGGGTTGACGCAGTATTTCTAATTTTTCCAATTCGGTTTCTTCATAGACAATGCTTCATTGAACAAATTCAAATATGTACTTGGGAAGCTAAAGTTAATCGTTTCTTCAAGTTTTTTTTTTTTTTTGGTGGTACCCATTGAACGCACATACCAGTTGCGTATCATTGTAAATCATTACATGATTGCAGATTATATTGGTTCACAAGTCCCAATTTATACTGGTGTATTCACGATCACTCACATGTCAAAGGCATGTTTTCCTGTTGAAGTCTTGTGATTGTTGAAAGGAGGAGCCTGCTTTGTCACGTATCAGATTTCCATTGAAGCTTCCCGTCCCATTAATTTCGCTATCTATGCGGTAAAAACCGATGCGCTTAATTAGAATGAGAGAAGCGATTTATCTTCAATCCAATTTTCTCGGATTTCCCGAGGAATAGATCGAGCCAACTAACCGACGACCGTTATAAATTAGCGAATGCCTCCTCTATAACAGGGAAGCGGAAAATATGTATCGATCTCCTATAGTGAGTGTGAATGCCGAATGAGAAATCCGGTAAAATAATTTACGAGCAGTCCGGAACGCAGGTGAGTTATTCGATGCCCATATAATAGAAAATGATCAATTTATATTCATAAAAATGTGTAACACATTCCTGAAATGTAAAAATCAACTGCGCTGCGAATAAACAACGGCTTCGGTCCGCCCACTTATCTTTAATAATATCTGGAAAACCTTTTAGAATTAATTGCTCGTCGGGTTCACTCGTTATGTTGTTACCGAATTAAGGTTAACAGCTATGCTCTTAAGAGGCCTTGTATACAATAAAAATTAAAAGCCGTCAATACTTTAATCCCAGTTGTGCTTCGAACTGTGTAGATGACTTTTTATAACATTTCACATCCCAGTTAAAATCATTAAGCAAACGCAACACACACATCGTCTTCAAAACCTGTACCAACAGATGAAACCTCTTCGGATTTAGCAATCTTATGCTTCAACTTAGGAAACATTGAAAATAGAGGTTTTATCGGTTCCGATATATTTTTTTATGTTTAAATTTAACCATGGGTTTGTTCAACCACATCAACTGAGCACACTTTCAGCCTCAAATGCTGTTTCTAATGTTTTACGTAATTATAATATGATGAATCCATGAATGGATTGAAAAAATACGACGATCTCTACTCAACACTTCTGTGGTACGTAGTATGGAGCATCACCTTTGCTTCTGGACACAAATAAAGGAAACGAAAATTTCAGCTTTTGCTGTACTGCTAAATGAATTCGATCCAAAGGATGTGACCTTTCTTTATTCAAAACACAACCAATTCAAGAAAGTAAAAATTAACAAAGTTTTTGTTCCTCCTGAACCTCGTACAAAATTCAAAACTGCTTCCTTCATCCAGGAAACGCTCTTAAAAATTCTTACATCCTCTTAAAATTTTATTCATTTCCCTAGACGGTTTCCCGCTTCCATACACTATATATTTTTGATCAGCGCCACAAGTTTTCCGAAACCAATCGCGACTAACATTTAGGAAATAAGAATATACTTTCTACCCTTATGTTTTGCTGTGGTTTCTCGTGATCAATTCCAGTGAGCGATTAAACAACAGCGAAAAAAAAAGAGAGACCGAAAACAGCCTGTTGGATTCGAAGTCGTATAAAGACATTATTATTGCCCATAAGAAAAATACCATCATGTAAAGGTTAATAAAGCTTCTCGCCGAATGCCGAAAAAGATTATTTAAACTGGGTTCAATCCATTTTATTGGCCATAACTTGGGAAGAGCGCGAATTTTGATATGGTGCATGAATCACTTTCGGAACTTTGCTTGTATTTATCGAGAACCAAACAGCTTACAAGCAACATTTTTTAGACCTTTCGGTATATTTCATGGGGGAGCAACAGGGCCGGATTGTTTTCAACAGCATGTTTTAATTCGTTTTTGAATCGGGCCATTTTTTTCAGATCACTGATAATTGCTTAGCGGAGTGAGGCTGATGAGAAGCAAAAAGCCCAACTACATCCTTAATTTAATTAATTAAAACGTTAATAATCCTCCATTGTTCGTATTTAAATCGAACCTTGAAATGCTGGACGCGCTCGATTTTTTTGCCCAGATGCAATTACGGTATCAACCTATAAGCACTCAATCATTTTGATGGTTATTTGATGTGGCAAATGCCCGATAAAATATGAGAATTTCTACCTAGTAAAACTGATTTATTTTACGACAACTATTATTCGCAAAAGAGGCGAGACATTGTCGGCCAATGGGTCGAGTTTATTATACGGAGTTTGAAGCGCATCGAATTGTTCGCATAACAAGTATGAAAATCATCTGTGTAACTGTCAATTTAAAACCAGCAATTACTTCAACTAGTTCATGACAACATGAACTAGAAGAAGAAATGGTTATTCTACTGGCCAAGGAGCAGCAGGATGGATTAAACGATACCAAACTTTTTTTACTTCATATGTATTTCATCAATCGAAATGGGCTTTTGGCCCTCACTATTCATTTTTTTTGTCCTTCTTCAATAAGTTTCGTTTTTACTTTCCGCTGGAATTATGCAAACGAAGTGAAATCTAAAAGGATTGATGGCTGTTTAAACAGATAGATTGCAAAGTGACGTTCTCGGAAATTTCACGAGTGTGGTCCTGTCGAATACCCCAAAGTTCCGTGTAGATGTATTGTAATGTGCTCCCCCTCCTCTTTTGGCAGCTTTTAAAAGCGGTTCCCCGCAAGCTGATATTATTTATAGTATCGTGTTAACGTCCCAGTCCATACGAAAAACAATATTTCTTTGCTCTCGGCCAACCATTTGCATTATTGTTCCTCTTTCTCTGCCCTTTTTTTTTCGTTTTTAAATTAGTGCACTCAGCTTTCTTTCGATTTTCCTTTGGTCGCACCAATTGCGCCCGATGCATGAAGTAACGGTACGAAACCTAGATAGTGAAACGTTGAATGATGGGATTTCATAATGCGATTCTTTTTGCTGCCTTTTGCAAATCGATACATTGCAACGTTTCATTAAACATATCATTTTATTTCCTCTAACGAGATTTTAATGCAAACTGATAAAAACCGTCCGTCGTCTTTGATGGTACCGTTTAAATGATTTAAAATCAGTCAACAGTAAAATTGAAATTCCAATTGGGGGGACGGCACTAACTACAAGACAGTGCAGAAAATTTGTGGGAAAAATTACTGCATCTAAATGGGATCCTTTTAAATTGTCATCTGGGTTTTTTTCATTTTTGCTGTGGTTCATCTTGAACCACCTTTGTAGTGCTTCTATACGTAGTTTTCGTAATTAGTTTTTTTGCAATTTATCCTTTCCACATTCCAAGAGTCAACTAAACTGCTCATCTATTTTGTTTCACCGGCAAATTTGGGCGAATTTTGGAACTGGATTAATTCTGAGTGCTGCTAGTGTATTGATTTCTGTTTGAAGCGTTATTTAGTGCAATTCTTGCTCCAGTTGTGGGTGTTTTGCAAAAGTTAGTGCTTCAGGTAATGTTTCTACAAGGTGGCAATGAAAGAATGCGAAACTTTTGAAAGTTCTACATACTCTCAGTTGGACAAACAATGCTTTTTTTATATTTGAACACAAGCATTAAGATAGACTTAATATATAAAAAAAAGTTTTTGCATTTTTAGCGCATCTCGTTTATTTACAGTGTGGTCTTAAAAAATCTACTTGTTTGTCTTGCAGTGATAATTTTGTCTTTTAAACCGATTAGCAAAAATTAAGGCGCATGTTGAAGCTAAAACTTTACAGTCGAGGGTTTCATGAATGAACGAAATATTTGAAAGTAAACTTCTCTTAATGAAAATCTAGCAGAATCATAGATTTGAGGGGCAATTCTGATTTCGGTAATTTTTATGGAACTATATCGAATGTTTGTCCTAAATTGTCTATGAGGTTTTAGCTTCAACATTAGCTCTTGATCGTGAAAATGGGACCAAGAGCAGAAAAGTTATCGCTGCAAGACCAACCAGCCTTGTTGAGACCAGCATTTCAATAAAAGAGATGGACTAAAAAGTCAACTTTTGGAGTTGTCTTTAAATTTTCAGTGTTGAAAGCTAAAACATATTGTTTGTCCAACTGCCGAACTTTCTGCAATTTTGCAAATTTTCATTTGCCACCCTGTAGCAAATTTATCTGAAGTGCTTCATTTTTACCACAACATGGACTAACAGAACACAAGCGTCCAGATAACGATTCAAACCGAAACCCAATCACTTGAAGTAATCAGAATTTATCCAGCTCAAAAGTTAGAGCAAATTTGGCTGTGTAACATTTATGTTTGAGCAGTTAAGTTGACCGATTAAACTAGAAAAATATCTAGGGCTTAAACTTCCAATAAAAATCAATCAGTATCTTGAAAATGGAAGGTATTAAGCTATATTTTGAAAGTTAATGGATTAAATTCTTTGCAAAGGATTTGTCAGCAACTTTTCATACTTGTTGCATGTTTTCTTAGATAAAATTAAGGCAGGATTGAAAGGATTACATGAAACGAGTTCAAGAATTCAAGTAGAAACAGTTATGGTCGTCACCAGCTAATCCTTTCGCAAAGTAACTGGTTAATTAGGAACCGGCTGTTTTATCTAAACTTGTTTTAATTTTCTGCATGTTATGGTCCGTGTATTTCCCATAAAACTGCTTGTGTATCGACAGTTAACCAATTCCCACCTCCGCACTGCCTAGATCGGGAAAATACGTCACTAATTGTTATTTAATTAATTAGCTAATATCGTGGGAATGGCGTAATTAACATAACGAAATAAAAATTTAACTATATCGCATCACGAAACGAAAATTTCAATGAAACGCCATCCGCAGAAAAAGCAAAAGATGGTCCAGCAGTATCGCCGAACATCTGCAATATCCGAAGAACCGAACAATTAAGAATCTAATTTGCATTCGCAGTATGTGAGTGAGCCAATGCGAATAAAACGAACACAGTGTAGTACTCGTAGCATATGCACAGATTAAGAACCGGATAGCCGGTAGTACCTACTAGCTAGAATTTTTTAGTGCAAACCATGAGATAGTGTCGTATTATTCAGGTATGCTCAGTGACAATGAGTACGTGGCACGCCTCACTGATAACAAAGACCGATAGAGGTATAAGTTTATTACGTCTGAATAACATTAGAGGCTGCTTTAGTTGCAGCTAGGAAGAGGAAAGGACCTCGGGATGTATGTCTTCATTTTATTTAATTTGACACTGATCTGATTTTTCCTGAAGACGAATCAGCACTTTTTTCGCCAATTTGAAGAAACTTAAATTTTTTCTTTAGATACCAATTGCGAATATTTCTTGTGCGTTCCGTTCAATAGAGTCGCGCCAGATTCCTCAGCGGTAGCACCGAAGGACCCAATAATTCTTCTTTTGAACGAACCAACGTCTTTCTGAATGTCTTATCTATTTAGGAATGAACATTGTGATGTTGTGAATAATCAATCGACTGGAGCAATTGAACGTCGCATCTACTTCTACTCATATGAGTGCAAAAATATCATTGAAGCATCTTTTATACACGCCAATTAGACTTAAAGTGGGTTGAATCAGGAATCTGCAGAAGATCGCTTGGGCAAGGGCAGGTTTCAAGAGGAACCTGAAGATGAAATGGGAAAACTAAGAACAGCAATAGAAACTCCACTAGATTAATGAATGCTATGCGAATACTTGTCATTTTTTGCAGGAAAATTTTTAGAAAACAAAGGGAGCCGGGAATCAATCGTGTATGAATTTTTGAAAATATTTTGTGTTATATGAATAACACTTTGAAAAACGTTCATTTTGCACCTGACATTGCATCAAGTGCTTCTCTCCCTTTCTTCTCTCCTCTCATTTACTACATTACTACGCCAACAGTAAATCACCTCAGTCTGAATAGTACAATTGCAGCACGAAAGAAAAGCACACTTTTGACTCTCATTGTACTGCCCGAATGCTAATAGTTTAGTCCAATTAAAACTGCTGGAACTAGTAGGCACCAACACTTATTAAACTGGTACCAAAACAGCGTTAGAAAATCAGATTGCCCAAGTAGGTAAAGCATACTCTGGTTGGTCGTAGCAGGATGGCGCCCTTGTCGCTGTCACCGATTTGGTTCTCTACTACGGTCATTACTGTCCCGGACTCGCTAATGAGGTTGCTCACTATTCATGAGAGCGGAGGCGGCACTAGAAATAAACCACGACAACGCTGTATACATGCTCCTTTCTTTTGTTTTGGGTGGCAGGAATGCCCTCTAAGTGCAAGTGCACGCGTTGTTTATAAACAAACAAAACAAAAGACAATTGCAGATTTTTATCTAGCAGCCTGGGAGATAGAACCTGTAGCAAGATCAGGTCCGGACCTACGCGCACTGTGCAATTTAAAACATTGAGCAGGCGTTGCATCTCGGGTGCCAACCAAGTCATTTGTTCAAAATAGCATTAAGGCCCGAATTCAAGAACGCCACTCATACGCTAATTGAATTGAATTCCCACGAACAAAACAAAATCAAAATAAACCTATTACGAACCTTTTCATTCCATTTATTCCAGGACTTTCAGATCAAATTAAACGAG
>NW_026017110.1:23358183-23389617 GCF_020466585.1 Dendroctonus ponderosae
AATTATTATTATTATTTATTTTAATTAGCAATTCGCACTGGGGTCCAAGTGACAAACTTTTGTCCAGCTCAGAGATGCCAGGTCTACCGATTTTTCGGTAGATCTACCGCTTTGTCAAGGAACATACCGATCTACCGATACCATGCAGATTTCTACCGAAAAGTAGCAAATAAAAGTTTAAAAAATTTCCGTGGATTACTTAAAATAATATAACATATTTCCATTCATGATCAAAGTACGTTTGTAATAGCAGACATTTTATTTTAGCACACCTCTTATTTTAGAGTTCTTTTTAAAACATGGAATTAATGAATCCCGCCATGTAGAGCATAAATATGATAAAATTATGTTTTATGGATCCTGCAATGGTGAAATCAGGTTCCCTACAATCTATTTCTGATGTTGCAATGATATTTTCAAATTTAATAAATGATAGTGAATTACAAGGTCTGGACACAGAATGACGTCTGTTGCGAAACGCTAAAGAAATTTAAAAAATTTCTGGAAATATTGAATATTTTTGGAGCCAAGTACAAATATTGAAATATGGAGCTGATATATTCGTGTTTCCAATTTTATTTGTAACCTGCTTATTCTACCTCACTCATCAGCCAATGTTGAACGGATATTTTCTCAGGTTAATCTAATGAAAACTAAGTTGAGAAATAAGCTAAAAACGAGTACAATTTCATCTTTACGTCACACCAAGAGATATATTGGTAGCGACAATTGTCATAGTTTTGAAATTGAAGATAAGTTTGTGTTATCTAAGAGCGATAAAATTTTATATAAGGATTATTTGGAAGACGATAATTGAAGCGATATTTTTATTTAAAATAAGTAGAAGTTATATAGATTATTTTCAGAGATGAGAGTTTGAGATCAAGGCAAATGAATGAAGTTCGAGATCAAGGCGAAGCCGTGAAACGTTTTCAGCGCTTGTGCTAGTGCTTGTTTCTATCAGTTTCAAACCAGTTTAGGAGTTTTTCAGAAGGGTTGTCCGTTCTAGACTCTTCTCAACGATGATAAATTTTATGCACGTTTGACATTGTTATACGTTTGAGGTTTTCAAACTCTATCCACAACTGGAAAAACGCTGTAAGGCTGATTTGTTTGTCCACAAAGCTCTAGCATCTCTATCTGGAAATAAAGTTGCGGTTGAAATGTTTCATTAAAAATATTTTATATTCGCAAATAACCGTCAACTATTCCCAATTTCTTATTAGCAGAGCTGTAAGTACACTTTAAAGAACAATTTCGTTTAAAATGAAAAAAACATTGTTGATTTTCCATCTAGGTATCAGTAGTCCTTATAATGAATGTCGGTAGTTTAAAATCAGCCTGTGTTTTTTCGACGTTTCGCATGCATTTACGGCAAAGATTTCGGAATCAAGGAAATCAAGGAAAAATTGAATTGTTTTTCTCTGCCTCCCGATATTTCGTGGTCATTTTTTCTGGAATTTTTGGTGTGTCTGTTATCCTGCTTCCGTTCTTTTGTTTGGTTCTTTCCCACTTTCACACTTGGCGAAATTAACTGGAATTTGGTCCAGGATTTTTGAATTTGAGACTGTTTTGGCAGCACTTTGCACAGGGTGAAAATGATTGATGCTCCCTGTTTCTCGAGGAAATCGGGGCATGTTTGGAATAAAAAATATGAAGTTTGCATAAAACACGTTTCAACATTTAATTTATCTGCCTCAATCGAGTTGTTTGCCTTTTAAACTTTCGCAATTGCATTTTGCTTTAACCTTATTTTACTGTTATTATTCTCAATTTAGCTTTTTAGTATTAATTTATTTTGAGGTAAAGTATAGTAAAAAATTGAAAACCATGACACATTTTTTATGCAGATTACTTTCTTCGTCTATTGAATCTGCATCTTTTGCATAAAAGACATTTTTTGATGTTTAGTATCTCCTGTTCTCTTGGTTTTTAAAAGCCACTCCATCCTCTTACGTGATGCAGTTGGTATATTTTTCTCGAATCGTAGTTAATAAACAGGAAAAATGTGAAACAAAGATGGGTCAAAAACCTTACGAACTGAAAATAAACGAATTTCGAGCACTCTCGGCGACCAAATCAACGGACCCAAAAGGAAGAAATGAAGTTATGCAAATTAATGACTATTGCTCCATAATTTTGCATTTCAATAATGTGCAAAAAAGAGCAGTCCTATTAAGGGGGTCACTTCTGAATTTAAATATTTCTTAAAAAGTGGGTTCTTTAACAAGGCTAATCAACATTAAGCCTACGGTATGGCCCCCTAAAAAATATACGGCATTTTAAGGGGACACCGGCGGAATGTGGGATGATGGCTAACTTATGGTAATTTCAGGACGCAACATTGTCAAATATTGTTTTAATTGTTCTTTGGGCGGATTATCCACACGGGTATGCCATCTATAACAAACTGGCCTTTTTTCTCTATTTCCTCCTGTCGATTTTCATTTGCTTAAAAAAGTCGATGTCTTTCTGAATCTATCTGGAATTTCAGTTTCTTCACTTATGAGCTAATTCTTATTTTTCGTCGGTATTAAAAGAAAAGCTTCTGGTTGCCTTTACTATCCTGCATTTATTTGTCAAACGATTCCTACTCCTGTGAAGAATATTTATTAAAAATATGTAATTTGTGAGCACAATTTTCTTAAATCCTTAAACAATGTCATCCTGTATGAATATTTCGCTTAGTTACCCAAACCATTACAGCATCGTCTTTGTTTTTCCTTGGTTTTAATACGCTAGACATTGCATTTGAAATTAATAGACTATTATAACCGTGGGGCTTAATCAGACCAGATGAGTTTAGGAAAAGAGGTCGGATTTTTGCATTTTCAACGTGAACATCGTCTCACGCATCCGTTCCGCTTCAATTTACAGTTGGTCGGCTATAGACACAATTTTTCGATAATATGAAGAATGCATCTAGAGAGATTGTTAATTTACTACGAATTTTTTGCCGGTCTCGGTTTTATTCTCGACGCTGCCACGACTTTCACGATATCATCTTCCTGGCTGAATTTCAATTAAAGTGCAGTGTTCTTAAGACAATGGACAACCTTTTTATTTGTCCCGTGTATCCGCTCGAAATTGATAGCTTGTAATTTCCCAATTTCTTAAAAAACGATCGTGTACGTCCCTTTTGGGCGGTCGCAAAAAAATTGTTAAACCATCGCATCCATAGGTCAAGTAGATTTCTTTGGAACTGCACTGGAGTTTTTCTTATCTGCAAGCAAATTATAATGATGAGGTTGAGTCAATAAGCTCGGACCAAACGCATTGCCGAGCTGTATCCCCCGATACGGCTGGGCTTTTAAGCAGGAAATAAAAACTATTACCCATGTGTAGGTACAAGATACAAGAAAGAACGTGATTACGCTCTTTTAGAAATGTACAAAGTGTTACCCAGCGCAATTAGGTGCTTGAGGATGGCCCATAAAAATCCATGAATGGTGACGTTTATTATGAATGCTGGGCAACAAATGCGAAGCTCAAACTGATTCCTCTAAAAGGAATTTAGGGTCTTTAAATTATACTACTAAATCAAGAATACCGTTGCATTTTATTGGGTCATTAAAAGGCCCCATTGAGTTTCTAAATAAACCACCATTTCAATTTCAACTGGCCGCATAATAAACCTCATTTAACATTATTATTGTTGCCCAGTTATGTCAAGCTATTTTAAATTCAAACTCAGTCAATCCAAAAATCATTCCATTCAAAGCTTTTCTTAAAATCAAGGTTTACTCTATTGGTGCTCTTAGCTAATTGATATTGTTTGTTTCAGGTAAGCAACCACTGCCAGGCAATAAAAAATTTTAGTAAGTCAACAATATTCAAATGAATTAGTAAAAAGTAACATAGCTTTAATTCGCTATCCGAACCATGAAATACAGTTCTTGCAGAGTTATTAAACTGCGTTCCATCAATTCCAACGTCAATTTTACCATCGAATTGCCATTCTTCTAAGAATTGGTGCTTTGAACCTTCTGATCGATTGGTTTCGTACTCGGTTTTTCCGAGAAAGGGGATCACACCTCGGCTTTCTCCAGATTTTCTAATGATGATTGAAAATCATAAAACCTACGCAGATTACCGTAAAGTAATTGTTCAAAAATCCACTTCCTGCTAATAAAACACTGAGCAAGGAAAAACGCATGTAATTGATCAAGTTCAGGTTAATTGCTTGGTTTTGCTGTAGCTTTACAATAGCCTTATTACGGTAGCTGCCAATAGTACTTAGATGCTGTTTCTTTGATTGATTCGTTCAATTAAAGTTAGTGCCTCATTAAGTTGTTAGGTGTTAAAAAAATTTACCGTTTCATCGTGTGCGGATTTTCATACTTACATGCTTCAATTGCTAGCAATGTGGATTTTTGCAAAAAAAGTACATCTAAAAGTAGGTCACTTTTCAAACCTCGTTTAACGTAGGTATTTAATTGACTTTGATGAAAATTGAAAATTTGCTTGTTTGTTTCTTCGTAAGTTTGCTCACGATAATAATTGATCGGGAATCAAATTAAAATTTATGATCTCCGGTTTTCGCAGTTATTTTAAAGTCACTGCTTTCGTATACATGTTTTAGATTTTGTTGATTTTATTTTTGCTCATTACGTAGGTTTTTCTTACTGTATTTCTAATTGCGACATAAACAATGTTCCTGGGTTTCAGTCATTTATTTAGAATATAACGATTTAGTCATTTAATTAAAATGTTGCGATGTTTTTCCACCATCATCAGTTTGTCTAAAACAACCTGTTGTTAAATTATTTTGTTCATACACATACCTAATATATCGGAACACTTTAAGATTGTCGGCCTTTTTTTTAAACTATTACAATTATCTATCAGCACAGCCTGTCAGTACTATTTTTTACAAACTTCTTTTTGGGTATTTCGCCTCAAAATTTTTTTTTTATCACGTCTTTTATTACAGATTGATAAATAGTGCTCCTATTTCGCAATAAGAACGAATTATTTATCAAAAAGTAATCAAGAACTATCACCTAGAGGGTATCCTACGACACACTTAGGCTCAAGCTGTAAGAGAAAATTCCAATTAGTAGAGAAATTAATTTGAAAAATTACCTTGACGTTTCGATAGCTATTTTCTGTTATCGTTATCAAAAGAACCTAAATGAACCTAAAAAAGAGTATGTTAATAAATTGTGTAACAATAGTAGGATAATACAATATATGAAAATTCGCTCTGATAATCCGTCTGTGCAAATTTGAAAAAAAAAAATTAAAAAGTTTGCACAGACGAATTATCAGAGCGAATTTTCATATATTGTATTATCCTACTATTGTTACACAATTTATTAACATACTCTTTTTTAGGTTCATTTAGGTTCTTTTGATAACGATAGCAGAAAATAGCTATCGAAACGTCAAGGTAATTTTTCAAATTAATTTCTTAAAGCAAAATTTTTTATTTGTAGATTCTTCTTAGGTCTCTAAAGCTTCTGATCTGGAATCTTGATCGCATTCTATATGTATTATTATTCCATTTATATGAAATTTCTGAAATCTCTTTCACCAATTTTTGGTGTGTTTAGTACTCATTCATTAGTTCGACGTTTAATGTTTTTGCATCCAATGTTTACCAACAAAATTAAATTAATCAAATTAATATTTATGATTATAAGATGAACTCGGACGGTTTTTTAGGTTGGGTGCCTGGGACATCACACTTGTAGTCTTGGTAGAAAAATATAAAAATATGAGTCTTTTATTTTTTCATTTTTGCAAAAATTATTGTTCCTGAACAAAAAGGAGTCTAATTTTTACTGATTATGATTGTTACACACATTACGTTTTGAGTATTTGCCTTTTATATACCCACTTACGGGTAATAGTTCAAATACAAAAAAATACTAGGCGTAAATATCGAGGAGACAAAAGGATAAAAGATTGCCTGATGGTATAAAATTATAAAATGCTGCACATCTTCATTTCACTTTTCTACTTACAACACTTTTTCAACTACTTTTTATTCTTTTCAAATTTTTATTGGTCAGTATACATTGGTTAAGGAGAACTCAGCACTCATGAAATACTGAAAAAATCATCGTCTTTATGGAACCTCGTATTGTTTCTTAGTGGAGCTTCACTTGGTTTGGCCAATTCTTCAATGTCTTTGGGCATAATACCGGACCGATAAAAGTCGTTCGTATTTGGAACTAATTTTATTTTAATCCTCTAAATAGTTCATTTTTATTCGTTTTTTGGTCGAGCTGTATGTTCATAGACATACCTACTTGCGATTCAGCTGAGTTTTTTACACCTGAAAACGATTTAATTTTAATCCTTTATACAGTTAGCCCCACGATTTACATATTCTTCAGTTCCTTGTCGATAATATTGCTTCCTTACTTTCTTATCGTCAATTGAGCTGACTATATAATACATCCGCTCATTTGTGTCTTTTCTCGGTTTTGGCCAGGAATGAGGTCGATTTTTAATTGCATGAATGATGCAATTACTGCAACAAATTGGGAAAAAAAACTTGTTAATTATCCTAAAAACGACCAAGCTGAGAACAAACTGGAAACGGACAGAAGCTGTAAAAATGATGTCTTTAAAGTATGAGAAACAGTTTTCCCTTTCATTCAATGGCTGGTTTCAGCATATTTTTTACCACAGTTTATTAGAAAATCACAAAATAAATTTAAACCTTTGCATAAGTTCACATAAAATAAGTTTTTTATGTGAAGAAGTAAGCAAATAAGATGATAAAGAGCAGCGAAAATATTTTAAGTATTTCACCCTTTTCTATTTCTGTCTAAATAGAAAATTGTCTTGAAAAACTAATATGGAAATGGAATTTAGATATCAAAAACATTGAGACAAAATGTTAAAAGTGGATGAACAACAGTTACTAATTCATATTTGAGGAGCGCTTGGTTATGATCAGAATTTCAACCGTTCTGTGTGTAATGCAACATCCAATTTAAGAAAAACAACCATCTGACAAGTCTCGTTGGTGGTGTTCAAGTTGGGCATCATTTTCCGTTGTTCGTAAAGCACGTGTGTTGGGCGCTGCTGGAGGCAAAACGAATTAATTGGCTAAATGGCAGATTCGACATTTAAATGAAGAAAGACTCCACGGTCCAACAGCCGCTTGGGATGTACAAAAAGATAACCGCACTGACATTTTAAAGGATGCCCAACCTCAACTAATGAAAGTATTTAAACGGATTTATGTTATCCGTTTAAAGGGAGCCCATACATTGGCTAATCGGAAATTTGTTTCACGAATTTCGATTCTAGGCTCTGGGAATTGGTGGATTGCAATCGATTCTGACCTACTGAATAGACTGGTAACAAAGCACGAATTATTTAGTTTTCCTTAAGTAGGTAAAGCATGCAATTCTAAAATGCTTAGCAACTGTTTCCTAACTTATGTCCGGCAACTTTATTATCAATTTTTCTCAAATCTTGATACATGCGTAGAATTATTAATTAACTGGTCTATCGCTATGGACAGGGCCCGTTTTTAGTGGACGGAAAATCGACATCGATAAAATCCTCCAATAAAACCCACCTGCTCAAGTGACTATTACACATTCAAATCGTTTTTATTAATTTCCGCTTCGGTAGCGCTTAATATTGCATTGAAGGTTGTAATTAATATTGTTATTAACAATAGATTTATGACGTGGGCAATGCATTTGATTGAGGTAATGCGCGTAGGCGCAAACATGTAAATGATCGGTCGGCTAAGTGTGATGAACAAACGGGATCTGTCATTAATGAATTCCGCATCATCGAACCTTTAAGTATCTTGTGGCTGGAAAAACTGAAAATTTTTCCCAGAATCTCAGAATTGAGTTGAGAGAGGCTGGTTGCATAGATAATAGGAAGTTTCACTCGTTTTCTGTTTTTTTTACAACGTTCGACTCAAGTAATCGTTTCAAAAAAATGCGACAAAAACATATTAAAACCTGCCTTTGGTCAATTCATTTTCCGCTGGCAGTCCAATTTTTTTGCGGTAGAAAAAGGCAGGAATTGTTTGCCTGTCAAAGACCAAAAACTTATTCATGCATAAGTATGCAACAAGTGTCTAGACGAAGTCAGTTCTTTTTCTTTTAAGGGACATTTTGAAAAAGAACAAATATTCCAAGTGGGGTGTCGCCTTTTTCTGCATCTGCGTTGTCTTCGCTCAGTGAAAAGTTTGATAGCAATTTGCAAGGTTTCAAGGAACAACTGTTTAACAAAAAGCTGAGGACTAAATGGAGGAAAATGGAATTTAAAACACACCTTTGAAAGAGTTGTAGGAAGAGGAAAAATCATTGCTCAAAACATACTCAGCCGAGGTTTCAGCCTAGTTTTCCCACGCCACTTTAGAGGATTGAGCTGCTAAAATATACGATGTCCTTTAATGCGTCTTCTGTATGGAAAAATGCCACGTTATCAACATAGTTTCATATATATTAGCATTTTTCGTATCGGGTATTAAGGTGGAAGCGCATACCAAACTAATTACGGACAAACTGGTTCGAACCCAAACAAGAAATCGCCGACAACATAGTCAAACGGCCTGCACGTTACAATTTTTCACACTGAAATTGTCACATAATAAGTCAATTATTCTAACCACTCATATTTGATATAGCGATTCCTTTGAAAGATAAGCCAGCTTCTGGTTTTCGAGCTGGGTGCGCCATCGTATTGAGATTCTGTTCGCCAGGCTATTTATACTGTTTAAACTCATAACTAATTGCTCGGTGTAATGCATTTGAATTTGTAAGAATTTACATAGCCACTGTGTACACAATGTCGTTAGGCAGATGAGTGGGGCACTTCCAGTCTTCCAATGGTACCCATACAAAATATCGGTTGCAGTTCGGTTTAACTCTTTGAGTTTCGGTTTTATAATTTTCATATTTATCGTTATTTATTGGAAAGCTTCTGCTGCATTTTTTTTTTTAATTATAAGAGTTCCCGCTTTAGCGAATATATCCTTGTTCAATGCTGGTTAGTTATGTTACTTTATGTCTATTTTATTTATCTTTCTAATCTCTGCTCGCTTGTCCGCTTGCTTTTACGTCAACTAATTGTTGGTTTTTTTGTAATTTGTTCCCTTATTATCATTTTAAGTGGTATCGATGTTACTATTTTTCCTAGCATTATTCGCTTCCGATTACAATGGGGATAATTGACGTATATCTAGCGTCGTATTTTAGATTTATTTGGAATAGTTGATATTTCATTTGCTCACATTTGCTAGCTGGTTCAGCTGCCGCAATAATGCGAAATAATTAGACTTAAAATTATTTTCAGTTTTCTTCTAGATGCACCAAGTTAATTAATGCTACTGTCTACTCAGAACGATTCCTTGCAACATCTGGGTGTAAACGGGCACAATATGAAATATTCATATGTCTTTTTTTCATACTTTCTTTCCAACTGAACCGCCTAGTTCGATTGCAAGTTCGACGTTTTTTTTACGTGATTATTTAACGTCAAGCCACAGCGAACTAAGTATATAAATCAGATCGACAGGTTAGATCTATATTTACGTGTATACGATATGAACTGGGCACCTGTTTATTGTTTTTGTACCGTTTGCTTCTTCATAGTCGCAGACAAGAAGTTATTTGCCAGTTATTCAGGATGTGTTTTGCAATCATTGTCAAATTTTACGCGCACTAATAGGGCATAATTCATACCATTTTACTGTGTAAAATAGATACTTTACACAATAATGCTCAAGTTTTTCACTTGTACCAACAGAAACCAACTATGTACGTTCCAAATAGTGGTTTTTGGTACCCATTTAGGATGCCGTTGCAGGATTCAATTTTTACGATTTTGTATAGATTCTATGAATTGTTGTGACCACTGTAAGCTTTGTAAATTTTTCAAAGTTAGTTGCAGCACAAATTTGATTACTCCGAAACATTTATTGTGTGAGAAAAACTGTTGCTGTGGACGAGAAGTGTAAATTTCCATATTCCCGCGGAAGTGAGTGTTTAATTAAAACACATGAAACAGGGAGCTGCAGTTGAATGCGGCGCCCACAAATTGCACTTTGCAATTTTCCCGGTACCGCCTCTGTTCGCGGCTCCTTTACATAAATTCAGTATATGCCTTTAAACGGGGAAATAAAGATGTAAGATCCTATTAAAGTGGATTTTTACCGAAAATTCCAGCTCATGACGCAAACAATCGTAGCGAATGTGACTCGACTTCTGATGTGCGATATACGTTTACGGAAAGTAAGACCGGCTGACATGTTTGAACTGTGACCTCTTGTTCGGTCATACGACATGAATGCACAACTTTAAAACACAGAGGGTTGCTTATCTGTCAGATTACATCAATATTTTAGTGCGACTTCGGACGTGGGCTGTCTATCTTCGGAACAATACCGCGGAGAAGGCTTGTTTCTGAATACAAATTTTCCCCATTTATTAAAAAATCTAAACGTTTCAACGGTCGTAGACCCGGCGTGGAAATTCTTACTTTTCAATGTATAATCTCCTCACATACTCGAAGAAAAAACGACACTATTCGAAGGCAAAAAATTAGACGCAGAGCGTCTTTACAACTCTCTGTGATATTAATTACTTAACACATTTCTTGCTTGATATTTTTGGCAAATTCGACATTTTTACTTCGAGTTACTCCGTTTCTTTCGCTTTTCATCGCTACTACAGCAGATTGATTTATCTATAACTAATCAACAGCAATCAATTAATAATCGTAACAAATAATTAAACAGCGCCAGATTTCCTTTCCGCTGCTTAAAAAATTGTACGATTTTCCAGTACCCAAGGAAGCAGGTAGTTAACACCCGATAAAGGCAGCCGTAAATTTATACACGTTATTTATCTTGATGTTATAAAACCTAAAACTCATGGGCGAAAAATTTATGAAAGGATCAAGATCGATCGATAAAAAATCATTCATGCGAAATTTAAACAGTGACGTTGCTCTTTAAGACAATGTAATAAATTGAGCGACAAACAAATTTGAAATGCATCTCGCAGCTAACCAGGACAGGTTTATTATTGATGCTAACAAGGTGCGAGTAGGTATGCAAATACTAGATGACAAAAGAAATGAAGGAGGAGCAATAAAGTCGTAAAACTACTGAATTTGAAACCAAGCGTTAAAATTGTTGTGAAAAATAGGCAACTTTCACATAGTTAACCCTGCGTCTGGCCAAACCTAAAGTCATTTTCTATACCATAATTATTCTCATACGGTCACTGAAAGTTATTATTTACAGCCTATATTAGACATTTGTATTCGTTCCAAAGAATTCACTTTAACAGGTGCAAAAGAAAGTCAAGATTTACAATGGTGTACCAAATTGCGCAATGTCGAACGACTCTCTAAAAGACCTACGCTCATTTTTTTTTCTTCTAATATTTATGATTTTGCGTCGAGGAGAGCGGACGCTTGTGTTTTGCAAGTGAAAATTACTCGTGTATACGCCTATTAGATTTACGAACAATAATATTGTGATATTTGGATTTATCGCAATCGTAACTGGCCTTATTTCCACTCTTGTTCAGAGATATGAAAGTTGAAATTCATTGTGCTTTACTGATGAGGCTTCAATTGTTTATATAGAGAGGAATTTGTGGTTTTGATTTCGATCAAATCTCAGTGAGGCAATGGGAGATTTTATTAATAATTTTTACATAAATTCTAAACCGCAGGTCATGGACCAAGGCAATTTTTTTGCATTTAATTTTTCCTTTTGATTTCTCAATTTCAAGTGCTGGACAGTGAAGATATTTCATATCCTCGATTTTAACGATATTATACAGTAGGTACGTCTGTCATAATCTTAGTAAAAAATGTGGTTTGGACGTTTCCGCACCTAAAATATATTGCAGTGGGATTCTTTCTCGTAAAATAGCTTCAATTATTTATTGCGGTTCACCGACAGCCGGTAATAACACCGCGAGACCACATTATTTTCCAAGAAAATTGATAATCTTTCAACCAAAAAATTTCGCAGGATTATTACCGCAACTAGAAATCATCCGTTTTTATTATTTATATCGAGCGATTTGGGTAACATGTTTATTATGGTGAATGTAAACAGATTAATGCCCCCAGTACGTTCAGAAAAATGTGCCCAAGTAAAGTGCGTTTTATCGCTCGCACTGTACAATCTGATGCGATCTTAAAATGACCATTAAAAAAAGGGAAAAAATCTATCGCATAAATTTCAATTAAAGTTTAACAACCGATAGCAAGCGAGTAATTACTTGTATTACCGGTGTTTTGTCCAGTAAGGTCTTGGAAAAAACACCCGGCACACATTTGCATTTCTAATAGCTATTATTAATATGATACAGTTGACATCCGCTTGAGAAACTCCCCGCTTAAGCAAATGCATTTTCAATGGCATTGGGTTTATTAATTTATTATACCGTAGAATTTACTCTTGGTAATTCAGTGTGGATTTTTCTGATTAAGAAATTATTCCAATGTTCGTTTCAGCATTATTGGCACCTGAAGCATTATTTCAATTTATTCAGAACGTTAATGACTTATTTTTTTCATGATATAATAGATTTCGAACCACGTCTGCAGAGAAATCAGTATAAAAGGATGTGTTTGCTATTAGCGATTAACGCAAATTAGCGCTAACAAATAGGGATTGAACATTATTTTGAATTGAACTGATTGAGAAAACAACAGAATTCAAATATTTTCAAATTGGTCTCTCAAATTGGTCATCTCAAATCTAACACCAGGAGGAAATTCTAACGTTGATTCAAGTGTTTTTGGAGTATTTTCTGTTTCTTCCCTCGTCTTTTGTACATTTCGTAGCGCATATTTATCTTGACGATGTTGCCTCAATCTTACTTCAGCCTACTCATTTCAATGAATTTGTCTCTTTCTGAAAGTTACCAATTTCTCATCGTCTAAACCAAAATTCCGATTTTTTTGTGCACATGGCTCATCTGGATCTCCAACATTTCTCTCAGGTGAATTGAATGGAAGATCTGATTACGGACACATTATTAGACACTGAATAGCATATGGTTCATTAGCTGGCTTAAGTGACCTGACACTGACCTAGAGGAATTCAACAACAACGCAAAGCATCGTTTTGCAACAACCCTTGACTGATTTGAGCGCTTGCAAATAAAACCCGGAAAATTAATTGGAATGCGCCAAGCCAATGGCCGCAGTTTACAACCCAAACGAAGTGAATAAATCGCTAACTATGAACGGTGAAGTGAAATAAATAAACCGAACTGATTTGAGTCATAGATTGCCGGTTCATAACATATGGAAAACAAGTGCCCAAGTGCTACAATAGAAAGGAAAACTGATAATGATAAATGGTAATCTAAAAAGCGTGATCTCATTTAAAATGGTTCTGGCTAGTAGAATTTTTCTGCAGGACGATGATTTATTTGAAATTAATTCACGATTTTGTACCGTGTGGCGCAATTTTCCTATTATACGGTTTTTCTAATTTGCATGCCTCTTGGAGAGGAAAATTACGAGTACTTTGAGGCGTTCGCGTTTTACCTACAATTTATCATATTGAGCCTGACTCCACATGAATAAAAATATTAGTGTGTTTTAAAGGAGGCGAAGTCCAGGAGCTGGAGTAGGTTGGAAACGTTGAAGAGAAACAGAAAAAGTTAGGAGTTAAAAAAACGTTGAAGATGAAGGAAAATTAGCCAAAGGAGCCGAAAGGCCAAAATAAAAAATAGTATGTAATCGACAAGGTTTTACAATTGATAATTATTCAACGCAATTGCTGCATCTAAATGTTTGCGAATGATGAACTTTGCATATTATCTGGAATTCTTTTAGTTGGTTTTGATTCTTCATTTTCTGCGCCAGTTTTGATTGTATAACGTGAAGGTTTGCCCTGAAGAACCATAGATTATTGTTATTTATCTCACAATTGCAACATTTTCTCCATGTCCTTGTTTATTAACATCCTTTAACGTTTGATCAGATTTTCTTTGTGAATTTTAGTTGTTAAATTGGGAGTTTCAGTGGCAGTGGTATTTTGGGGAATTCATAAGCGATTGTTGGCGGTTTACGTGTACAAATGAGAAGTTTTTCCTTACAACACTGTTTTTGAAAATCTATTGAAAATTATTTTTGCAAACTTGCGAACAAACCCGTTCGTATAACCGAAAATTAGCATATTTTTTGCAAATCAACATTTCAAAACTACTTGGTGTTCTGTTTGATCCATTGGCAGACACACTGTGTATGATTCATAATTTCCATTCAATTAACCCGGTAGTAAAACGGTTTGTTTCAATTGAGTGAAATATGCAAAATATCGGTCAACCCATACCAACATTCTTCGAGCATATTAATTAGTTTATTAACATTAACCAGCTGCGATATAATGATAAATAATAGTAATTACGGTTCGATTGCAGATTCGCCTTTGATTTTATGCAAATTTTTTCACCAGGTGCTAGTTTGCTTAACTATTGCCGCTTCGATCCTGCCTGCAATCGCTCCAACTATCTATTTATCAAAGAAAATATATCACGAGATTTCGATTTTTAATTTCAATTTTTGATTGGTATCTTATAAGGAAGCGCCTCAGTTTTACTCGCACTGAAAATGACGAGAAATAACAGATATTACTTCAAGTCGCACTTAAAAACCGAGTTTATGCGCGTTTGATGGCTTTTCTAGCAGTGGCTTTGACTTTTGTGAAGAAAAATGAACCATTATAAATGTTGAAAATGTTGAATATTGAAATGAGTGCGGTATTAAACAGGTGGCTTTCCTATAAATTTTAAAATAAAATGTGGTTGCCATTGCAATATCAAACATGTAGAAGGAGTTTAAAACATTGCTTTGCGTCAAAATAAAACAATACTTGAAATGAGCCTCCGCGCTTGCCGGATTTGAGTATGTTGGACTATTATTTGTGAAACACTTCAGAGGTGGACATTTTTTGAGCAATAAATGAGCCGTTACTGGTAAAATGGTCTGATGTAATTACAGATCTCATGAATGAACTATTTGAAGGAAAATCCAGGTCAAATTTAAGCTAGATTACTAACAGACCCTCCGTTATTGGCTCCATCTCTCTATTTGAATCTACTGTCATCCTAATGAAACCCAGATAAAAGAACATGCTGAAAACCGGTTGATATTTTAAGATTGTCAGCGGGCAACCAGTTAAATTTTATAATTTATTCTCCGATGACAGTCAAAATGGATTATCAACATTTAAAAACATATCAATTAAATAATCTTCCTTAACGAAAAGTGCCGGGAACTGCTTCTAAAGAATTTTAACTTCAATGTTGTTCTTATTAAGACGTCGCTGGCCTATGAATAAATTTGTGTTACGTATGAAAAATCTTAATTACCGAACGTGTGGGCAGACGGTCTAAATCGGTGAGTGCGGGTTGTGTAACTGAAAGTTGAAAAATATCAACAATCCACTTACGGGAAGTTGGAAGACCGACTACGTGAAATAATCATATAAGTTCAGCAGGCTGCACGTCAGTAATGAATCATTTTGTGTGTTTAATTGCTTAAAACCGACAGCAAAAAATCGGTTTAGAAATTAAATAATATAAGGAACAAATGAACATGTTTAAAATAATGGTTCTAATATTAGAGGAAATCTGTAAATTGCAAGCTCCATCATAAATAAGGCTTATCATTTATTGTTCGAGTGGATGAGTGATAAACAAAATGCTGCCAGTTTATCCAAAATATTGCCAGTAATTAAGATATATTGTGATGAATCGATAGTGTGTTGCGTACATTCGTATTGTATACAAAACTTTGTAAATATAATTGTGTTAAACGTATGTGTTTACCTTCACGTGCCTGTCTTTAATTCATTGGGCAGACTATCAATGAAGAGATCTATAAACTTAACAAAGTTTATTAAATAGTCAGGGTCATAATAAAATATTCTAAAGTAACTGAGAAATATATAAAAGAAATTTCAACTGCATTATTAGCAAAGTGTGAATTACCGAGTACAATTTCCTAATTTATTATGAAAACATTACATCAGCTTTTTGAAATCAATTCATAAACAAACTCGAAAGGCATTTCTTTTAACAAATAGTAGATTTCACAGAATAAGTTTACTGAATTAGTAGTGTGGGCGATTTTTCAACTTTACTTTTCTTTACTAAACCGCAATAAAAAATGTTTCGAAGACAGGGAAGAAGCAAAAACAACGGATACAAGAAATTTATTTAATGCTACCAACTACATCTTATATTCCTTAGTTTTAAGTTTGTAAAACCAAACACTATTGATATTTTTCTTGGTAAAAATAAGTCGAGTGTGCACCTAAAGCTTAGCAAATGTTTTCTTTTGGACAATTTTCATTGGCAAAATATATTTTAATGTCAATTTTTATACCTTTAAGAACATTAATGTGCTATTATTAATTAAAACTGCTTGATCAACTAAATATATTTTTATATGTGTTACACTCTTTTAAAGTAATATTTATATTTCCAAAGCGGTCGGCTAAATTTATGCTTGCTTGTGAGTAATTTTAATAGTTCGTTATTTAATAACCATACTTTTAAAAGCTTAGCTAGATATCTCTGCAACAGGTCAAATGACTGATTCGTCGGGACTGTTCTGGAAATCAAAAGAGTTTCTTTGAATTAACTGAATAACTTTTTTGATAGACTTTTTACTCAAAAAATATACGAAAAGCCAGCAAAAAGTTCACGTGTAACTAACTTTATTAACTATTATTGAATCAGACTATGAAGGCTTTCACGGGCGGTTAAATTACATTTAGGAATGTTTTCCGGGCTTTGACTGCCTCTGTCTTAGTCGGAAAGCACGGGAGATCACTTCGCCCACTGCCTCATCGCCTTTGAAAATGTCCACCGCAGTTGTGGACGAAACGTCAGGAAGGAATTCCGATAGACCACGGCTTCAAAGCCCGGAAAACATTCCTAAATGTTATTATTGAATCTTCAACATACGCACCTCTAAATTTATAATTTCTGCATGTTGACTTGCAAATTCCGAACCATCCTGAGGTACAACGACTTCTAAATGCACCTAAAGAAAGACTGTTGTTATAAAATCAAATACAAAATAATTTATTGATTAAATTGAAAAGCTGCGAATCCAAAATTCGTATCGTTTGATTCATCTAATGTTTTTTTGAAGCAAAAACTCTGAAAACAAACGAAATCAAAGCCTGAACTGATAAAAAAGTTTAACGAGCCTAACAACATAAACTCAAGATTTTTTGTTCAATTTTTTTTAAATGTATAGTAATATGAAAATCAATTAATGCTGAAAAAAACGCTACACTTACCCTCGGTCGGAAAGATGGATCAGTAATATCGATGCAGCCCCATGGAGTTTGAATGCAGTTGCTGTTGGCATTTTCTTCCTGAAATTGAACCAAATGAGGGCAGTATTCAGGAATATCATCAACAAAAAATAACAATAGTTTTGAATCTTCAGCATATCACATTGCATGTCGTACCTGCTTCTCCACATTATCAGACGAGGCCACTGGTAAACCTTGGCCTATTCCAATAAGGAAGCAAACACCCAAAAATACAACTATTGCCCTTTTATGCATTGTCCAAGTTTAAGTGCAAGCTCCACAAACGCAAGGTTGGCAATGGGCTGAAATTTGATACAATGTCCTAATTATTTTCGATGAAATCTTGCCCCCACCGTTGAATTTCAGAATTTGCAAATTCATAAGTGGAGCACTGGTTAAGAAAGAACAGGATGTAATGTAGGAGATTTGTTGGGAAAAGGTCCAGAAACATTATATTGTTCGTTTTTTTAATGAATTTTTTTGCAGCAAAACACTTATTGAAAGTACTTCTGTTTGAACATTAAAATAGCTTTTTCAAAACTGCATCGAGCTCACCCAAGTGAAAACTACATATTGATCAAAATTGCACCATCAGCTCCAATTTTTCGCTTGGTAATCTTTTGTTTAGAATGTCATCCTTAACTGAATTACAACTCCGGATTAGAAGTTTCCTTGGCTTAGTGTCCATAAATTTCCACTTGATCCTGCGCCATATGCATTTTTCTTCACTGACTGTCGGATACAACAGATTATCCGTAGTTGTTTTGAACGACAATGTGTTTAAGCAGTGCTTGTTTTGATAAATTTACTGTCTAGTTTTTCGACAGTTTTGTTAATGTTTTGTTTATGAGCCGGACGATTTCTCAATGTAATGGATTTATTGCTTCCACTGTATTAGTTGCATGCAAGTTACAATTCATTTAGTTTGCTTCTGCAGAAGTGCGATTTGGGATTTTGAAAGACTTCAGTCAATTTCCTACTCGATTGGAAAAATTTCGAGTATTGTTTCAATATCTCATGTATTTTCAAGAGTCGCTGTCTTTGAAGATCAATGCGTGATATAATAATTTTCCTATGAAACAGGTCGGCTTCCACTCTCCAACCCGTCCTGCATGATATAGCGGAATTTTCTGTAAGACATAATAGAAATCAGCTATCTAATGTAACTCTTGTCACGCGACCTCCATTTACGATTTAATGATATTTGTCGCTAATGGCAATTTCAGCTAATGGCGGCATGCAGTCTTTCTTTTGCAGAATTATGACGGCCTCTCAATGCTTTAAACATTACTAATAGTGCGTTACATTATACATGGTTTAGTAAAAACAGCATTTTTCAAAGGATGTGTAATCGCATGTTATCACGCACGAGTAGAATTTTTGCTGGTTTCATTAATTTTTTGCTAAATTAGTAGAATAGTCTTCTAGGGTGGTTTTCATCTTCTTTTACCTCATTGTCTGTTTTTTTCGGCTTGTTGCTTCTTTAAATCAACTAGCAACTCCAGATTTTATTTATACTTTCATTGAATTAAATATTTTGCTGTGTCAACTTGAGTACCTACAATTGGAAAGTGGGATGACTGGTGAAACTAATAAGTTCCCAGAATAATTCAACAATTAATGTCCAGTGAACCAACAGGCAATTTCTCTTAAAACCGAGTAACAGTTTAGATTGCACCAAGGACACACAATAGGTGCTTTAATATATGATCCGAGAAAACGTCCTTAAATTTATAAGGAAATGCCAACACCAAATAATGCATGTTGCACATTCGCATTAAACTATGTGGAAGGTTAGGAGGTTTGCCAATGTTTAGTCGTGACTGCTTAATATTTATATGTGTAAAAGGTATCCTAGAATGCAGAATTTATACATTTTCTGCTTGTCCGCTTCTGTTGGACTTTTTGCTGCAATTGGAACAACAGTTTCTCTCGTTTCCTAGATCTGATGCATCCGATATACGTTCACACTCGATTGGAATCCGTTTCTACTCATTAGCGTTACTTTTGTGTTGCACGTTTTTTCTGATCTGCTCTTGAATTTTTTCTCTAAGTACAAATAATGCCTCGCATTAATGACTGAATTTAAAAATGTAATCATAAATCTTTTAAAATGTCCTCTTGTTATGTGTCCAACAAGTTGTTAACCTACGGAAATGGCCCTGTCATTCTTCGCATTGCACAATAAAATATTGGATTGGTGATGTCTTGCACAACTAATATATCTTCCTCGAGCAGACCATTAAAATATTATAAGGAGAATTCCAAATTAGCTCTTAACATATTTCTTTGCATACATGTATTCTAGCTAATTGAAGTAGAGGCGTCACTTTATATTAAATTAGCCAGTTAGTTTGATTGGGGATATTTGTCAAAGCATTCAACAGGATTCAGCATATCAATCGAACGCGACAAATCTACTTGATTGTAAATAACAGAAATTTAAATGTGAGCATTTGCGGATTGCCGTCGAATGAAAATGAGTAAAGAGTAGGTAAATGTAGAAACATAACAACTACAATTGTTGAAAACGTTAAAAGCCATTTTTTTATTGTTTTAATGTTGAAGGGAATAAAGGAAAGACAAATAATTAGCACGATTAAACAAGTTTTCAATTGAATTACTTCGGTCGACTCCCTTTTTGATCTTTATGTAAGAGGAGCCACTGGAAACTTAATAAGGGTATTGATGAATTTGGTATTAAGCAAGAACAGAGAAAACGAAACTATTTATTGCATAAGAATTTGGAATATTTTACTTAAGTTCCTGAAATGTTAAATCGTGCTTTCACTGGCGAAAATTTGCAAATCATTTGGCTGGTCCGAGTCTCGTTTTGTTGTTTTGTTCTTTTTAGCCAGCCAGTTAAAATATATATAAAATATTTTCAAAAATCGACGTCTTAAACAAAGTGTTTTGTCTTTTCATTTGATTCTGTCGAAAATTGAACCAGTTAAGGTCAATTTCTATTTTGAAATGATAAAAAATCTCTACCACACAAACACACGGCTGAATTTAAAAATTCTTATTGAAAGGATAATTTAATCCAGCTTTTACTCTTCGACAATGAAATTTTAAGTCAAGAAAGGTTGTTCATAAAAATATAACCAACAATTCCAGTGTGCATAAAGGACTCTTCCTGTTATACATTTGTATTTAGTAATGAACAAGAGTCTTGAAAAAGGTAAATCGAAATTAAACCGCATTCAATCTGTTCTTCTAGCCCTTAAAAATTATAAGAAAATTGAACCGTTTTGAACGCTTAACATACCAACGATTCATTTTAGGTGAGGAAATATGAAATTAGAAGCCAAAGATGTGAGGTGGCACATAAATAAAACAAGGATATATTTCAAATATAATTGGTTTCATATGTTTTCCATTTTCTTCTAGATTATCTAAATCAGATGGTAATTCGTACGAACGTTTTACTTTATACTTTGAAATTTTAGTATAAGTTAATGAGAAAACAAATTTATATGCAATGTTTATAATTCCGTAAAACCTCAAGTAGTACTTAAATAAATACCGCTGATCAGCTTACAGTATAGACTTTAGTTATTATTTTTTCAAATATTCATTGCGCGCGTTCTGAAATAAATTAATGTGTCCACAGTAATGTGCGAGTGATTATTAGTTCATTATTACTAATTGAGTTTGTGTTCATATTTGTCAAAAGTGCGCGGCCTTTCAATTTGTTTAAGCCCAGTCCAAACTTAAACATTTTTGCACCTTAAATCGAGTTTATTGTACTTTTTTTCGGATATGTAAACCATACCACATGAAAATAAATTCGTGTTGGATAGCGATAGCGTGGTCTGCTCGAGCTTATTCGACAATGAAAATGTTCGCATCAATAATTTTGAATTACAAATTAATTAAAATTGTATGTTCGAAAACTTCTCTCTAAAGTTCTCCTTCTTCCAACGCAAATGTTGAGGATCATTTTCTTCACCAATTAATTATACAAAATTTATTTTTATAAACTACTTTTTGTTATAATATATGTTTTTTTTGCTATAATGTATATACTGGAGCTAAATTTGAAAATCCTGGAAATGTCTGCCATACGCTCGTCTTGGGTTTGATCCAGATGCACTTAAACGATTAACGAAATTGCATTTCCGTAAATACCACAGACAATTAAGAAGGACTGATTGTCTGAAATTTCAATTAAAACCGATGTTATAATAAGAGTTCGCAGTGGACCGGCAGAGCTTGTCAGTAAATGAAATACCATTCACTAAGTGACCTTAAAGCGAAACCGACATTAATGTATTTTATCATGCTGATTAAATTCCAATTTTCAACACATGTCGGCAAGTGTACAAAACACTGGCTAGATTTTGATTTTTGGAGGCCCGATAAAGAGGCGGTAAATGACCGGTTGGCGGCCCGTCGCCATTGGCCAATGCCGTTTACGACCACGCTACCGGTTGGCTACTCTGGTCACATAATAATGATAATAATAACAGCAGTGGTAATGATGAACCCGACTGTATCGCCGGTAATTGCAAAAGCAGCATGGCTTCTGCCTTCTTCAGTCTCTTCCTCTACTTCGCCGGTTATGTCAGCGCAAGACGGATTAGGTAATCGTCCTCCAAGTCGCCGAAGCACTTTGACCAGCGGATGTTTGCTACTAATTTCCTGCTTTTAGGTGAATCCATCCAATCACTAAAATGGCCGACAAATTTCATTTGAGCACACGCGGTTAATTTAGCTATTGGTTCATTTCTTCTTTTGCTTCAGGAATTACTTTCAAAGGTTCTTTAAGTGTGTCGCAGGATACCCTCTAGGTGATAGTTCTTGATTACTTTTTGATAAATAATTTGTTCTTATTGCGAAATAGGAGCACTATTTATCAATTTGTAATAAAAGACGTCAGGAAATTCTGTCTTGACTGTTGTCTCACAAAAATTTTTGAGGCGAAATACCCAAAAAGAAGTTTGTAAAAAATGAATCCGCCTCAACAATATAGAACTTATCTACAAATAAAATATTTGTTGCATCCGCAACTGCTATATCCTACAAAAAGCGACAAATAAATTAAAACTTTTTGCAAGGAAGGAACCGCATAAAAGCCCGAATAACAGGAAGCTTACACTGTATTTAAAACATCCTCGATGTAATGCCGACTTTCCCATGGAACAATGATTAAATCCTACGTTAATAGCAGACTATAGTTCTTTAGGCTTCAAAACTTCTTTCATTAAAAAAAGCAATTAACCAATTATATAAAAACCGCATAGACTGTGACAAACAAGGCAGAGGGTTTGGATGCAGAGAGCCGAACAAAACCCAAATTGGAGCTCTTGGTTCAGTCAATTTGTTGTCGTAAGCCTCTTTATCAAGCGGGTTTATTTATTTTTTGGGTAACATTTGCCAAATTTGGTGTGAAATTAAATGCAAAAAAACACCTAGTTGGAAACACTTATAAAGGTGGCGTTAAAAGTGTTTACTGGCCATCATAAAACCAAAGTCATCACCCAATTTTTTTTCATTTATTTTACGTTTTATCTTTACTGTCTCAACAAGGTCGCGCACATCTAAAAGCGATATTAAATATTCAAGAGAACGGCTTTTTTAAATTAATATAGAAATTATCTTTTATTGGCAGCGATCTTAGATTAGCTGCAGCAAAGAAATCGCCAGGTCGGGTTATTGCAATTCGATATAAAGAATATTTGCTCACTTAGCAGTAAGTGATATGCAAATCGGTATTCTAAAATTCAAAGTGACGCCTCGTTTTAAAGCAGTGCAGCACACCCATTCCATCCTATCGAAGGACAGCCACAATTATTGCTTTATTACATACAGTGACGGTACAATAAACTCTGATAACGATGAACAACTGTAGACTTGCTAGTCTAAGCTAATATTTTGTAATTGTTTCTACTTTCCTTTCTACACATCATGTTTGTCTTTTTTCTAACGTTTATGAGCCACCGATGACCATTTCCTAAATAGATTCACCTTTGTTGTTGAGGGCGTTTGGCGTCAGCTTTATAGTCAGTTTCTTAAATGTCATTATATTATATTACTCAAAATTTTCCTTTTGTTTACCTGGGTCTAATTAGGCGGAATATTAATTTGATAACGCAATATTAACGAAAAAATGTATCAACCAAAGCCAATCTATTTTTCGATTTAAACCATTGTTGTTTTTTCTGATCATTGTTTTTTCTTTTTCAGGTAAGAACATTGAATGAACGCACTATGAGTTGATTAGCCCATCGAATTTTATGTAAGTGTCCAACAGTTTAAAATAATGCTTAGTACATTTTCTTAAAACTTTTACTGTAGTGGTATCTATAAGTGATCTGGTACAGGATAACGTTTTTCTCAAAAGTATTAAACTGAAAATGTGGGGCTAGAAAAAAAGAAAATTTTCTTGATGTAAGTCAAAAAGACCAAGACAAAAGACACAAGCAAAGTAAAAAAAAGAAAAAGTTTTTATTTGTCAGCCTTTTTTCAAGTGAAACGCCAAAATCACTAGTTGCTTCTGTTTGATGCTTAGAATAAGTTAGGATTGTCTGATTTTCTTATAGAAAAGAAATGCAAAATACCGTTTCTTGATTTTGCATTCCAATTATAGGGTCGTTTTATGCACATTTATTTTTAATTTGCTTGTTCATATTTTCGTCTTTTTTTAATTTTCAAATTCGACTCTTTTTACTTATAATTTTGAAAAGTATCGGATCTACCAGAGACAAGTTCTAAAATATAAATCGGCATTAACCGAGCCGAGATACGATAAATCGGTACCGCTCTGTTTCGTTTTTAAAGGGAAATTATTATTACACTTGCTAGCCAGCATGTCTATCTTGGCAGCTTAACTATATCATGTTTACCGGTAAAATATGAATTGCATTAGCATTTGTTTAGCACTGGCGAGCAGTTTAACATTCTTATTTGGTTCGGCAATTTCTATTAAAAAGAAATTACACATACTGTCAGATTTCCCACATTGTTTATTATTTATGATATTCATCGATAAGTCTGGTAAATTTTCATTTCTTTGCGAAAATGATTACGATTGTGGCAGTAATAATAGTGATTAAATAGTTTTTCAATTTACATTTTTATTCTTTGATTAACGTTTTATTAATAATAATGAGTAGGACTTATTAACGGAAGTCGACTGCTTCGCAGAAGCATTGTTCTCTTAGGTGAAAACATGATTGCATGCTACGAAATTATATTTATGCATTCATAGCTAAATTATTTTTTAATCGATGCTTCATTCAACGGTGAATTTTTGTTTATCGCCATTTGAACAGCCAATTTATTCTCGTTGCATAATTGTGCAAAAAATAATTGTATGCATATAATAATTATCTGATTTTTCCAAAGTACAATCTATAATTCCCCCGAGATTCCAGTAGATTGATCGCAAAATAATATCCGCTTAATTTTAATTCAAAATGGGCAATTTAAAATTGTTCTGGATATTAGTACATATAATGATTTTGATACATTCAAGCTAAACGTTGCACTAGCAATTTCCTACTGTGGTGGAAACTGTGTAGGGGATTTTTTCCGGTACAACTAATCAATCATCAAGCCATTTAATTATTAAATTGTGGAAGGTGAAGCAAATTTTCTTGATTATCTCTTAAATGAGTTACAACAGTTTCTTGTTTTTTTTCACCTTACGTTTATTGTGTTTATCTTTTCTTTATATCAATGCTAGATATTTATTGACTTATTCTAGATGAATATTTGCTTTCTTTGCAGCAAAATGTATTTTTTCCAGTTATGACGATCACGACCAAGCAATAATTTAATTTTTATTTATCACCTCGCGATGATCAGTTCGACAGTGATCGAAAACATCGACATTTCTTAACGAAACTTGCACTAAACATTTTTTTACTAAACGCCTGTTAGTTGAGTTGTCCACTTCGGTCATTAATATTTGCGTTATTGCATGCATTTTTCAGATGCTGCTTTCGATGTTCCTACGGCGGTACCGTTAAATCGCAAACATTCCCCGCATTATTTTTGCTTTTTAATTAAATACGGGGTGTGTCAAAAATGCTGCCAACTATTGATCCAAATTCCTGTGTTGCTCTGAAAACTCATGCTGATCCGTTTTACGATACGGTTTCAAAATGTT
Organism: Dendroctonus ponderosae; assembly: GCF_020466585.1. Lineage (NCBI taxonomy): Eukaryota > Metazoa > Arthropoda > Insecta > Coleoptera > Curculionidae > Dendroctonus > Dendroctonus ponderosae. The sequence goes on from NW_026017110.1 coordinate 23,383,599, forward strand.
TCGTTTACATGTGATAAAGTGGGTAGATTCATTGGGGCCTTGCTTCAAGCATTTTCAGGAAACATAAATATTGGCTCAATCAACAACCGGTAAATGAAGGAAGATTTTCACCTTTAGGAAGTTTTTGTACTTATTTTATAAAGCTGTTTGCATGCTGAATGCGATTACACAACACCCGCCACTTTTGGAACTTCTAACTCAGATCTAATGGTTCGAATGAAGCCATGAAATTTGATTAATTCAGTTTTGATGGTAATTGCATTAAAACCACCTTTAGCTGATGTTCTTTTAATTAATAAATCATGCAACGCAGGTTATTGCTAAGCCACAGTTTTGCGTTTTTTAATAACTTCCTCATTTAAAACTTTTCAATAGCCAAATTGCTTTCAGTAGCTATAAAGGTTTATGTAAAATTCAGCATTTTGGGCTGATATTTTCTCGAGCAATTTGCCAAAGAATAAACCGCTTAAACTCGGTCAAAATCCAAGTAGAAAATTGTAGGGCGTGTTAAAAGGTGATGCGATTTATTTTTTCGAAATAGTTTTCACGACTAAGGCTTTTACCATTTCTATTACTCATTATTGGAGAACAATAGCCATTTGCCTCGAACCGGTGATGTTGCACATCTCAGACATTGTTCTCAATGCTAATCAGATTCGTACTGTTTTATTACATTTTATTTAAATATTTCAATGTTATTATTGGTATTAGGTTTGAATTGAAATTTACAATGGGTGAGCTAGACTAATGTATAAGTAATAAAAATAGAATGGAAAGTAATGTTTTCATTATTAGCATTTTGAATTAACTACTTCACAGTTGGCGACTCTTAGCGTCCACTGAACGGATTTAATTTTGAGTTATTTTCTTAGATGTAACGGCAACTTCAATGAAGGGAAGATAAATAGAAATTAGGAAATATGACAATAAACATCGTTTTCTTGTGCGTTTGATGAGTATGTCTTGGTCTTGGTCTTGAAGAAAAAGTGAAAGAATGCACAGGTAACTTTATGAACATCATTCATTTTTAACTTGATTGCAATGTTTTGTGCAAACAACCCACGTTACAAGCCAACTAGCAAATTTGCAATTTTTTTCTGTCCATTTTCCAATGCATAGACAATGGAGGCATGAATAAGTAAATAATGGAAAATATGACTCATCAGCTACAGAGAGTTCACACTAGCGCATACATATTTAACTAGGAAGTGTCTGGTTAAAATATGCCCTGCTTGTAAATATTTAGAATCCATGCAGACCGCTTGCAAAATGCAAGATCATGAATTGGTAATACCCCAGACTTAATTATACTATAAACGGATCTGGTTAAGCAGCTATCCAGCTGCGATAGTGGGAAGATGGTTGAATGAATGTAGATACCGACACCTTTTAACAAAGAAAAAATACCGAAACTGAGCAGAATGGGAAGCTTTTAGTGTCATCCTAACGACACTGGACGTTAATAATTAATTAACCGCCATCGGAATTATAAAAGGAAATAATTTAATTAAACTTTTCATATTATTAATGATGGGGGATTTGACTTATGCGAAATTATAAATAGCTGTTCAATGAACGGGAAACAAAACAAACGATTTTTGAGCAAACCAGCTAGTTAAAAAGAAAACCTAAATACTGATCGGGTTTTTCAGACGAGATCGACATTAAAAAAATGTCCTGTGAAATAATTAGACTCTGTGGTCCTCTGTTAATTAAAAGTTCTTTCTCATGAAAATCGTTAGTGTCTATTTTTACACTTTTTCATCTAGTCCCTCTAGTTCCGCAACGCTATTGAAGCATAACATCGATCGCGGCTACCATTACCATCTACTTCTAAGAAACATAATGAGGTTTCAAAAAAAGGTGGCCGTTCGGCTTTGTTTTAAATTGTAAATATAATACACATCTCACTGCGGTTTTGAGAGCCTGTAGTAAAAGGATATCACGCTTTGTTTTATGCTGATTTCTTTTATATGAAAAACGATCATAGTAAATTGATTTTTTATGCTTCTCCGGCTCTTCCTCAGTCAGTTTTCACGATATTTAATGCGTCTGATTGACCAAAGTAAAACTATGACCGAAACTGATCTGCTTAATTACACTAATTAAAGATAAGCAAATTGCATTGAAAGAACGTTCGACAGTAATCCCTAAACAATACGAGATACATTGCAAAGAGGAGGAATTATTAACATAACTGTAAAAACAATCAATTAATCGTTATTATAAGTTTCGAGAGTCATCGCATTCAAAGTGAACACAATAGGTAGGAAACGGCTAATGGAATCTAATAAGTACCTCGGTGCATTCTATGCCTTTTTTGCATCTGCCCGGCTAACATCGCAATATAGAAATATTCTTATTGTTTACTTCGCTGCAGAAACATTCTTTATATGGCTGGGTTCATTGCCAGTTTTGGTCTTCAAAGGTTTATGCTTTTTAGTTCATAAACGGTTTGTTTTCTTTTCGATTTCGCCAGCATTACCGTTAACTTATGATCAAAACGATGATAATTCTTAAATTGATACATTTTGGTTGCATAACTGCAGTTTGGAAACTTTAGTGTCTTTTTTGCTGGAGTTCAGTAGATTTGAAATGCGAAACTTGAATTTTGTGGGCGCTAAAGCGTCAGCTGCATAAACAAATATTCGCAGAGGAAGAGTGTTATTTTTAGGACAGAAAAGTGAAAGAATTAATGAAGTGGTGCGTTAGTAAATATTTAAAACTTACTGAAACGGAAGCCTTTTTTAGAGCCACGTTTCACATAAATTTTGTAAAAATTATGGCTCAAAGAGGCGTTGAAAACACTCTAGAAAGTAATCTGGAAATACAGTTAAATCAGTATTTCATTTGCCTTAGATTGGGAATAAATATAAACTTTACAAAAGTCAAAAAATTCTGTCTCAGATTAGCAACAATAAATCTTAATTAATCTTAATAACCTGGAGCCTAAGCCTAAAACAGGAAAATGAAAAGTAATGAATATAATTAAAAGTACTGAAGCGAAGGAAATATTTTTGTCAAAGTTGGTTTGAAGACACAATGTTAATGTTGTCTTGTCATTTTTTAACCCTCCGAAGAAACTTTTAGTGAAAGGAAAACACAACAATTTCCTGCATGATCTGTTGAACAAAATATATGAACCGCAAATAGAAAAAAACAAAACAATGCGGAAACTTTACAGTAAATAAAATAATGTGTTCTTGACTAGAAGAGCAAAATACAAAAGTGAGTTAAAACTAGATTCCGTTGAGGCAATCGCGGTTCAAAACTGAGATGTTTGAAGCGAAGCATTCACGCTGTAATCGTTTTCGAATAAATGCGAATCTGTGCGATCCTGCATACCTGTATTTTATAACAGAACTATGTAGAAACATGTAGGAATTGCATCTGAAATATCGGCGGAAAATTGGTGAAGATCAAAAAGCTGGCGCGTACGAATGTGCCAAAAGCGCCTATTAAAAACCCGTGACCCAAACGCAAAGTCGGCCTTATCTTATCCATTAAAAGCTAAAACCTTTTAAATGGGCGTACAATATTCGTGATTTGTTATACTATATTACTTGCACGATTCAATAAATACCCGATAATTATAAACATAATACTGATTACCTAACATTATTTATCGTAATTATTAACCCGGATTTTCGATTTCAAAATCTCAAATGATACTTGTCCGAACATTCCACCCTCTATTAAGTTTAAATGATCGGATTTATCATTCATTGGAGGGTCGACCAATATCTGGTAGATTTTTTTTGGCTCCACTTAATAAACCATGAACTGCTTTTCAATAGATACAAGCTATCAAGTTCTTTGGTTATAATATTGTAAATATTGTAAAAAAAAAATATGGTTACCTATTTGTGACTCATTATGTAGATTTTTAGACATTTCTCTATAGGATTTCAACATTTCGAGCACTTCGATACCTACACATCGTTCCAGTTAATTGAAATGGCTGAAGTAGAATCTAATTTATACCTGCTTTCTTGCAGAATAATTCACCCATATTTTTTACTGAATGTCATTATTTTTAAACGCTTTAATGTGTTTAATCAAAAAAATTAATAGACCGGAAAGATGTCAAGATATAAAAATGTGTACCGTTTGGCAATGGCCCACAACTTGTTTCAGCAAGTGTCGTAATGCCTTCTACATACAGTTTCTCGTACTTGAGTTTAAATTGTATTTATTTTAACATTTTAGCTGTCCCTTTCAGCTAGATCCTCAAGCACGCTGATAATTAATGATTGCAAAGCTTCTCAAAACCTATTCAATTCATCTGTCGCTTCTGGGTGAAATAGTGAAATTCTCAAACGATCCCCGTTTCTCCCATCCAAAGCGTGTCCATACAAAATAGCTAACTAGGTCAATAAAAACATGTAACTCAATTAAAGGAGATTTACCTAGTTCGCCATTACAAATGAGAATATCGTGACGCCCCTGCTGTGCAACGATGATAAACATTTGAATAAAACACTTAAGAATTGTTCACAATTCGTTTAAATTAGTTGTTACATCTCTATTTGGAAGTCGCTCAAGCGGACTTTTATACGTTTGAAAGTAGTGCAGCCTTAAAATTATTAACATCATAAAGATTATTGGGATTTCTCCTATGGATTTGTAGTGGTTGTTTTGGGTGCGACTTTTTATATCGAATATTCGCTCAATGTCACCAAGTGGTGTATAATCTTGAAAAACTTATCAGCAACGTTAATGTTTATCTAATTTTTTTTGCACTTTTGAAATTGTTTGTTTTCAAGTACGATTAGAGGTTGACTAGAAACTACTTGCTGAAGGCAGACAAACTGAAGCCTAATTTTCATAAAAATCGTTGAGTTTCTTTTGAATCAGATTTTTTTATGCGTTAATGAATTTACGTATTTTTTTAGTTCTCCATTTTTCTAGACAAAAAATAGTTTTCTGAACCCAAAAATATAAAGGCCCGACAAATTTTTACCGCAAATTACCTCTCAGCTCAAGATCTCAGTACTACTTTTCAGAAAAATGTTGGGTGGTCCTGAAATGAGCCTAAATATGTTCATTCTATCTTTATACAGACAGTTACAGTCGCCTTATCACTAAGGCTGCATTTCAGCCAGACGCAATTCAGCATCTTATTGTCTATTGTTTAGTTCATAAGATTGTTTTCCTTATCATGCAAACCCAAGATCACATTCATTCTCATCCTGGACTCGCTTTAATAAAGTCGTTTTTAAAAACACGTTCTTTCGAGACCACATAGTAACTGGCGCAGTCGGTAGAATAGGCAAGGCGTTTCGCAAAAGTTCCATATCCAAAAATCGGAGAAATCGGAATATCAAGTGCGTCATTCGTTTTAACGGAGAATTGCCTATCGTATGAACTTACGTGCCGTCGAAAGAACAATTGGAGCAGACAAGAAGAGGATCAACGACTAGGGAGTGGAACAAAAATCGTCCGAATCCTATTGGTGCGGAGAACAGGACAAAAATCGCCAAATCTCCATAGATAAGGCCAGGGGAAGACAGCATCGCTAAACCTATTGGCAATGAAACGAATTCTAGTATTGTAAGTGCATCCATCTATTCCTTTAATTTTACGTTCATAAGTCGCAATTGGTAGACACTGACCGGTTAATTATTTCAAACTGGAAGAACTAGAACAATTGCTAGAGAATTTTGATCATTTAAAAATCGACCTAAATAAAGTAACGGAAAAACTAGATCAAAACTTGGATAATTTAAGCATTGATTTAAATAAAGTTACTGGAAAACCTAAATAAAAAATGTCGGAACCTAATTATCAGCTTATAAGATACCAAGCCGACAATATTCCGAACTTTGAAGGAAACCCTAGAACTCTAAATAGATTGTTAACATCATGTGAGCATTTTTTACTGGATCACCAAAATACAACCAATTTAAGTGCACCTATTAACGTGTGCTTATTTGACACAGTGATTGGTAAATTGATTGGCAGAGCGGCTGACCTGATTGCTTCGCGCACTGAATTAAATAGCTGGCAGGCAGTAAAA
>NW_026017110.1:23390616-23401466 GCF_020466585.1 Dendroctonus ponderosae
TGCAACTGGTTGTTCGTTTAAAGGATCCCAATTCCTTAGAACAAGCCATGAGTTTTGTTCGTGAAGAAGAGAATTTCATAAACTTCAAAAATCGTGTTAACGGAAATGAAAAACCACATCCCCCATAAATTAGTAAACCGAACATTTTCAATGTACCTACATTCATGCCAGAACAACATTCAACAAACAACTTTTTGTCAAATTTCAGATCTACATTTTCAAATCCCTCTTGATCATTCCCTTCAAATAATGGATTCTTTCCTATGAATCAAAACTCTCAATGACCTTTCATGAATTCAAATAATATATTCCGCAACATGAACCAAAGTTTTTGGACAATTATAATTTACATAATTATTGTAATGGGTTGCATTTGCATATTATATAAACTTTTAAAAAGTAAGTTAAATTTAAAGAAAAACAAAGTTGCAAACAATGACATAATTCTTTAATGTAAAACTACACCCATATAGGGTGTACTTTTATCTAAAGGCGGAGGAGTTACAGTCGCCTTATCACTAAGGCTGCATTTCAGCCAGACGCAATTCAGCATCTTATTGTCTATTGTTTAGTTCATAAGATTGTTTTCCTTATCATGCAAACCCAAGATCACAATAATTCTCATCCTGTACTCGCTTTAATAAAGTCGTTTTTAAAAACACGTTCTTTCGAGACCACATAGTAACTAGACTGTGTTTTTTGAACATATACAGGGTGTTAAAGTAACATGACAAGTTAGTGTAAAAAATTGTTAACAGACCTTCCCTATCAGGAAAGAAGGCCTTAAAAGCCGCTGTTTAAAGATCCGTTTGTATTAAATAACTTTGGAAGCACTAGGAATAGTTACATTGTTTTAAGTTTCTTAGTTAAGACGCCTTTTAAACGAGTGAGTTGATTGAAGAGTGAGTTTGATACTGAATTTGTCGCGTGAGTTCACCCTCAGAGTTCGCTCGAGCTTGTACACATTAATACATTAATACTTTACTGTTCCATAACAAATTCTCATATTTTGAACACCCTGGATGGTAAAGCCGCAAGCGTACTCGTTGTTTCTCCGATAAAAAAAAATCAGCTTGACTCACACGAAATACTCTGTATAAATCACTTTGATTTCATTAATTTCGGTTATTTATATTTTTATTTTACATACATGTCAATTTCAGATTATTTTGGCTTGGATTTTTTGCTTTAGGGTTTTTATTCTCTTTCATCGTTATTTAAATTTTTTTACTAACTTAAGGAGCCGTAACTAAATAGTATTTATCATAATAAAATATTGTCAATTTATTCCGAACATTTCTAAAATTATTTAATAGAAAATTGTATCGGCCTCTTTTAGAATCCTGTGCTTTGGTAAGGGCAGGCGTTTTTACATTTTAGACTATTTTTATAGGATATTGTCATGTTATTTCGACATCCTGAATACGTGCTGTTAAATAAAATGCGTATCTATAAAATTTAAAAAAATATATAAAATTTAATAACGGTTTAGTTTCTGCATAGTTAATCACTTTCACGCTCTAGATAAAATGACCGCTCTTTTATTTAAGAGAAAATAAAGCCGATACTTTTGTTATTTTGAAAAGTGAAATTATATGCTTCAAGATATGTTAGAGTATTTTGTTAGTCCCATCATTTGCTGCTTATTAGAGAAATTCCTGACGCTCAATTACTATTCAATCAATTCGTAATTGGGCAAATTAAAATAAAGGTATTTTTTCAAGCTCGTTAATTGCCTCTTAAGGTCTAGATAAATGGCAATAACCTCACTAGCACCAACCAGACGAGCAACTGCAGCCATATAAACGACTTTTTTTAGTTAAGCTTCCCACATACCTACCACACTGTTGTCAGGATGTAGAAAAAAAACAAAACATTCCCCTTATTAAAACGTTATTATTTTAATACTTGATAGTGTTTCTATAATAATTAACGCCTCACGCTATACAAATAAAGCTCATATCAACTTTATTATGGATTATTTCGAAATTAATGTGGTGCAAAAAGCCTGCATTAAAAATGAACTTCTTTCAATAATCGTCTTATTTTATCGATGTCGGTTTTCACACTAACCGTCGCTAATGAGCTGATAACGTACTGAGCATCATAGTTAGCTCCGCAATCTTCACCATCGTGTTCAAAATTAAAAACCACATTAAGTAATTTATTGACAATATAAAGAATGATCGATTGGAAAAAAATATCCGAAGATAATAAGATGACATTTTTTGGTGACCATCCATTATCTGGGACAGGCCTACATGTTTGGTAACCCAAACTGTCAGGTTCTGGTTCGATCAATTTTTGTAATGATTTTTGTTTTCGTATATTTTATACTTTATATAATGTCGGTCAGCTTTGATATTACACTTTTAAATCGTGCTACACAACAATTCAATTTAATAGGCATATTGGAGACATTTTTCCATGGTTCTTCTTTAATTACTCGCATACGGATATCGGTGTTTCTAATGCGGCGGCCGATAAAAGCTTTTAGGGTTTGTAAATAGAGACACACACACACACACACACACACACACATCTTGCGTTTTCATATCACTGTAGACGGGCTATCCGAGAAATATTACGGCACTCAATTCCACATGGAATTGTTAATGTACTTATAATTACACCATTCAGTTAATGAGCTCTTAAAAATTAAAACAACTTTTATAAATAATAAATGCTTATTTCACATAGTTGCACCTTGCATGGGAGGGATACAAATAACCATGCAATAATAACATTTGATTTGGTATTCAAATAAATAAAAATTAAGTCGTGAATTAATAATATTTCAACATGCGTTAAGCTTGTTGTATGCACTCTGACTGATTCACATGATGCAACATCCATTCGTGCCATTTATTATATAATAAAATTAAACTCCATAAAACCGCCTTTACGGAATTATCGTCGAGATTCGAAAACAAAGCCAGATCATTAGAATCCCGTACCTATAAATTAGGATTCCAAAATTACGTAACCGTTTTCTAGCATTTTCGTGCGGCCATAATTCACTCGGCATCTTCGTTCCGTTTCCAATCCATTCCACGCCTCATCCATCATAAACCATACACAAAACGCGCAGAGATCAAATAAAGAATAATAAAACATAAATCTACAAAGAACTATCAAACGCTTACCTTTTAAATTTCCGTCATCTCTACTCTCATTACGAATATAGCAACATAAATTTACTTCAGTCGGAATGTAAGAGAAAGAGAAAACGACGGCTTGAGGAGCAGTTTGACCGGATGATTTGTAAACTGTTACAAAATAAACTAGACGATGTTATGCCAACATAAACAAAAGGAGTTTGATATTTATTTATACTGTTCGATCAGATAAGACTTGTAATTATCACTAGTCGAGTAGCAATAGTATTTTAATTTTGTTTCATAGGCCATCGATATATTGTGTTCAGTATGATGGATTTTCACTGCTCAAGCGATCTTCTATTTGTTGCTTTCTACCTCTTGAAATTATCATATGGATGAAAATTTGTATTATGTGTTATGTTCAAAGTCTATTTCTGTACATAAAAAAACAATTCTAGAAGAGTTACTGTTTTTATTGTAAAATGAGTTATCAAGTTCTTATTTGTTAGTGGCATTACTGGCAGATATTTAATCGAACCACTGCATCATTCAATTACACTAGTACATATCCCATATCTACCAGCATTAAAAAAATGCATATAATATAATGATTCATTTGCCTCTTTTAAATTAATGTTCATCATTTATTCTGGTCACTTTGCTGTTGTTGCAATTAGCTTTAATTGCATTATAATTTCAGTAAGCGCACTTTTATTTGAGGAGAAAAACCATTCCCTTTAATACTTCCAGGGGCCAATAAATAATTTAAGAAGTCATTATAAGAACATCAGAAGCTTCAGTTCAAAAGGCAATTGCTTTAGACGTTTTGCTTTTTGAATATACTGATTTTTTATTCACATTGTCTTTTTCATTGTTACATAGATTAATCGGTATATTCATTCAATCACTTAGTTTGAAACTACTTGAATTGAAGGCAAACAGACTCTGTTTTCCAGTAAAAAATGTACTGATAATGATTTAAAAATCACGATAAGAACACCAAAAAGCAATTTCTCATCCCAACTGTTTTTTACTTTCTTTTATAAAGACTGGTTATTGAAGGAAATGGGCAATTATTGCAAACAAAAAAATATTTTAATAAAAAATAATTTAAATTAAAAACTTTAATCAAACAGGACATGCAAATCTCGTAAATTCATAGTGAAATAAGTTGTTTTATTATCAGCGTTGGCACTTTGGAGTTTCATCGACAATTCAGATAAGAGCCTTTTTCGAAACGGAAAAGTTATGGATATTTAAGCAAACAACTTAATTAATGTAAACTTTTGCTATTTCAAATTTGAGTGGTTATTATGATATAAATAAAAAATGAAACAATGCTGATTAAAATGATTAAGATACATTTATAAACATCGCTACTAGAAAATTTTGCTTAACCGTTGCAATACAGAACTAAATACATTTAGAAAACTACGTTTTCTCTGTTTCTCTGATAAAAGCTTTTGGTAACTGGCAATTTGAATTTGCAAGAATTTAATTTTAATAGTACTTAAAGTCGGAATGTGTCTATCTAATGGATCCTATTATAAATTGCATTTCTTACTGTCATACGGCGGCATCAGACGTAGCTCGCAGAGTATTGAAAAAATCGGTAAATCTAAGTAACCTAGATGGTAAATAAGACGAAAAAGTGTTGCATCAAGCTAAGTACTACCTACGACCAGTGATTCTTAAATGGAATTCACATCAAACCTGTTCTTCGCATCCATCGATGATATTAAAAGAGAGTGGAAAAATGTCTAATATGCCTAGAAGTCCATTATTCTACTTTGCAAGTTGCGGTTTTTTCTTTAACTTGTTTTAATTATGCTATTAAATATTGTGCATTAGTCGAGATCATCATGGGGCTTAACACCGTGAAGGTTTCTGTATTATCTCAACTGCAGAAATCTTAGAACTAATTACAGTTTGATGTAATACAAAAACTATGCTTATCAAGAGGATTTATTCAGCGGCTAATCGCTCAAATTAGTGTCAATTGGTCTTGGTCTTATGTCACTTGAACAATGTGAAAATTATGTATGAAAAAGTTATGTCTACATTGCAAACTAAAGTTTCAAGTTCCCGTCCAGAAGGCACATGAAAAGTGGCAAAATTTTCATATGAAAATTGATTATTTGCAATCCTCTTAAATCGTCAACAATGATTCATCCGGCATGAGCTTCTGTTTGAAAAGGCCTCTTAAATCTCGAGTGTAATCCCTCTACCAACAAAGATGAGATGGATAACGCCAATTTATAATTGTCCGAGAGTGGGCATTAGTAATTGCAGCAAATTAAATAAACCTTTAAAACGCGCTTTTAATGGCTACTAAGACTCGCGATATTCTGATGTTTCTTCGTGGCAGGTTTTCTATGCATTGGCATTCCGTAGGGGCAATTTATTGTCCGCTAGTATTTAATTTTATTGCTTCTCAACATACACACTTTACAAATATTATCTGCTATCTTCAGTTTCGTTTGAATCGACATCGACTTACATATTTTGCGTGTCTTCAATTTGCAACATTTTCACTGGGAAGAAACCATGCAATTGACAATACTTTGCGTGTATTGAGTCTTAATACGGACAGTTGAATTGAATTTTGAGATCTACCATCGGGTCTAATTTATTTTATGTATATTGAAAATGACTCAGTCTATTGATGTATAAACCAGAAATAAAATTGCTCAATAATAGTCAACAGATATTATAGAGTTATTACGACTTGCAGCCTTGCAAAGACGAAGGAAAAATTGCGCGTTTGATGTTGTCATTCTATAAATATAGCCTAGCTCAACCTAGTACTTATAGAATAAATCCAGCAGGAAATAATGGTCATTGTGTAAGTACGTCAAACTTTTAATATATCATTGATATTTTTATCGGGGTATGAAAGTCGGATGGCAGGAATGCTGCAGCACTGCATATTTCAGATTGACAGTACAATGAATGGGTGTTACTATTTCCATTTACAGAACTAATATGGATTACTATGCACAATTCGCTGAGTTTCCAATGATGAGAACAGTCCGGGAATTTTACAGTTAGTAATTGGTTTTGCTAAACAATAAGAACATCTTAAATTAATGATGTGTTAACAATCAGATTTTATGATTATATACAGTGTGATTCTAATAGGCGCTTTTATGCAAAGCAATCCATAAAGTATTAGCGTTTGGCGATGGAATTTTTAACCTTGTCCTTATGCGTTATTTTCAAACATTTCACGGATCGATTGGCAGATAAAAAGAGTTGAGCACGAATGCACCTGATAAACTGTGGTAAATATTTTCTATCTTTAGCACTTTGTGCTCTAGTGAAAGCTGTGATCACGATATTTATTATTCCCATAAAAATAAATGCTTTATCTATAGACATCCACATGTTTTACATTATATATCGTATTTAGTCAGGGCGCCTTTAAAATAGTCTGCTTCTTCATTGATATCTTTGTAATTCCTTAAATTCTAAAAATTCTTCAAACGACCATCTATAAATTATTTACTAATAAAAGAGGTGTCGCATGGCCATAAATAGCTGCGCTTCCTAAATTGTAATGGTCTCCATTACATTCAGGATAATATTGCGATAAGGCTTTTTAGGAGAATTGGTAATAACTTGCCTTTGGAGTGCCATATATATTAAGATAGATTAACTTAACTTGAACCTAGTGGTAACAATAGATTAAAACTGACACACAACTACATTCTACGTCTACTTATGCTTTGTTATATAAATTATTCGGTGGACATTTATAAATGGTCAATGTTCACTGTTCATAGTTCAAGTAAGTAATACGACATTCAGTCGGAGCGTTATTTTCTAGCAGAAAGAACGGAATTCCTGTCGTTACTTTTTGCAACCGTTCAATAAAATAATAATCTACTGGAAAGAATAAATAGCGATAAAGCGAGACGAGGCCTGCTATACGAACAATTTTTCATTAAAATTAATTAATGCCTAAATTAGACGTATATTAGATCAAGTAATATTATCATAACTGCTTCTCCCTTTTACCTCATTAGTTCGATTATTATCTTCTGTTACAAGACCATGTTTGCTTGGCTATTTCCTTTCTTCGTGCCTCATCTTTATCGGCTATATTGATAAATTGAGGAATATGCCGGCACAAAAAACCACCACTTGACCGGTCGCACTGTTTCGATTTAAATATCATTTATTGCCTGATAGATTTATTCATTTTTAATGCGAGTGCCTAAAAAAATTATAAGTGCCACTCGATAATGCGTAGACACCTTTTTATTGAGCGGATTTAGTTAGGTATGAAAATGTAACAGGAAAATCCACAAATGGCATCGTAGTCGATGCTACGATGCCATTTGCATATTGCATAATTGATTTCGATTTGATTTAATTATTATTGTTATTCATTGGCTTTGAGAACTGAATTTTCGCATTGTATCATTTTATGTCTTGTTTCAGTACGTGCGTTTTTAACATATTTTTTCTTATTTTCAGGTGAGTGTCATCCACTTCGAACGTAATCATCATATTCATGTTCGTATGGATTACGGGGTGTCAAGCATACAAGGCTAGAAGGTTGCATATTTTCTTATTTTTTGTTTCATTCAGGGATTTGTTTTTTGTCATATTTGATTGAAATAGTTTTTTAAGCAAAATCAATATTGTTCTTAAAACCAATGTACCGAAAAGTAGTAAATTTGAAACCCAATTCATTGGATCAAATCATATTAAGGTCATTTTTATGGAGGAATTACTTCGAGGTACTAGAGATTACGAAGGAAACTAATATTAATAATAAATTTTACATTTTAACTCTACTAGCAACAGCGGCTGTTTTATTGCCAATTATTACTTTCAAATAATCAATCGGTTCCACTAATTTGGCCTCAACTAAACATAAAAAATATATTGTCAATTTTGCTTCAATTTCAATGAAATTTTCGCTTGACAAAATTACGTTTTAAAATAATTTGCATAATTTTTTCTGGAAGTTGCATCTCAAGTCTACATTTTGGTACAAAATGAATAGTGATTGCATGGATTTCCAGTACAGCAGAAGTACCTAATAATAAAAATAATAATGAAATTACAAATTAAGCAAAATTGGCAAATGTTGGTTAAACATCGGTAAAAAAAATACGTATTCGCTGCCACATTTGGACATTGGACAATGACTTATAAAAGCCTAAGTATAGAATTATTATTAAAAGATTTAAACTTTGAAACAAAATATTTCTCATTTTTAACTTTTTTGTCTTTAGTACCACCAGTAGGTCTTCTATGACCTTTCCAGAGAAAATTAGTTACTTTTTTATTATGTTTATTAATATCTGTATTGAAAATATTAAAATTTTTTCAACCAAAAAAGTAATACTTCGCTTCATTCATCGAGTTGAATTTCCAACACTAATACCTAGTGGTGCATATTTTCTTCTACCGTTTTTCAAAGCCATATTTACACAAGGTGTTTCATATCGACGCCACATTCCCAGTTTTTTATTACTTTTATTATGGTTGGAACCTGTTGTTCCCAGCCAATATGGTGTTAACACATTGTTGGAATGTTGCTTTTTGATATTTATTACGCGCATTGGAATTGGAAATATTGCTAAATTGTGCAGTTTTTTGCGCTTACCGAGAGCGGATTAATAATGTGTCTTTTGTGTGAATAAATTGGCGTTATGGCTTCATCGATTAGTGATATATGTGAGTTTCAAATTGCGTCAATTTTTCATCGACCGAAACTCCCACTTTCTCTATGCGGTTGAAACGGCAATCATTTGCCAAGTAATCAAAACAGATTACGGCAATATTTCAAGCCGTGATGGGCTTTTTTTCAACAATAACACCAAAGTTATTTATTCTAATAACCCATTTACCGACTGGTATATCGCGCTACCATCTAACAGAGTTGTAACAACTTTATGTACGCTAACGGTAACGTACCGTCATTTTTGTATTTGGAACGAAGAAGTCGCTCCTTTCTAACAGTACTCAAAATTACAATAAGAGATTTGATAAATGCGGTACTTTGGCTGGTTATTTTGTGATATAAGAAATGTAATCTTAATGTTGATTTGCTGATTAAAAGTCGAGATTTGTGGTTGTTTGTTAAACTTCTGGTTTTAGTTTTGGTCTTTACATGGAGTGTTTTATTGCTTTTATGTTGCGACATTGTGGTTGGAATGGAACATGCATTAGGTAGATTTCTCTGTTCAAATTGCAACATATTTTGTACAAGGACACTTAGTTAATTATACATTTTTGTCTATTTGAAATGCATCGCACACTGAATAAGGGGAATTATTTTAAAGCATTGGAATTGTTCTATGTGTAGGTCTCTCACAAAACCAAATAACGAAATCAGTAACATGAAAATCGAATTACAAGAACAGCAGTCTAACAAAGTCCACTCCAGCTCCTTACATGTAGATCGGATACCCGCAAATAACCGTAATTAGGCGAACACATTCCAAGAATGACTTATGTTCAATACCAGGGTAATTATTTCTTATGTACCTGAATATATTATTATGTATGTCGTTGAGAATGCGATGCATAAAGCGGGTACAGAGAGCTCATACTACTATGCGTTGTTAAAATTAATTGCATAATCCACCATTGCTGTTAATTATACGTTTGGAAAATTGTTATGCCAGTGACCATCTTTTTACGGAAATCGGATTAAATTGAACCTTTTAATATCAACATGATTTTAATCATCTCACTGTGTATGGAGGTGTGATTTTTTAGTGAAAACTCTCATCGTTTTCATGAACGCAGTGCAAGCAAATTTAGTCACAATAGAAGAGAAAATTTGGAAATTTGCCAAGCTAGAAAGAGGTGTGTCATATACTCTTAAATTGTGAAATTCGGGGGAATTGGGAATTTTTATTGTAAACTATTTTCGTTTTAGTAAAAGTCAAATGTAACCTATTTTGTTCGGTTTACTACCGCAAGTTTTGTAATGGGATTTTCAAAGTAAATGCGCAGGTTTCGATGGAATAAACTGTGCATTCGAAATCTTGATGTACATTTTCTTCAAATCGTTTGAAGTGTGGTGCACAGGACGAAATGTGAAAAAAAAATTCTACAATATGTATAATTTTTGACAAAAACTTTGTTTTTGGAAATTTTATTTATAAACATTTCAAGTATAGTTTTTCATCGTTTTCAATTTTAGGTTAAAAAAATTATTTTAATAAATTAACAGAACATTATTTTTAACAATCCATTTATTCAAAACTAATTTGGTTTAGTCGAAACAATGTAGTTTTATTGTTTGTTTGTCTTTCCGTCAATGAAATATTGTCTAATTTAGCTTCTAGTTTGCAATTTTTATTCAACACTGATCTCTTAACCCAGATAACAAACAACTGATATAATTCAAAATTTTTATGATTATGATATATAATCATGAACATTTTTAAAGTAGAAATAAAATCGTCTATAGAATCTCCTGAAAATGCAAATGACATTTTCAATTTTTTTATTTAAATTTAAGAAAATAAATCCTATAAATTCTATTACTAGCAACTTTCAGTCGAAACTAAAATAAAATGATAAACACAGGAATCTCTGTGAAGTTCAATTTTGATGAAACGGTCATCAAGTATTTAAGGCTTTTGAACGCTGATCTAAACAACCGATAAAATGGAATAAATATATTTTAATTGTACGTACTTTCCTGACTGTGTTTCAATTCCAAAATTAAAATCAAGTCCTGGGTTCTTCAGTCATTTATTTATTGTTCATTTATCA
>NW_026017110.1:23402465-23402601 GCF_020466585.1 Dendroctonus ponderosae
GCAAATGACCCCGGTTTAATACTCGTTTTAGATGATGCTTACACGACTTGACCGCTGCTTCGTGAAGACCTCCAAAATGTGGAGATCTAGCAGGCATAAAGTGCCATTTAATTTGGTTATCTGATAAATAATGATC
>NW_026017110.1:23403600-23403750 GCF_020466585.1 Dendroctonus ponderosae
ATTGGTTAAATTTTGAATATCTGCCACTCGATTCGCTATAAACGTTTGCCATGTGCGTGGTTCACACGACAACCATTGCAGCACTATCGTGGAATCAGTATAATAAAAAATGGCGTCTAATTCAATTTCGAGAACTTTTACACATTTGTT
>NW_026017110.1:23404327-23404533 GCF_020466585.1 Dendroctonus ponderosae
CAATTACTTTGGAACTTTCTTAGTTCAAACCCGTATTTCTTAAGTATTTGTTGTAAATTTCTGCACAGGTTACGTAATTTGTCGCTAGAATCGGCACCAGTGAGCAGATCGTCCATATAAAAATCCGACATTATAATCCTGCTTTCCGATGGGTAGACCGATGCATTGTCGATTCCGATTTGTTTTAAACATCGAGTTGCAATAAA
>NW_026017110.1:23404676-23404778 GCF_020466585.1 Dendroctonus ponderosae
CTATTAGCACGTAATTGTGCTTTCGAAACCGCAGTAAGTGTGTAAAAAGGTCATATTGTATTACCGGACCGACCTGTAACACATCGTTTAATGACAAATTTG
>NW_026017110.1:23405067-23405646 GCF_020466585.1 Dendroctonus ponderosae
AAACTTTCCATCGTCATTTCGAGATAACGTGCTGACAAAGTTATTTTCACAGTCAATCTCCTCCTGCGAATATTTGATTTCGTTTGATTCTATAGGCACTTCCTCTACCTCCCAGAACTTTTCGAGTTGCCTTTCCACTGTCATCTTTGACATCAAACATTGGGAGAGGAAACTGTCCGCTTCGTTGTGGGCTGAAGTTATGCGCCCCGTGATA
The DNA here is from genome assembly GCF_020466585.1 of Dendroctonus ponderosae. Lineage (NCBI taxonomy): Eukaryota > Metazoa > Arthropoda > Insecta > Coleoptera > Curculionidae > Dendroctonus > Dendroctonus ponderosae. Next base: position 23,405,282 of record NW_026017110.1, read on the forward strand.
ATCCAACCTAATATCGTTTTTTGCAATATTGGCAAGTTTTTGCCAAGTTTAAATTGTCCGATGGATAACAGTTCAAAAAAAACCGAAGCTCCTATTAGCATGTCAATTTTGGAAGGCATGTTAAATGCTGGATCCGCCAATTTCAATTCTTCCGGTATATTTAGGCCCGAAATGTTGAAAGTGGTTTGAGGAACCATACCAGTTATTCTGTCTAACACAAGAAACGATAATTTTGCTTGATACGAGTTATGCATCGACGCTATTTGAATGGATACGCGTTTGTTTATTTTTGCTTTAATTTGGCCGACGCCTGACACAGATAAATTTATATTTTCGGTTTTCAGATTGAGCTTATTAACCGTTTC
>NW_026017110.1:23405955-23406108 GCF_020466585.1 Dendroctonus ponderosae
TTGTTTCGTTTGGGCTAATCGCTCAGCCACGGATAATTGTTTAAATTTCTCACAAAAGTATATATAATGAGAACTCCTACAGAAGGGACATTTGGGGCGATAGGTTGTTCCAGAATTAACTCCCACGAGGGACCTAGAGTTGTGATTTTGTTT
>NW_026017110.1:23406190-23406343 GCF_020466585.1 Dendroctonus ponderosae
GTTGGTTTCCATCGCTTCCAAAATTTGACAGCGTTGCGTAAGAAAATTATTGAAATCGTCCGTTCTTGGCGACTCAATTTCCCTTGAGAACGTTTCCCACTCGCGTCTTGATACATTATCTAATTTTGATACGAGAGTAAATATTAATATAGT
>NW_026017110.1:23406487-23410162 GCF_020466585.1 Dendroctonus ponderosae
AATTTTTTTATTTTGATACCGTTTTTCTAATAGCGACCAAGCAATATTATAGTTCGAGTCTGTGGGCGCTAAGGATGCGATTATGTTTTTAGGTTCACCTTTTAAGGCTGCCTCCAAATAATAGAATCGTTGTACGTTTGAGAGACCGCTATTATTGTGGACTATTGCGAGGAACATATCGCGAAACCTATGCCAATCGCTGTAAACTCCGCTAAATTCTGGCAAACTTAACTGTGGCAATTTAGCAGCCACGTGTTGTAGCGTGTTCCAGCCCGTCGGAATAGGGTTACCTGCCGGCGCTTGGCAATGGGCGTTCGCGGCGTTACATGACGGTGCAGATCTCTTCAATATTGTTTCAGCCAAAACCAATTGTTTAAAATATTTTTCCTCGAACTCCTCCCATTCATTATTCGCTTCCTCTTCGCAAAAAATATCTGGGTTACTTTCCAATATTAATTCTTCGAATTGAGATTGAACGCTGTTGAATTTCTCTAAAATTGGTTTTATTGCGTCGTATCGCACCTGAATTAGCTCTACGGGATGATTGTCCGTTTCTCCTTTGCTCAGAAAGGTTTGAAATCTTGATAGTTCGCGTTTGATTTGAGCACCTGCATTTTTAATTCGTTTAATGGCGACGTGGGGGTTCTCCCTATCGTGAGCATCGCCCGCTTGTAACATGATTTAGTCTTACGACTTACGAGATGAATTAAATTAATAAAAACCTTTAATTAGGCCAATCGAGCACGTGGTCAAAATCGCAAGCACGTGGTTTTTTGAAAAAACGAGAATTAACTAGTTACGTTATTTTATAATCGATCGATAGTATTGATTGCAAAGAATTTTACACTTTCTGAACCAAACGAGACTACAGTACTACGAGATGCACTAATTTATCGATTTCAAACGGACTCACCTTAGATTTCCTCCTGGCTGTCTCGTGCTATTTCATCCGGCTCTCGAAGGACCATATGTTAAGTGGTAGCTCCAACGCTTTCGTGTGGCTGGGTAAGCTAGCCGTGTTTAAATTTTCGGATAAGAAGGCACTTGTATAATGTTTAATCAAACTGTATATATTAGTACAGCCAGGTAGGCTCGAGTTCTCAATGGTACAAATCGTTTTATGTTCGTTTTACAATTTTATTCTTCTTTAAAAATGAGGGATGCAACCCTTATATAGGCAACCACCTCTACCGTAATGCCCAACTAGGCGGCGTTGCCAACCCCTATTCTTTATTTAATTAATTAACACATTGCTTTAACGCGTTTTTTAGACTTTTCCAATAATTTAACTCAGTTCTATTACCTACCAGAATTTCTGCTTTGTCAATTAATTTTCCTTGAACTGCTTGAAAAATTAACTTGTTTAATTCAGTGTCATTGAACGCAGCATAACTACTGAAAAGCGATTCGCATTTCTCTAAAAATCTATTTAAAGAGTTGCTATTGCCATCAAAAGGTTTGGTGAGGTTTAATCGAGATTTGAACATATCCCAGTTCATTTTAGTTTGATTATTTCTATCTTGATTCATGAAAGAAGCTACTGTTTCCTTGTATTGATAAGTTTTTATGTTTATTCACCAATTCTTCAAATGACTCGTTATCACTTATCATTAAACAAATGTAGCAAAATAAATCAAAATTAGACGTTTTAGACGTAAAGAAGAAAGAAAATCACTATGTGTACCTGAACATACAGTAACTACTTGGGCTGAAGATAAATTATTTTCTCTTGCTTTAGTATTATACTCAGTGCGGAAGGAACACTGTTTTCTATGTCTTCTTAAATAATTTCTCCTGAAGAAACCCATGTAGTCTGCACAAGAAACATAGGGATCATTTAAACTCTCAGTTTCTTTGGGTCTTCTTACAGGACGTATATTATTAGTTGATAAAGAGCACACAAATATTCCCTGCCTGCGAATAACAGCTAATAATGTTTTTCTTTCAATGTGATTTGGGGGAAATGACAACAATTCTTTAACCGCACCTTCATCACTATGATTTCTAATTAAGTGTCGAGGAAAATGGGTGACATCATTTAAGCAATACGAACATGTTGTTGTTTTGTTTTGTGATCTGCTGAAATTTGATTCAACATGTTGAGCAGGTGGTTGTACAAATTTACTGAAGTTAACTACGAAACGGTCTACGTTCCCAGTTGCATTTACCAGGACAGACGTTTTGCGGTTTTGTTTAACATCTTTTAAAGACGCAACGGCATCTACAGGTATTTCATTACAGTCGTAATTGGGATTACACACTTTTCTCGGCATTCTTCCATTTTGATCCAATTTTTTGTCCTGCACTTTATTAAATTTTTTAGGTATTTTCTTCGATTTTATACTTTCAATGTCAGTTATCAATGGGTCAAAAATAAAAGGTAACTGATTGCCTTCCTCGTCTGAGGGAAGATACTCACTCCCTCATGATTGAAAAGGCTCCTCAATTTCATCACTATCATAAGTATCCGCGAATCCCTGCTGATGCGTTTTTAGTCTTTGCGATGCTTTTCTCACGTGCAAATACGTTTCTGAATTTTTTCTCCTTTTTGACGTTCTGGTTTTATTTGGATGTTTTGCAAAATGCTGATTTTATTTTCATTAATTTCTTTATTTTTATTTGGTTTCTTCTCATTTTTTGGAATTATTTTATCTTCCGTCATAATTGCTTTGTGTTGACTTTCCTCCAGTAGCTCAGGATTATCACTTGCAACTTCAGTATTTAATTCTGATATATTTGTCGCTAACCATTTCTCTCCCTCACTTTTACCGAAGTCATATTTGAGTCCAGAAATGCCTTTCTGAACTTCAATATCGTAATGGTTCACTGCTACGTCTCTTGGTTTACATAGATGAGTATTATTTAAATGTTTTTTCACGACTATACGTCTTTAGTTTGTCCTTGTTTACTGCTAATTCATGGTGGTTGTTTTCCACCTCTTGATGATTATTGGGACACTGCAAATACATCCCTAAGTCTTTCTGCTCCTGAACGCCATAAACATCTGGTAATGAACTACTTTTTAATTTCATAATCTTTAGACATTTTTCCTGATAAGCTTTCTCTAAACCTTTTGTGGTTTCATATTTCGGAAGGAAAAGTAACGTCTGATCGTCATTTTGTGCCAGTGTTAATATTTTTGTTGCTCGTTGACTCATTATTATCTGAAAATGTAATGTAATAGTGAAACTCATTTTCGCACTTTTTTTTGTCTAAATGAGCACACACCACTAATCTGTTATTAATGCTCTTTTCCAGACCATTAAACAGAGATATACAGAGATGTTGAAAATATAGCAACTACCCAACAGCCGCGCAACGTAAATTTCTTGTAAGCATAATTTTAGCTTCGTTATAAATATACACGTGTTTTGGAATATATTTTCCCTAACAATATTGTCAGCAACTTCCTTGCAACAACTTTATTGCAGCTATTATTTTAGAACTACAGTTTTACAGTTAGCAGTTTTACGTCGCATTTTAATCAGTCGACCAGTAACACCAATTACCTGATAATAAGTGCAAAGGCCCAACGTTTTATTAACGCTGGAGGATTCATCAATATCATTCATTTCAACAAAAGCCATAGATAACACTTGCAGTTTCATTATTGCATGAACGAAGAACTAACATACAAGAATATGTCAGTGATGAGATCAGGTAGGAAAATGCAGA